>NC_139720.1:104595565-104795565 GCF_964211835.1 Anser anser | reverse complement strand
GAGAATAAACAAGTCCGCAATATCATTTAAATTGGAGAAATTGAGTTATTTTTAGAAAGTGATAGCTAATTAGGTCTTGAACAGTTATTTAATAAGTTCAGATAACTTGTGTCTGATCTTTTCTGAAGTGAAAATTTTAAGACACATTAAAATATTTTTTTTTTAATCAGTGAGACCAGCCCTAAAACAAAATTTGGCTTTGCAAAGAAAAATAATATAGGAGTTTTAACTCACATGTACTTGTATGAGGTTAAAACAAATAAGAGAAGGAAAGAAAATATTGCATTCATGCATTGCAGAAGAACATTAAGATATTTATAGAAAAAATGTTAGCTGCAGAAAATGCTAAGTGAGAACAAATGTTTCCATTGCTGGTTTAATTTTGCCTTACCGCAGGGAAAAAGAAACTGACAGTTTTAGAAGGTGTTTCTGATTAACGGTTCCAGTCAGGCAGAAAAGACAGTGGACCAAATGCAGTTTCAGTCCTGCCGATATAAAGGCAAAATCAATTTACTGGCCTTCTTTAAATTCCCTTTGATTTTTTTTTATTTTTATTTTTTTTTTTTTTTTGCCACAGAAGTTGGGACTGGATTGCAGCATTAAAAGTATTGTAAGTGATGCAGTGTATGGCTTTGATATATCATCATATTCTGTTTGCTGACTGCCTTTTTATACTCCAGTCCTCGCTTTCTTTCTCGCCTTCTCTGATTCTGCCTAGTCTACCCATATTTCCAAGTTTGCACAATTTGGTTCTAGAACTATCAAAATCCAGGCAAAATGCTATAGGTGACCTTTGTGCCTTCACATTTTTCACTGAAACCTCTTTAAAAGTCACAGAAATCAGGTGTTTCTTCTAATTCTCATTTAGATCTTTATTATTATTATTATTATTATACAGATTGGTCTGGAAAGTGGGAAGGGATAGGGATCAGAAGAACACAGGCACAGAGATGCTGGACAGGGTTACAGTGGAAGCAGAAAATAATGGATGGCAGGGATTTAACAACTAATTAAACATGTATTTCTTTGGAGTGCTTAAAAAGGGTGGTAAGAGCCTACCTGGAAAAAGCAGCCTGTAAATTTCCAAATTACCTGTGAAAACTTTTTCCAAAAGCTGGAATGGGAATGTCATGATTTCCTTCTGGGTCTTCAGCTGTGTAACCTCAGAATAATAACCCCATGCTAGCACTAACATTATGAGTCATTCTCCCAGGGAAACTCCGGGACAGAACATCCGGATATACTGCAGAGCAAGAAGCACTGTCAGAGCTGTGCAACAGCAGCAGGTAAACTGCACGGCAAGGCAAGCAGTGCTGGCAAAGCTGTGCGTGGTTTCAGAAACGTCACATTTTCAGGCATCTTCTTAAGAGCTATCATGATCAAAACTAGAACTGACCAGGTTCTTCTGACACTGAAAATGTGAATTCATATATAAACATAAAAAAAATAAGGCTTTATTTTCACTTAATAACTAAAATTATAACTAAAAATAATAATAACATTTTCTAGAACAAGAATTAGCTAATACAAATACATTTACCTGGAAAACAACAAACAAACAAAACAAACAAAACAACAATAACAACAACAACACTTTCAATTGCATGTATTGCATCTGCAGCACAGACTGATGATATCCTCCAACATTTCCTGTTGGGGGATTAGCTAAAGTGATTTTGTATGCTAGCTAACTGACTTTTTAAATTTATTTTTTTCTTTCTGGGAACAAAACTTAACTTGAAACAAAACTTCAGTTGCTTCTGGCTGTTGTGAGACCCTTCTTCCTTTTCTCTTCAGCAGTGGCCTGCTATGAGAGCAAACACTGGTGTTACGTTGCCATCATCCTGTACTTTGTTGCAGTGATTCTGCTCATCTGTGTGATCCTTTTAGCTGTGAAATGTAATAATTCCTGAGGCAGATGGTGCAGTCCAGTTAACAAACAGAGTAAGACATTTTTATCCTTATTTGTATTTTCATACAATATGTTCACATTTATCAGAAGAGGTGCAAGGAAGCATTCTACCCGTATGATAAAGTCTCTGCCACACGTTCAGCCAGCCATCAACTCACAATCACACTCGATAAAATCTAGCTTCTTGCTGCTGATGCACAGTGCACTTAACTGGGCACATTTTAATACCCAAGAGCTTTGCCAGAACTGCCTGTCAGAGCAAGTCTTGGATCTGCTTCATCACTTAACCATAGTTGTCTCCCAGCTGTGGAGGGAAATAACCCCACCAGCAGGCCATGAAGTGAAAAAAAATAAAAAAAAAATGGCTGGTGCAGCTAGAGGTGATTCCCACAACTGCTGTCCAGGTGGACATTAACAGGGATCTAGTGAAGTGGCTTGAGACAAACAAGCCGTGTTTATCAGTCTGGGGTTTGAAAGAAGCCAGAATTGTCCAATTCAGACTAGGAATGGCAGGGAACAGCCCTCCAGAGAAAATCCTCCCATTCACATCCAGTGCTCCTAGAGCCCTCTGTGGGCAGCTTTGAAAAGGCAATGCCTCCTCTGGGACAGGGTGGCTGACATGGTACACGTGGAGGGAAAGATACAAACATTGTAAGCATCTGTGCCTGTCTCATGTTAGAGCTTTTGGGGGATCTTTTGGGAAATCTCTTAGTAAAAGAACACTGCATGGAAAACAGACCTAGTATTAAGACACAGATTCACTTCTTGTAGAGCTACAAAGTGTTTAATCGCTCCTCCAGATCACTCCCCTTGGCGGCTGTCACCACCTCAGAACCTGTGCCAGGAGCAGTGTCCCGTCACTGAGCCATGTCCCCCTCACTGTGTCTCCCTAGTCATATTTGCACTACCACACCTCCATCCCAAGGCATGGCACATTTACCTGTGGTCCCCATGATGCCCAGGTGCCCTCCCTTTACTCACGAGGACACTCACAGCAGGCTGAACTTCACTAAGATATTCTATTAGCTTTTGTCTTTTTATTTCCAGGTAAGTCAGAACAGGAAGGCTCTGCTTCTTCAACAAAACAAGACATGAAGTTTGTTTATTTTTACATTATCTTCTCTGAACAGACTTCTATGAAAGAAGACATGCTGCCAGACTGATCACTCTTCAGTTACTTCTTCCAGGATTTTCATTAAATGCCTCCATATGTGGACAAAATATATTATATATTATTAATATAATAATGCCGGCAAGCATCTCACTATATCAGTGCATGTAACAAGGCGCAGACTCAAGCTGCTGCATCAAACATTGGATCTGGGTCTTCTGTAGACAACGCAAATGACCAGGTAGACTCATTTGGAACATCATTTTTATTTCACACCTGACTTGATTTTGCCATAATTTGCATGTAGATAAGCTTTTAGATTTCAATATGCTGAAGTGCAAAAATGTATGGATAAAACAAGGAATGCAAATGGTTGCACTAAACTTATTTTTTTTTCCAAGTCTAGACCTACATGTGTTTTTTCTTCCTCTGACAGCCTTCTGGTGGGATTTATTAAAGGTGCAAGGAACTTAAATGTTTAGCAGAGAAGTCTCAGTCTCATTCCGCCACCGGCTTGAGTAAAATTATTCTGTTCTGCTTGTCCAGAGGAGTATCTCACCGATTTACAATATGTTGTTTCTGTCTTGGAGCAGCAATTCATTTTTGTTTTGTTTTGATTTTTTTCTTCCCCAAATGCTGTAGCTTCAGTTAAATCAGAACCCTCCACTGGAACTAAAACACTTCAGGTTTAAATGTGTTTGTTTGAAATTATTATTTTGGTGTCTGTTTTTACGTTATTTTGAATTTTCATTGGTTCTGTTATAATTCCTCTGAACAGGCTGATAGCAATGATTTGCAGTCCCGGAGTAGGAGGGACTATACAGTGTATCAAATACTTGTAGAATTGTTCCCTGTGTCTAAGCTTATCTGTACTTAGGCAATGTTGTTGCTGTTGATAAGGCACCATGTTTTTATAATATATTCACCAGAAATCAATAAAGATTTAGTAAAGCACTTAGCATGCCAGCATTTGTTCTTATGTTAGTCATACATTTATTAACTGTATGACTGCAACACTTCTGAGCTGTTGTCAGGAAGCGGGGTGCTGATCTAATAAGGACTTTCTAAAGACAGAAGCAGAGCATCAAGTGAATAGTAGAAGAAAATGGTTATGTTTTTCTTGAGATCATGTTGCTTGCCAGGCTGTGGGACAAATCCAGGTCTCTAAATACTAGTGGAGGAATAAAAGTTTAAAAAACAGAGATAATAAAAGAAGAGGTGGCAGGAGACATTTGGACCTGAAATGGAGCTGCATTTTGTTGTCCTTCACTAGACTGATCTGATTTTAGCCTGAAGGTTCACATAAAATTATCAAATAACCCCTGCAACCAAATTAAATTGTCAACCTAAATAAGTTAGCTCCAGCTTTCTTTGGAAGCGAGAAAAATTCCACAGTCTTTGAAAGCTAAAGTAATGTAGTTTTGTATATATAAAACTTGTTCAATAATAGCAGATACACAGCAGCAGGAGTCATAGTTCCTGGCAATACAAGCTCTACCAAGGAGAAGGTCATCATTTCAGAATGAGCCAGCTTCACAAGGAACTAAGCGCACATCCACCCAGATGCTGCATATGCAAACACAGCAAAGGGAAATGCATTTCAGGACCAATTAGAAACTGCCACTGATTATAAGCCCAACAGGGACTCATGCAGACAACCAGGTCTTCAGCTGCTACAAGCAGATCCCTGGGAATATAAGTGGCAGGTCCTACCATCTGGAAGGTAACCACATGTACAGCATAGACAACGCAGTAAGAAGCATGCATGTACTGCTCTGTATGCTGCTCGGTAGCTGAAGGAGGGAAATGACTTTGATTAAAATGAGAAGTTGTTAACTTCTAAAAATTGAAGTGACTGTTTTGGGTGTTTACTAAGAATTTGGCACACTTTGCGTTTTTGTGGGTTTGACAATGAGCCCACTATAGTGTTTAAGGCAATTTTAACAAACTTCAGCCTGATTTTCATTCTCACAAGGCAGAGACTATAATTGTGTTCACTGAATTTGGGGGAGTTTGTCAATGTTTACAGTCTATTTAGTGTCTTTGAAATGTTGACATGAAGTATGTTCCTGCTGACGGCTCTTGGCAGACAGAAATATACAGATGATGGATGGGCAGGTGTGCAGCAGGGTCTTGTGGTTCCCTGATGAGCTCTAGTTACTTCTTGCCTGTTGGAGCCATGCCAGCTGATGACTCTTCTGAGCCTCCTCAGCCTGGTTGCTCTCAGGGACAGCTTGCAATGGTTTCTCATCCTTACAATACTAAGGATATGTATATGGGTGAGAAAGGAAATACCCTTCTCCTTGCATTTGTTTCATGCTCACACATGCCTGCTCTCAAACATAAAGGCAAAATCCTTGTTAGATACAGCTTGAGGGGGAAATGGACTATCTGTCACTGAATTTTTAAGACAAGACTGCCTGGTCATTGATTATATATATAATACTACATGTCTTACACATGACATCTAAAAATTACATTTGACTGTAAATCTGGCTCTAGGGAGCTGTCTTTCTCCTTTGTTTTTGGTCCCTTTCCTTTTCCCTGGAGCTTACCTGATTCCTTTTATTGCATTCTCTCTCCCTGTGGCTTCAAGCACATCCTGGAGCTACAAGTGACATTCATTCCTGCTGTTCTGGCTTGGCCTATTTTTCTGGATTTTCACCCATTCCAGTCAACCCTTGCTGATAAGCACCATCCCTTTTGTTCACAGACACAATAACGCGTATGTGAAGACTGAAGGAGATAATTAAAAGAATGCAAACAAGTCATTAAAAGGATGTCCTTGATAAACCAGCACAGAACAAACATTTTAGGATATCCTTGAAGGCAAATATAATAAAGGTTAGAAGACCAACTAAAATCCTCATATAGGGCTAATTTCAAACCCTTTTCTTTGGAAATTCAGCACTCTCTTTGTAAAAGCTGAAGGGTGGGAAAAGAAGGGACAGGAGTTCATCAGAAGAGAGAGGTACTACAGTTCAGCTTTTCAACACTGTACATCTTCTTCCCTAGACAGCCAAATTATGAGCTAGCAGAATATTCAGGCTCTACCTAGCAATTCTCTTCAATGCATCAATTCCTGAGAGAAACTCTAACAGTATGTCTCTGGAAAGCAAGAGAATGCTAGGAGGCATAATAGCTGGCATCAAGTCAACAACGTGAGATGTGAGAATTTAATTAGAAAAAAACTCTCTACCTGCCTGTGTAGGAAATCATCCCAGAGCAGAGTCATCTCTACAGGCAGGAGAACTTCAAGGGGCAAAAGATCTGACCTGCTTCCATGCAGACAGAAAGGAGGAGATAGCTGTGTATCCTCCCCTTGGCTGCTTGGGCATCAAGGGAACCACAGTGCACCCCAGTAGGTCTTCCTATAGAGTTGCTTGGAAGACCAAGGACCTAGTCAGGAGACCTGAGCCATGAACATGAAGGAATTTCTATGAGCTGCACTGGTTCATTTTCTACGTTCTCATAGGATGTGCTTAACTGCACAAGGGATTTAGTGTGCGTTTCCTGGAGATGCAGGTGTGCAGTTTATTGAGGAACCACCTTCTATTCCATAATACAGAATCAGATGTGGATGTTTACTGCACAAAGGTAAGGTTCATCTCAGCTATCACGAATAGCCTGGTAAGGGTGAATCCCTGAATGTCTTTGGTCTCCCACTGGTATTAAAGATGTGGCAGCCAGCTATGTATCACAAACTTGGGCGAGAGGTCTGAGCTGCAACTGTCAACTGAAAGTCCCCTGGCATTTCACAGCCAGCTTTGTTGTTTTCATCTAGCCTCAATGTCTTGTCACCTTCCTCATGAAGTATGTCAACCTGTACTCACTGAGGGTGGTCCAAACACAAACAGTGGCACAGATGCATTCAGAGGGTGAGACACAAGCTAAAGATATCTACACCAGTTTGAGGAGAGGACTGACTCTCTCAGATGGCACAACACAGGTATCTGTCTTATTTGTGCAATCAAGTATGTATCACATTTGCCATTTGACAGTAAGCCAAAGACTTCATCACTTCTCGGACTTGAAAATGTAAAACTCATACAGCTCCTCCTAAATGACAGGATATACTGTGGCCCACTGTCTGAGATGAATCAGCTAACCACCTATTTGCATAGCTGGACTCCCCAGTCCATATATGCAACCTTCCTGTGAGGCAGTGGACTTGAGTAGTTCATTCTCAGATTTCATTATAGTAAGGTTCACTAAGGATGAGGACTTTCTTCAAACACAGACAGAGCTCTTCCTCTATTCCCTGTCTGCCACAGGGGCTTCATTCAAGATAGCAATAATGCTGGAAAAGGTGGTGATGCTGCTGGTTTTGGTTATGAATTCTCTAATAAAACAAAAGGCACCCTACGCTAGCTTTGCTGTGTTTCTTGCCAGTTCTGGTTAATCTAAGTTACCCTCTGCCTGCGTTGAACAGAAAACCAGCTTTGATCCCTGAGGTCAGTCTTAGTCCCTGAATTCAAAGGAAATTTTATCAGCTGTATCAACTCATTGTTACAGTTCTGGCCATTCAGATGATCTTCCTTTGTTTTTACCGAGGACTAGCTGGGTACTAGTTCTGTGGGTGCATATGTCCTTCAGCAGTCTGTTTGATTTTTTCCTTTCTGACAAGCCTAATTGCAGTAAACCAGTCCAATATCTGGGGGTGCAAGTTCAAGAGGAATCTTGTTTGCCAAAGAAAACTCACATGGTCTTCTGTTACTATACTCCCCAGGGAATGGGAGGGTAAGTGGAGGACGAAGCCTCTTAGTCCTTTTAGAACTAATATTTCCAAATGTGATTATTGAGCTGTTACTGAGCACTAACTCTCAGACCCTTAAGAATTATTCCAGTTGCAATAGGAGCTGTATTAGTCCTTACCTACTTGCCACTCTCCTTCTGTGCTTAGGTGTGATAGTGTTTAGAATTTTCTTAGTCCCAGTTGTATAGGAGAGACGATTCAAAGACAGTTGGAAATTTAAGAACAAATTTCTATAATTCAACAAAATCCACGCACTTAAAAAATCAGCCTCGAAGCACCACCTTTTACATGATTTTCTTCTTGAATCCATATCCTTATACATATTCAGTTTAATAAAATATATTTCTAAGCTGATTTCAATGTGTGGTTTAATTCTGAACTCTTAGTTCTTTTCTTATAACAATGGTCATTCTTTTCTTGTAATGGTCAATGGTCAAAAACAGCCTTTTATCCAGACCCCATTTAACTCAAAGGCAAAGTGCTGACTTCTTTTGCAGGATCAGGCCTTATGCTCATTCAATTGTTATTGCATGACAAGTCAGATAACAAACAGCAAATAAAAAAACACAAGCTCTAAAACAGAAATGATGACACACCTCAACAACCAACCTGAGATGGTAAGAAATGCAGTTGAGGCAGAATGGCAGCCATGAGTCCTTGATAATTTATAGATTTCAGCCCTGAAGAGTAGCACATCTGGCTGCATGTTGTCTCCTTTCCATTTTTAGTAAATGAATATGCCTTAATAACCGACAGTACAGAAATACACACAGAAGCAGAGGTTTTGTCCTGAGATCCCAGGGTACTTCATAGTCCACTGGCCTGAGAGTTGGAGTCCACACAGCACTCTTCATTTGCTCTTACTTTATACTTCAAATCTCAGTGGCAACTTGGGTTCAGATTCTCATGCAGCATGAAGAAAGATAAAAGCCTGCATAACTGTGTACAATGTGTTGTGGTTAAGAATTGAGTTAAAAAAAGCAAGTCCAACATGTCTACCACAACGCAAAGATGATGTGAATGCTAAAATGAGACACTTCCTCTTGCAGCTCAGAAATGTGACTGATGTTTTCCAAACTAACAACCTGTAAACACGGGTCATATTGTATTTGTACCGTGCAGCAGAAAGGCATGGAATAGGTAAGGAGCCCATACATGACAAATAACCTGATGTAATCTGCAGGACTAATGCAATCCCCTTTATTTGCCAGGTTTTGTGGAGAAGCCAGTTTGTAGCATGCCTGTTTTACAGATCTTGCTACTTATCCTCCTTTTTCAGACTTAGCCTAGTTCTCCCCTCTTTAGGATAACAATACAGCCTGTAAATCCAAAAATCAGTCCAAGACACAGGCAAAAGCATGAAACTGGACATTTAGCAAGTAGAAGATGAAAGGGTGGGAGTATTAGAAGGGTAGAAGAAGAAAGTGCAAGATAAGGATAACATGAAAAAATTCATAAGGTGTAAAAACCACAGGAGAACAAGGACATGAGGTTACTGGTAAATAATAATGTCAAGAAAGTTGATAGTTAATTGACAAAGAAGAGAGCAAGACAGTCACCCAAGAAGTGATTTCAGTAAGGAAGGACAATGGGGGTTAATAAAGATGCATTTCCACCAGTGTTTAATTCTCTCTTCATACTTATATCTCTGTTTTCCCTCAAATAAATTCCTTTATTTTTTTCACTGCTTTCTCCCTGGGGCACATTAACAGGATTGCATCAGTTACATGACAGAAAATCTGGGGGGCCAAGGAGATCATGTTAGTTCACAGTCTCATTGAGAAACTAGATTGCTCATCTTTTAATTCTCCTCAGTACACACAGAAACTCATGTGCCCTCTCACACAGGCTATGCTAAGTGCTCTGTGGTAGAAACGGAGTTTGCACAGGATTTATAAGATCCAAGTCTGAAGCCATATTCTTTACAGATACTGCTGTCTTTTAGTGTCTCCTTATGTTGGATTTCCATTAAATCTCTTCAGAATTTTGTGTGGCTAATCGAGCTTCTGGGTTTGGGAGTTTTGTTTCTTTCCCTAAGAGTTGAGCAAAGACATCTTGTGGCCTGTTACAGAGCAAGAGGAAGAGACTTCTGGTAAACAACAAAACTGACACTAGGCTTTGATATCACAGTAAATCTGTCCTGAGATTTTCTAGAACCACTGCAAAATATCCCTACCTTGTGCTGTTTGAAACCTCTTTAAAATACTGGAGGCTCAACTTTGTACTGCTAGACTTGACACCAGGTCCATCGTTATCCAACCTTCCATGGCTGGCATAAAATCACCTGCTTCAATGCTGTCCCAGGTTGATACACCAGAATATGACCTTACTCAACTCTGTACTGCTCCTCCTCAGCTCTGCAGGGCCCAGGTCTGCTGTTAATGACCACGCAGCTACCACCTCATCCTGGCTAGACCAGGAAATGCTGCATTCTAAAGAAGACGGAGCCTTTAATTGATTTTAATCACCACCTAATGTCTCATGTAGACAAACTCTGCCATCTTTTAAAGCATGACGTGCTGTTAATTAAGATAAGTCACTTAATTTCTAACAGTTGATTTTCCCCATGCAGACAGCCAGCTCCTTCCTGATGAGGAGAATTAAAAGGTAGGTCTCTGGAGGCCATTACATGGACTCATGGATGCCTGACACAGGCCTCGTCACACTAGAGCAGGTGCCTCCAAGCCTTCTGCAGCTCGGGAAGGCAGTCCTTGCAATCCTTATCCCTAAGAGCAGTGGGAGCTGGCCATAAAAATAAGGGCAGAAGGATCAAATCAAGTTGAGCTTGCAGCATGCAAAAAACCACCCATCCTTTCAGGGCTCTGGCCCCTCTTCAGGCTGGCGCCTGCGGGTGGGCGCCAGCTCCCCTCGCTGGGCAGGGGCAGGACGGAGGAGGGAAGGCAGGAGTGGAGCACTGCCCCCGGGCTGCGCTTTTGCAAGCCAGCGGATGGCGAAAGGCAGGAATTTCCACTTCCCATAAAATGCGGGAATGTGTTTCTCGGCTCCCCGCTGCGCCCAGCCTGGGCCCCGGGGCACCCTTTTAGGAGGCCGTCGCCGGGCAAGGCGACCCCCACCAGCGCCCGGGGCTCCCGGGAGCCCCTTAAATGGCGGCCGCCGGGCTCCGGGAGGGGGCAGGCCGACGACGACCATGCCGAGGGAAGCCGTGCTTCTGCTGGCCTGGCTGGCCTTGCTGCTGGCCCTCCCGGCCCCACTGCTGGCCTTCCCCAGCGCAGCGCCAGGTAACGGCCTCAGGTGGGAAGGGGGAGCATCGCCAGGCGGAGCTTTAAGGGGTGGTACGCTGTTTGGGGGTACATTATTTGGGTATAAGCTGAAGGGAGCAGGCTTGCTTGTGTCCAGCAGCCTCACTGCTATGTATGCAGGCAGTGGGATAGGGGTGTATTGGCCGTCTGGCACAATGGGTCTGTTTTCGGTAGGACAGCTTTCCCTAGCCCCCAGTGTTTGGGGATCTCACAGCCTCAGACTATGTTTGTGCCAGGACCTCTTCCCCGGCAGCCCCATCTTCACAGGTTTGGTGGCAGGACCCTGCAGGTTGTCGCCTGCCGGGCTCGAGCATGAAACCAGGGTGACCCGGGAAATCAGGAAATTCAGGCAGCTCAGGCTCTCTCCGGAGCCTGTCAGCAATGCTCCCTTCTGGGGCTTGATGGGCTGGAGAAGCCAGCAGGACTGCGAATTTCCTGTGTCCCAAACAAATACAGCTGCATAAGCAAAATGATAATGTGCATCTCCATCTCCCCTCCAGATGAGATGCATGTTGCAATAGCTGAAGCCTTGCTAAGATCAGATCTGTACAGGAGCTTTTTCTAGCTCACGTGCCAGGTGCTGTAAGCAGCTCTGGGCAAAGAACATTGCAAATACAGTGCAGAGACCCACGGTGGTATTGGGAAGCACTGATGGAAAATTCTACTGTCCTTATTACTGTGTATGCCTGAGACCTCTAGAGATCAAACTAGCACTTACTGACCCATAGCTGAAGACAATGGAGTGCTGGGTTACTCAGGTATATGCTATTTGCTGTGGAAATGAAAGCTTCCAGAAAGTATTTCATGTCTTCGGGGCATACAAGAGATATTTAATTATTTTTAATAATTGTTCCCAGATGTCACAGCTTCCTACCCGAAGGACACAACCACAGAAGTTACTGGTGAGTTTCTTTTCCCAGTAACCCACAACAGCTATAGAAGAAATGGACACACAGACCACTACTCCCAAGAGATCTATGCAGGGGGTGGTTTACATATGGCTTTGCATGCTGGCTCATGTGACACTGCATGGAAACGCATTTTAAGTAGTGTAAACTTTCAACTATGAAAATCAACCATAAAAATGAGGTCAACTGATAACTGGAATGTTTTCTAGGATATGTAAGCCCCTATAAACTATTCCTGTGGCCTCTCAGCTGAACTAAAGGCTTAAAGAGCCATGTCCCTACTGTTACATCTCTTAAATTGCATCCATTTCAATGAGTTTGAATGGGTATTATTGACAGCAATTTCAAAAGTGTATCATAGCAGAAGAAAAATGTTCTTAAAAATGGTATGCAGACTCTTCTCTGAGCCCTGTTTGCTTTTAATCTAAGATATTTACATGCCTATCACTATCATACAATTTTTAATAAATTCATCAACACTTCTTTTGCAGATGGGTACTGACAAATACAAAGGTCTTGCCCAAAATCACAGATGGCCACATGTATTTAAGCATTTGTAGGTGTTAGAGAGCAGAGCTAGTAGGGCACAGCTGGCCTAAATATGCTCTCTTGTACTCACCTTTGTTGCTGCAGGTGAAGTGACCATCAGTGAAAGCAGAGGCCGAAGGAGTGAATACAGTAAGTTAGTCTTGCACTTTCTGTTATTTCTGAAGTACCTAACTCTTGTTACTGTGATACATGTGCTTGCCATAACTGCATGAAAGACTGTAGCTCCCACTGTATGAGAGGTTGCAGAGGCCAGAGACACAAAGACCCAGACTATTAAAGGTGTGTAGATTTTGCTTTAGTGACATTTCAGGCTTTTGGGACCCAAAGCCCTGATTTTATATCAGAAAACAGCAGGAAGGCGAGCTTAAACTCAAGTCATAAATTAATGTTCTTTAGATTCCTTTCCCTCTTTACCACCAGAGTCCTCTCATACTAATTTTGAAGGCCTTATTCCTATTAAATCTTCTTCCTGCAATAATATGGCCAGTATTCCTCCAGTCTTGAACTACATTCCTTCTGCTGTTTCAGGCCTGTCCTTCCCACACACGCCTCTCTCAGTTCATCATGCTTTGGTGCCCTTGCTGCAGTATCCTCCACCTCTGATTATCTTCTTTCTTTTCAATGTTTGATTAAAAAAGCACCCCAACTTGGCAAATTGCCACACCAACAGAAAGAGCTCTGAGTTCAGCTTTTCCATGACCTTGATGGTGGCTATTCTGCTTCATAGGATCTCTTTTCATGCAGTCTGCACAAATGTTGCTCATCTAGTTTCTAACTGTGTCTCTCCTTCCCTTTCTCTTGCATCTCTGCTCATGCAGCACAGATACACAAGGTCTTTTGTGGCTTGGATTCCCAAGTATAGTTCACGGTTGGTCAGCATGCTCACCAGCTGCAGTTCATTCCTGGGGACAGCGGTGTAGCACAGATGTGGGAAGTGAGTACCTTCTGCTGGGATGTGTGCCCAGAGGAGACTGGCTGGAGTGTAACTTCGTCACGTGGCTTTTGTGCACTGGGCCTAAAACACTGAAAAATCTGAGGGTTTTGGCTTCTACCAGCAACATTACTTTTCAGTCTTCTTGTTAGCAAGTAAAATATTTAATACTGTTTTCCTGATAGTATGGATTTCAGGAGGGTTTGGGGTGATGGGAGGAAAAAGTGGGCAGGTCAGCATACCCTTGTCTTCCTCTCTGTCTTCTACATCTGACTTGAGTTGTTCTTCCGCAGAATGAAACTTGAACCTCAGTTTGTTTCTTATGGGCTGAAGTTTCCTGTGAAGCTGTAAAAACCTTTGCCTTTTAAAATATGTATTTTTTATTAATTATAATAATATTCTTTTTTAATAGTTGAATACGACTCTATCACAGAGGAAGACTACTTGACTGGTATGTCCAGTGAGTTCTGCTTCTTTAACCCTTCTATATGCAAATATCTTCTGCCAACAGTCACACATAACACTCTCACACACCTTTCAGATTTCTACTATGGTATACAAGCCTACTGTGTAGAGAGAAGAAGGAAAATTTTATAGTCATTGCTTGCTTATTGGCTTCTTAGCCTATTCCTTTGTGAAGTATAATGAGAGGCAGAAGGACTGAGGGTTTTTATTGCTTCTTGCTTTTATTTTTTTTTTTTGTAAAAGGCAAGAAAGTATTTCTTTTTCTTAAAAGAAATATTTCTTAAAAATATTGAAAATGTGAAGTCTGGTCTGCTAGTTTAGTAGGAAAATTTTGTGGAGCCATCAGAGATTAATCAGTTATTTTTAGTATGCTATATTATGCTGGAAATGGATAAAAACTTCAATATTTCTTCCATTTCCTTTCTCCAGCTGTAAGTATACCATAGAAATTAAATAAATGTAAACAGAAGCCCAAACATTGTTTAACAGTATCCAAATATCCTAATTTGTCACAATGTTCTTTGTTGTATTGCCAGGATTTTATTAATTTTTATTCTTGTCACGGATTCTTCAAGCCTGCAGCAGATACAAGTTAGGTACATAAATCATAAGCAGAGGAAAGAGTTATCTGTGGGCACTTATTTTGAGAGGGGAAAAATAGCACGCTCAGTTTTTTTCTTATAGTTGACGTATGTGATAAATAGAAAGCTTTGCATGAAGAACTCTGCTACCTGTTATTGGTATTACTGGGAGGGGATGCAGGAAATTCAGCTAGCTTGCCACTTCTGCTTCCTTTGCATAGTGCAGCCAACCCTAGAGTACCCTGTTGTGGCAAATTGCAAACAGCTTTGATGAAAAGGATCCAAACCATACATTTCCTAGAGTTCTGATTTTTCTTTTCTGTAGGTGAGCCCAGCAGTATCTCCTCTGAGCAATATGTGAGGAACAGAACACGTAAGAAGTTTCCTCTCTATTTTTATTTCGCTTATAAACAGTGATGTTTGTGTCTCTTTTTACAATATGTAAGGAAAATATTTTCTGGTACTTTTCCAAAAAACTAGAAACATGAAAATGCTGGAGAGGGAACTTGTGCCATGGAAATTTTTTTAAATCGACAGATAATTATTTTACAGTGAGGAAGCAGCAAACAAGGTTTTACGTTAATAAGTTAATAAAGATATGTACAAGTTCTATAACTCTTGTTTTAGGAAAACATGGCAAAGATAAGTATCTTTGCTGTGATATTAAACTACAGAAAATAATAAAATATTCCCAAGGTTCATAATGAGGGTACCCACAAATACTGGTAATATAAATAATAAGCATTTATCTTAATATCATATGTGGAGGCCTCCTGGCTACACTAAGATTTTGATCTAAATTCAGGACGAAGCAAACGATCCATAAAGTATCAAAAACTAATGTGAGTCAGCTCCAGAGAAGAACTGCATGTTACAAAGGATGTAGGCAATGCACGGCAATCCCAGGATTCCTGATCTTTCCATTATTGGGCATCATAGGTCCATCTTCCTTCTTCCCGGCAAAGTCAGCATAGTTACAGAGGCATCAGGTCCTGCATGCAAGCGCCAGGTGGCCCATACATTGGGTCAGTTACAAATGGTACTTGGTTTCTGGATAACGTTTTGAGTAACTCACATCCAATCGGCAAGGAAGAAAACCAACTGAACTGTTACAAACAACCGACTTTATTGGTTTGGGGTTTTGTTTGTCCATTGTTTCTTAGAACCTTTTCCTCATGCCAGCAGTTGAGCACATCATCAGTTTGAATGAGCGATGTGTGACGGGGGGTCTCCATGAGTTTTCATTTCTACTCTTTTTTTATTTTTTCCTGCTCCTCTATAGCAAAAATCCTACTCTTTTTATGCAGATACTACATACTTTGTATGTATTCTTCAGGGTCTCCGTCAGTTTGGAGATCTCAGATCTTCATGATCTGGACACAGTGCTCTGTTGCCTGATCACGCCTAAAGTGTCTTTCTCTTACTTCTAGAAGATTATGAATTTGTGTCTACATGAACAAGGGTAGAAGTTACTACCCCAAGTAGGTAACTAGGTTCAGTCTCCCGCATCTGAGTGGACATGTCCAGATCTGGAACTGGATCTAAATCTTCATTTTAAAATGTAGGGTTATGTCTGCTTTTGAGGGTGGTTTGTTTTGATGGAAAGAAAATCATAAGATGAGGTGTCTTTGAGTGGATTAAAATTATCTAGGATTGCTTGTTGCATAGTTGTCTTTTTTTTTTTTTTTTGTAATAAGCACTTTTAGCTGAAAAGGGGGGCCTGAACTTTTCAGATTATTGTATTTCTATACTTCCCCTTCAGTGTTTTCTTGTGACTATCCCAATCTGTACAAACATCCTTGGCCATTACTGTGACCTTCTTGGCAGATCAAAGCTTTGGGCTGTATTGTTTTCTTTGCTCTGTGTGTGTGTGGGGGGGGGTATCATCTAGCAGCGTGACCATTCTGATGTCTTGTTACAGAAGAATTCATCTATGTCAAGGAAAATGCAGGAGGAAGAGATCAGCCTTGTAAGTGAACACTTGTTATCCAGTATTGTCCAAATGCCTTTTCTCTCCTGACATATGTGATCCTTCCATTTCCAATGTTGTCTGATATAAGGAAAATAGATTTCACTCTGATATTCTTGTGCCCTAAGTTCTAGGATTCTGACATGATCAAACGTCTCATAGGAAAGATGGCATTTCTACCTTTCTGTAAGAAACTTGAAACTTCTGTATGAAACTTGACAGAATTGTTAGGGAAATGTAGACATCCAAACTAAGACAAGCATGCATTGTATCTGCATATTTTTTTTAAAGAATGTTTGTTATGAAATAATAAGAAAGAGGGGATTATCAGATAACCATACCGTGTCCCAACAGATGGATCAGTGTCTTAGTGTTACTTCATACTGGGACACTTGTGAGCTAATATAATTCAATATCTAACACTTTTCATCTCTTCCCATGTAGAATGTGGCGCACGGACTGAAGAAACGTGGTCATGAACTGGCAATTTCAGCTCTATTGCAGGAACATTTGATTCTTAAAATTACAGAATTTGTCTTGTAGGTTAGGAACATTTTTGTAAAAGTTGCTTTGAATCTTCATTGTGTTTTCTATTATTAGAACCTGGATTGCAATAAATCAACATCAATTTTCCTTGCCCTGCTGTCGTGCCGTAATTTCTTTCTTTAGAAAGAGGACCAATCAATACAGAACCCTAACTGCTCAGCTGGGCTTAGAAGTCAAGTTCCCTGCAAGCAAGAAGAGATGGTCTGTCCACAACTTTGTTATCACTGTGTGATTACAGTGTGATATGGGCTGGAAATATTTCTGCTGACTCTTAAAGAACAAGTAAATGGATGGCTCAGAGCCTCAAATATGGAATAAAAAAAACTAACAAAAATGAGAGCAAAAACCACTTTTGAAAGCTCTATGGAAATCCTTCAAAAAGTACTTCATTTTTGAGTTTATCTGATCATTCTTCTCCTGGCCTGGTTGGCCAGTCAAAGACAAATGAGGATGGAAATTATCCTCTTGTATACCACCAAAACAGTGATCACTTCAGCTCCTCAGACACTGATTAAGTAAGTTGGGACTCCGAAGGGCGTTGCCTAACCTGTCATCTTCAGTGCCCTCATTTAACTTAGTTTTCTAGTATGGCTTGCTTCTCTTTGCTGACAGTTTGTAGCTACCATCACAGACTGAGACCTATGTGAGGAGGAACAAGATTGTGGTTCTAGATTGATTCTGTTGGCGTTGTTTACATATGTGCCAGTCACCAAAAATGACTCCTGAATCTGTGATGTAAGCATTTCTAGCACTCAGGTTTTCACTTGGTATGAGTCTAACCGTCTGTCTGTAAAATGGGGGGACAAACTCACAAATTCAATGTTAGCCACTTGGGTAGTATTTAAATGTTAAAAAAAAAAAATCTCTTTTGGATGGGGCTTCTTTCTGAGTTGGTGATGGCCTTCTAATTTAAGGCTACATTATCACTCAACTGGTCCATATCTATTGGCAATAATGTATTTTTGCTGTACAGCAAGCTGTGTACGAGGGCATATTGCCTTTGTATACCTACCTATCCCATTGTTACGCTCTCACTTAGTGGCCAAAAGCAGAGAGGGAAGAAGATAAGGATAAAGAAATTCTGCAGTGAGACTACTTCTCCTCCCAACAGCAATCTGTTAATTAATGGCTTTCCATATCAAGATTTGCATATTAGCGTCTACTAGTCCTCCATGGAGTATCAGGTATTTAATTATGTACCATAAATGTAAATCTTGGGCTTGTACAGCATCCTCTAACCATGTGTTTGACAATCTATTCTAATAACATGGAAAAAGTCCCTGCTGTTGTTTATTTTGGCCCTGCCATCTGATTAATTGATATATGCCAAAACTGCCAACTGGGAATGTCCTGAACTGTCCCTGTAAGGCAAGTATGGTTAGACCAGTATCTTTTCCATTTGGCCACAGCTAGTTCACAGCCAATCAGTCTGTATGTGTATGATTGTTTTTCATGTGCATCTCTACATTTTCAAACAATGAATGAGTTGTCATGTGCTGTTTAGTTGTCTAGTTATTTAGTATTTTGCAATTCTTAATAATCTGATTTTGTTTTTATGGTCCTAAACAATTCAGTCTCAGTAGGTTTTGCACACTCCTCTACCCATTTTTCAGGATCATTCACAGGTATGTACGATGCAACAGACTATTGCAAAGTTCCTTTTCAGACATAAATGCTTTCCTTCAACCTTTGTGAAAGTGAACAATTTATTTCTCCTCTTCATTTCTACTCTTAACTAGACAATAACACAATAATACTTTGCCAGTTTTGGGGATAGGGTGGGCATTCTTCTTTTCTGGGGGGACATTTCGAGGTATTTTCTTGTAAACATTTAAAACCATCCAAAAATATAACAAATCAGATGCATGTTGGTGAGATGTGATTGCATCAGTTAAAAGTCCATGTTAGCTTTTCTCATAAGATTATTTTAAAACTGTAACAACTCATACTTCAATTTGAGAGAGGTGTCCTATTGCATTCCTTATTAAGAAGAATTCTGATGCAGGAACCTCCTGTGGTTAACTCTGCAATACAGGCCAAGAGTTTCTTTCACTTTTTTGACATACTTTCGTCTTTTCTTTGAATGTTTCCTTTACACATGGATCATCAGTTGGTCCTGTGGACCCTCGCATAGGATACATTACTGTGAACCACGACAAACAAACAAACAAACAAAAAAACAGTTAGATGCTATGCTGCGGGGTAGGTTCTCCTGAATTATTGTCCTTCCAGATTTTAATTGTGTTTTTGTAACCTATTGGCAAAGTACACATTCTTTTCTACTTTGTTTGCTTGAACTTTTTTCAGGATTGCTTATTACTCTGAAATGTCTACTTTACTGGGGTGCTTAGTCTTTCTGATTTTAAGATAAAATTCAGAGAGTGTCTTTTTGTAATATTTCCTTGAGTCTTTTCCTGATTGCTTTTTATCACTGTCCAAGTTGCTTTTGAAGTACTAAATCACTTTATTTGCTGGTATTAATTTCCTTGTACTTGCTCAGTGTAGTTCTTCCTGATAGTTAACATCAATTTAAAGTATTTGGAGGGATACTGAATTAAATTACAGTATGGTCATTTTTCTAGAGAGGATCTTCAGTGGTATGAGTCTGAACCATGTCTCGAACACTTCTTAGAATTGCATGAGGGCTTTTCAATCTTGTGGGTTTTATGACACGTTTCTAAAGAAGCAGCCATGAGGGTGTCTGAAATGTCAGTCTTTTCATTAATAAGTTAGAAACATAAACAGATTTTAAAACAATCATTCAGTGTATTAATATATTTCTCAATGTCCTGAGGCTGAACTGCAAACTCTAAAGATTTTTCAGTCAATTTTCAAATAACTGTTGTTGTGTAAAGGCATAGCTGTTGATGCCGTCCTGGCTGAGACCTCAGTATATTTCGGTCTCTTAATGTAACTGAAGAAACTGAAGGCAGCTGTTTCAGTGCAGGAACTCAATATGGAAGTGAAGGTGTTTTCCAGCGACTGCCCTTAGCTATTCTCCTTATCTCTTCTGCAGCTGGATGTGTGGAACCATCTCTTCAAAAGCTGTGCTTTCAGTTATGCTAATGTGAGCTGAGAAGCATAGTTAATGTAAATGAAGATGCATTTGAACTGTAAGACTGCTAAAGACTGTTTGGTACTGGGTAGTAATGACTTTTTTAGAAATATAAAAAGTTTTTCAGCTCTTAGTTTTCAGTTTCCATCTGGAATGGAATGGTAGCGCCCAGTTGTTCATTTTGGCAGTGAAGTAGTAAGCATGTTTGCTGTTGATTGAGTAGGCATCTAAACTACAGAATAAAACCACTGCCTGCTGTATCGTTGCTTGTTGAAAACCAAAGCAATGAAAAATGGGTCAAATTCACCTCAGACTCTGGGAGGAGTGGTTGAGTAGCACATAGTTCTATAATCATTTGGGCAGAAGAGAATTTCTAGGGCTACAAAGCTGGCATCTTATTGCCAGCATTGTGCGAGTTCATTCACAACATTATGTAAACACAACTTGGAAAATGTTCTTTAAATGATTTTTTTTAAAATAATTTGTTTTTTTCCTCACTACAGCTTTATTGCAGGTTAACATGTTATTAGTCCTTTGTGAAGCTTAAGAGGATAAACTGATCTCCAGAGCATTTTTATATAGCTACTTTTGGATTGTGTAGCTGTGCACTGTAAGGTTTCACATGCTGCCTAGTGGGCATTTGCACAACACTTGCATTCATTCAGTCTGTCATTTCCTTGTGACATGGTTGAACATTTAAGGTAGAATGGAGGAGGACTGGGGAAGAAGCAGGTATGGAAAGGTGGGTGCTGATCCTCCCCAGTGCTGAAGACAGAATCCTCAGGCAAGATGCTATTCAGATGCCACACGTAGTGTTGTCACACAGAGGGATTCATTTGGGCCTCTGAGGAAAGTGATCACAAGGTGAAAGATGTCATGAAATGCTGGTGACCTGGACTGAACCTCTTTAACCAGTAATTCATGTTTCTGCTTCTAAAAAGATTATTATTTCAGAGCTTTCAGAATAAGGGTAAATGAAGGAAAACAGATGCTTGCCATTTAGTTTTACATCCTTTCTTCTATGTTGTATTTGTCTTAGGAAAGAAAGCACATGTGATGCAGAAAACATCTGATTTTTTTAGAGTTTAAGTAGACTATTTGTAGCTGGGCTGAACAGTGAAATGTCTGGACGGTCTCTCAGTGAGAAAAAGTATAGCTTCATCCACTGAGTCTTTTAATTTCCAGGAGGAAAAAAAAAAAAAAAGAAAAAAAAAAGAAAAAAAAGATATAGTAGAGAGTCATTCCCAAGGAGATGACTTCTAATGTGACCTTTTCTTATGAGCCTTTGAATCCAGGGATAGAAGAATGAGGGCTTGCTTAATCGCATTAATGATTTCTAAATAAAACAATTGTAATTATTAAAGCCAGGAATGGAAGAATGGGAGCTTGCTTTATTGCATTAAAATAGATATTGCTGAGTGTCTTTGCTTACTACTGTGCAAATTAACCAAAACAAGGAGTCTCGGGGCCCCTCACAGAGGATGTTTCCTGACAAAATGGGGAACCTGTCTCAAAAGCCAGCTGAGACCGACTTTGTGGTTTGGACAAGAGCCAAGGAGCAGCTGAGTCTGTACAAAGGCAGGGGGTCAACTAGTGGTGATGAAGAAGAATTATCAGCCTTCATCCCCATGACCCCCCGACGACCACCACCAGAAGGCACTGCGCAGGCGCAGATGGGAGGAGTTTATGGAAATGACTTATTGGAGCTAATTTTAATACAAAGCAGGGATATGTTATGAATATGTATAGGCGTATTGGGAATCTTCATGCATATTTAACTCTTTACTGCATATAACCAAAGCAAGTTGCTGCGTTAGGGTGCGCATGCCTTTGGGAGCTATCCCACATGCACCCGGCACCAAAATAAACCACATACCTACTTTATAACTCATTTGCTTTGAGTTGTAGAGTTCTTCCATGAATTACCTTGTTATTTCAATTCCTGATTCTTATTTGGACCACCATGTGGAACTGATACTTGTCAATCTTCTGTCTGAGAACACCATTTTACAAGGTAGGTCTGATCCTGCTTAAGCCATTGGCACTTCTGTAAGTGAAGACTGCAGCATGTGAAGTGAAAAGATGGTAAGCAGGATGTGATGTTTGCTGTTTGTTCTGATCCTGACTCTGGTTTCTACATTTCTCACAGATTCTAAGTGGGAGTCATTGGAGATAAAAGAAACAAGCTGAACAGTAATAGATTAGGGGAAAAAACAGAAGTGAAAAGGACCTACAGATTGCACTTAATTCTTCAGTTGTCACAGTGATGTACTCGATGACCTTTAAATACAACAAACATGGTGAGTCATGAGAAAAACTGATACATCTGGGAATAAGGGTTTACTGAACCCATAATTAAATTTATTGGGTTGCTTTCAACCCTTACAGGAACCAAGTACTAATCTCATTGGTTCATCTCAGAAGTATTCCCAGATGAAGAGTTTATGAACTGAGATTGAAGCATATATGTATGAGATATTTTTCATAAGACTCACAGGACTCATCCAAGACCTGAAACTTGGATGGACCAGATTGCAGGATATGGTACATACTACATAGTAGTCAAGAAAGTTAATCTAGGATATGGTAGGACTGGTGGCTAGAAAAGAGGCTCAGTAGGATGACAAGTCTAGAAGTCATTCCTCTTCTTCTGTGTGCCTCATTTAACATATCCCAGACTCTCATCTTCTTCATTTCACCCCTTACTGTCACTCAGGAATATCAGAATGGGCAATTTACAGCATGTGGGTTGCAGTAGCAAGCCTACTATTGGTGTCCTTTTTAAATGAGACTGACTCAGGCCCAGGGAGGAGCAATTCTGTATTGACAGATCTGCTACAAGGAGGACAGTTGAGTAAGATTTTACTGAATGTGATATATTGCCAAATCACTTTCAGGCCCTGTGAGATATTTGCTATTTCCTCTCAGTCCAATTGCTGGTTCTAACACTAAGGTACAGCTAGAGCATACTGTCAGATACATGAACCTGAAGTTACTGTTGTGACCTGTTGTTGCTGAGCTCTGGTTTAGAGCCATACTGGCTGTGGTACGGAAGTCCAGCTATTCTAGATTATAACGTCACTCACACTGACTGCAATTTAGAGAACATTTGAGAATATCCTAATTACCTGAAGAGCTGGTGGATCGTACCACTGTGCTGTGACAACAGGGTACATGCATGTCATTGGTCTTGTTAAAAATAAAGTTTTTGCTCCTTTCATGTTCTGAAGCACTGCTGCATTATAGGAAGGAGAGCGGTAGATTTAAAAATACAGCATGAGTATGGGTGGATATTTTGCCTGTGGGTTCATAGGTATATGTCAGAAGCTGAGTACTGGTATGAGTCAGTACAGAAGTGTCATCAGATAAATATAGCTCTAGGGTACAGTAGGATTTAGTAGTTACCAAAACAGATGAGAGCATGGCACTCGCATGGAGGGGAGTTCTTCTAACATTCCTACTCTCCCCTTACCCTCCCTTGTTTCCAGCCTTCGCATTTTCCTTTTAGCTCCTATCTGCCTGGATCACCAAGAGCTTACTTGCTTTACCTCACGTACAATGGACTGGGTCATCGCTGCAACAAAGGGTCAGATAGCACAGAACAGTTAGTGGGGTTCCTATAAATGCCTGAATTGTGCAGCAATAAACATCCAGGCTCACAGCCCAGCCTTCACCCCTCTCAGTAGCCATTTTGGCTTGGCTACCCAGTGGTGGCAGAGAGCAACAGTCAACGGTCAGGTGGCTGGATGCAATGTACTGCCTGGTTGAGGCCAGACAGAGGCTAGAAGCAGTGATAGCGCCGAGCACAAAGCCTTCTAGGACTGAATTACTACAGAATTGTTCGTTTCTAAAGCAAACAGATTCCTGAAGACATTCTCCTGAAGGAATGGGGAAGTCATAAAATATAGAGAGTTTACAAATGGGATGCCTAAACAAGAGCATCTAGAGTCATCTTATATAATCTAGGTGTTCCTTCTGGCCTCCAGCTGCCTCCCCAGAAGGGAGAAGGCCTCCTGTAGATCCCTGTGTCTTCTTCTCAAAGAGAACTATTTGAAACTGCTTTCTCTAGATAACACATTTTCTAAGTATTATCTTGATGAAAGTATTGTTATGTAGGAAATTCATATGGAGAATTGCAGCCCCAGGGGAGCAACAACCTTACCAAAAATGCTTGTGATTGATGCTTTCTGAAGGAGAGCCATGGAGCCTCTGTCTAATGCTGGTCATTGAAGTCTCCCAACATCCTGTTTCACCAGCTCTCACCCTGACTAGTAGAGCTTGCTGGAGAAACAGCCATGCTACCCATGAATATTGCACCGGGAGATGGTCCTGTACCCCTGTGTAGAGATTCCCTCACCTTAGGAATGTGATGCCTTGGTGTTTGGCAGCCACTCTGAAACCATCCCTAAGAGCAGACAAGAACTAAATTAGAAATGAGGAAGTGGAGCATTTACTACATGCAGATGCTGACAACAGGAACAGTCCTAGTCTCCAGTAAAGTAGATGGACATCGCAGGGAGCAAGCCTCCAGGAGCAGCGTGGGAAGACCAGGCTTGCTGCTGCTTTCCATGAGGGAGGGCTTGGGAGCTGCTGCTGGAAGGATTGTGTCCTGCTGCACTCTCTCCCCTGCCTTTCTCTTCCAGCTCTGCCCCTTTCCCTCCCTGTTCCCCTTCCAAAGTCAAGAAGTCTGGTTCACGCACCATATTTTGGGACAACAACACAAGCTTTGCCTGCAGAATGTAGAAGACTTGAATTGGTTCTTCGTATGCAGAAAATGAAGAATTATGTTCATTCAGTTTACATATAAATGTAGATTGGCTCCAGAAGGTTTCTCTTTCATGGCACTGTCAAGCTATACCCAAGCAGAATTTTTTTCAAATGCAAACTTTGTAGCCCAACCCTGTAAGGGTTCTCCTGTGATTCATATCTTAACCTGGTATTCAGCTTTAACACTCCTTCAGAGGACTACTGACCCCCAAATTTAACTGCAGAAAATACCTGGCAAGGCAAAGCCACCCCTCACCAGACAGTGAGCAGAACTCGGTAACAGCTCTCATGGCATTAAAAAATGTACAAGTCACTACCATCAATAAAGACCTGTCTAGGTATGTCAGTGCATTAGTGTTTTATACACTCTAACTTGTGTTTTATATATGCCTGGTGCAAACTGATGGTTGTACTTTATACAAAACAGGAACAGGAATCACGTGCAGTTTACACTGTTTCTTTGCAGAGACTGTAACAAGAACAAGTAATTTTGTATTAATAATGGTATGTCAGTGAATGCCTTCAGCTCTGCCTTAAAGAAATGCCATGACAAAGAATTTCCTTGTCATTCAATGAGCTTTTCAGTTGTCCTATTTACAGTATTTTATTAGATTTCTCAGCTCTACAAGAAAATACGAGTGACCTGATCAAACACTGAAGTTAGCCCCACTTTGAGCAGGGAGCTGGACTAGGTGACCTTCTTCCCACATTTTTTTTTTTTTGTGATTCTAAAATGGTGACAGTTGTGAAATGGAGAGGAAAAGGAACAATAGTACATTTCAAGGAGAAATTCATACAAATTGGGACTTACCAAAGTGTCTTGTTGAAGAGTCTTCAGTGAACATGTATTCCTCTGGGGTATCAGGCAGAAGCCATTAAATTAAGTTCAGCCTCCCGCAATGTGTGTAAGGTAGAATTAATTTAAACCCTTGTAGGGTCATGACATGAGAGATCTCTCACTCTCAGCAGAGGCAGGCCTAGAACAGGAGTCTTTGGTAGCTGGTGACTCAGCTTAAGGATGCTCTTTCTTCTAAGTGTTACATATAGCTTGTGATTAAATGGCTTTCCCCTGAGAAAACCTGGAATTAATGCTTCTATTTTTATTGAAAAAGTTTCTCTGAAAAGTTTTACCTGCCGAAAAAGTTGCAGATTTTGAAGAACTTTGAAGTAATTTTCTCTTGTCAGAAGACATTTTCTGTGAAAAATGTCAACCTGCTTTCAATCTGAACTGCACGTTTTATTTAGATTTAGATTTTTAATGTATTGTAATGACATTAATTACATTAATTCTGTATTTTCTATATTATATAATCATAATTGTGTTATGTTCATTACAGTTTATATAATTATATGTCATAGCTTTAGCAGATTGTAGCATAGAAGTATGGAATACTACAGGTGATAATTAGAGGGCATTTATGAGGGAGGGGAGGAGGGGAACAAACTGGTTTGGGGACGGAGCATGATAAATCTCCTAAAGATGTGATGTGATGAGCATGGCTGCAAAGTCAGGGTAAAACATCTGTGTCCCAGGATTCCCGCCAGATTTACACTCTCATGTTTCACCTTTTGCTGTGACAGAAGATAGTCACGTCCCTTAATGCCCAGGTGCTCATCTATCCCAGAGTGACATTGTAACTACAATGCCCAGCCTTTCATTCAGCTCACACAATGCATGCCTATGCAGTATTCTGCTGCACAAGGCTTTGCTTTGTGTAAAATGCACAGCCTGGGCTTTGACCACTGCACTTGTTCAACGTCCTGGGATTATTTTTCTTTGCCGTATTCAATTTGCTAATCCAAGTGCTGACCAAACATTACTGTGGACAAATGGGCTCCCAGTTGCTTCCACTGGGTATATCTGTACGTCAGCTGGCCGTACTCTTCACTTTCTCTATGAGCTGTTGTTTAGTTGCTGGACCATACTTACTAGTTACTGATAAGGGGAAGCTGAGTTTCAGCCGTTTGTGGGAGATCCTACCTATAAATTGGCCATCGTGCTTGCAACATTTCTTTAGGAAATCTTATTCATGGGATTAAATTGTGAAAACAAAGATTTGTTGTACAGAAACATTGACATTCTTGTGCATCCAATAAACCTAAGGAGAAAGACACAAGTCATAATAAAAAAAAAAATAGCTCTCCAAGAAACTATGCAATGCAGCCTTTCTAATCCAACTGTAAACAGAGTATGGCACCAGGACACAGTAAAGTCTCTGAATAGAAATGAGAACCCGCAGGCCGTTTCTAAATTACAGGTTTAATCTTCATTACTCCCCATCTTTTACTGCCATCTACTGGCTATGACTGAATATACTCATCGTTGTCTCAGATAGACATGTTTCTCCTCTCCTCTGTGTATTTGAGAGCTACAAGTTTTGGTTAAAATCTTTTTTCTACTGGCCTTGGAAAGTTTGTCTTCCTTTCCTGCCTAAATCACTTTGATTCACTGTTAGCTTTTCAGCACAGCTATTGAGTTACTCGGGGGGGGGGGGGGGGGGGAAGTAATTTTGGCAACTAGAAATTACTGTGAAATATTTCTTTATTTTCAAAATATGAACAAAACCTTTTAAATTACACAAAAATAACAAAACCAATACAGTTTTCTCAAAGTTCTTGGTGTTTATTCCAAATACTCTTGCTAAAAGCTGAGTTCCCTTTCTTTCAACACACTGGCAAGACTCTTCCCTCCCTTTTGACCTTCTCTCCATGTGCCCTGTCACCAAGCTCCCAACACAAAGATCCAGTTGGAACAGTAAAGAGTTGTATGGTTTTGGAGTCCACATCCAGGGACCGGGCCAGGAAGAAAAGGCTGTCTGGGAAGTTTTAGTTTTAGGTAATGAAAAGTGAAAAGAGAGTAGCCAAAAGAGCCACTTCTCTGTTAGGACTCACTGGTGCAACAGGAGTAAAATGTCAGAGAACAGGGAAATAATTCAGGCAGCAGAAAAAAAATATATATATAACAAAAACAGTAAAAAATCCAGCTTAAAGGGGGACAGGAGGTAAAGGAAGTGTAGCAACCTTTCTGCATGTGGTGACTCTCCTAGCAGGATTCCCGTGTGAGTTCAGCAATTCCTAAAAGGTAAGGAAGAGTGTTGTATAGGGTAGGGGAATAGGGTTGGCTTTAACAGGAACTGACTTTATTATCTCAGACGTTGTGTTTTCAGAGGAAAGTAAATTCCATCACCACCTCAAATCTTTATTCAGTGGTGGGGTGGAGTAAAGCAGAACATCCCTCATATTCATGATGATGGCTGGCATTCGCACACAAACACACACCCACGCCCAATTTTATAATCAGGAAACATCAGAGAGAGGCTAGGACACGAGAAGTGAATTGCTTCTGTCAGCAGGGTTCCTCGTGTGACCCATATCACTTCGTGGAATACATTTCTCCCGAAAAACAGTGTACCAATAAGGAAACCGCAGAGAGGATTTTTGGAATGAATTAACTTGCGGGAGTGTGGCCATGGGGGTCGATAAGCCCCACGATTGGTGATAACATCGGACTCTTAACGATAGGGCCATCAGGAATGTAAAGAGTTTAGGGGGAACAAAGAAGGGTGATTCAGGAGACGCCTTGACGCTGTCTTGGGCTGCTTGTTCTCCAGCCGTTAAGGCATGGAAGTTGCTGGGTGTTTGCTGTTGCCGGGCAAAGTCGTTGACCAATGAATAGTGAGTGGAAAAGTACTGCTGTGGGGCGAATGGGATAAGAAGGGAGCCTGTCCTCAGTGAAGATGATGAAGTTATGCCCTCAGTAAGAGAGAGTTGAAGTTATGTCATCAATAAAGCAGTAGCAGTTACTGATCCTAAAAGAACCCTGGTCTCCGTGTGGTCATTACGCCACATTAACTGAGATGCAATGCTTGTGTAGTGGCAACCTTGGGCTGTATTTGAGGAGAAATTATGATTAAAGAAAGAAGACAAGATCTTTTTTTCATTTTGAGGCAAGGTTTTTATTGTTAAAAAAAAAAAAAATACACACAATCTCACAAAGTTTAATTTAAAACAGGCCTTTATCAAAGGTGCTGAAATCCACCTTGAGAATGAACCTCAAAAGCATCACAGGTTTTGTGGCCTAACCAGCAACCAGGATTGGCGAAATGGCTCCAAGGACCTTCAAGCTCCCTCAGGTGAAGGAAAGCAACTTGCTCTTTGAACATCAACATCCTGCTGCATGCCAGACAATAACAACATTCAGGTATTGGTTGATTTCATTGCTTCAGGAAACTGTCCCTGCTCTACTGCCCCAGTTAGTGTTGTAGCTTTAATTACTCTCCTGTAAACAATCAGATAGACATTGTAAGGTAGAAATCGTTCAGAAAAGGTCAATGCTTTCATGTTTGCTGTTGACAAAAGGAAACAGGACAGGATGGATTTTAATTATGGGTGGCCTTTGATGGATTTCTTCTCTCCTCCTATAAGCAAGCATTAGATAAGCCCACCTGAACGCACCAGAGCTCCCTGTGCCAGAACAGAACAGCAGGTTCCAAATCCACAGCCTTTCCTACTGGTGCAACACAACCTCCCAGAAAAGCTGTCTTGCTATTTTGGCCGCTCAGTCCACTGGGAACTGCTGTTAGTCCAACAGGATTCAGCTCATGTTGCCTCTTAGGAGGAATTTCTAGAGCATATGCATTTCATAAGGTCTTATAAATGTCTAATGAAAAGGTACTGTATTAGATCACACCTTGGACACTTTTCTTATGTGGCAGAGCAGGATTCTTCTCTGCAATCTATTCTTTGCGACTCTGATATGCTTTTATGCAACTTAGCTTTAAAGTAAATGGGATTTTTGCCACCCCCACAGAGACTGAGACTGTTTTTTTTTTATGAAAAACATACTGAATGACTTAGCTATAGGCATGTCTCCTTATGCCAGGTACAGAGTTGCTACCTGCCTGCAGATACTTGCCCCACAAAGATAATTCTTCTTTATTCCAGTGCTTTTCTTTACTAATCATAATCATAAACTTTTTGCACTGCTTTAGACAACTCCCCTCTTCACTTGCCACTTCTGACCTTTAAGATATCTTTAACAACTTGCCATAAAACTTTGAGTTGAGTAGGTTCAATCTCCCTACCCATTCTCCCTGTAGGCAAGTGCAGCCATTAGGTACAGTACAGTTACCGGGACCTGGCTCAGAGAAACCAGAGAAAGGATGTCTCCGAAGAGCAGGCTCCAGACTAGAAGAGAATCACAGAGCCCATGCCTGCCTTGACACATCCTTCCTCTGCAAAACTCCCTGAGGACAAGAAAACAAGCCAATGACATTCTCAGAACTGGAGAAGGAATTTATTAACTCTGTGGTCTTCAGTCACTGTGACAGGCAAAAGGAGAATCCCATATCACAGACAGATGTTCTTTTAAACTTAATCTAGTACTTACATATAATACGCCTTCTACAAAGTGCATGTGTAGACAATACTCATGGGTAAAGGAGTGTGTTATTTACTCAGTGACAGAGGCCAGTTTATATTCCTTTCATACTTCCACTCAAATACCCCAGATACTTACTGCCATTGTATTTGCCACAGCGATATGAAAAATAACACTTTGGAAAAGATTAAAAAAGCAGTCGATATTCATGACATCAAAAATAATCATGAAATGCAAGGGAAAGACCATGTCAGAGAGACATGTTAGAGGACACAGTAAGATGTTCCTATACCACCTAAGGAGTATTGCGTGTTCTACACCTCTCCATTACTTTCTCAACCTCAACTTTTCTCACTGCTGTACCAAGCTGAGCTTCTTATGCTGCGCCTCTGCTTGAGATTTGACCTGTAGCTCCCCATCTTAGTCCAGTCAAGGTTCCACATAGATCTGTGGTGCTCACTGTCAGTTCACTCTTATCTTTCTTGACCAAGCAGGAAGGGTGATCAGGGTTTCTCCCAACCCGAGTTTTTGTTTTGTAACACAGGCAAATGCAAGTTCATCTGTAACCTAAGAAAGGATGTGTTGGGATAGTTCTCTGTGTGTGTGGTCTCTGTGTTTTTTATGCAGTCAGATTTGTGAATGTGTGGTTTGTGGTATATGTATGTGGCTGAGGAATGGTTTTCTGAGTTGAAATTTAGGTACATTGTACTCTACTTGTTTGTCACTGTAACACAAATTATAGCTTCCAAAGTTCATTGTAAATGTAGACATCTTGTTCCTTTGCCTTTTCACATGGAGCCAACAGCTGGCTTTCATCCAGTCTTCTTAAAACTGTAAATAAACAAAGACACGGAAGCAAGCCAGTGTGACTGTCACTACACAATTCATTGCTCAAGTGAGCAGATTCCTTTTCTTGATAAGGTCCTTCCAGATACTCAATTAGAAAAACACCTCCTATTGTGCATTCACTTTATGTCACGTTAACCCATAAGACTCTGCAGGAAGCCTTGGCTGGAGTAATGATACAGGGGAGCATCCAGAGAAAGGAATGGAGGATGAAGCCAAAGCAGATAGTTTGGATAGGGAAGAAGAAAATGATGGGTTCTGTGGCAAAGACCAGAGGTAGGGGTAGTTAACAAGTAGGGGAATAGGCTACCCCTCTGTTAGCTGCTATTTAATAGATTAGAAAGGAGCCAAAGACATATGGGAAGGTTCAGTGCCTGGGTGTGTGCACAAATGTTTGTTTATAAATGCTACTGCTGGAAGGTTAGCTCAGCGGCTTTATCAGTCTGTGGACACTAATGCTTGCACCTTTTTTAACATGGTTAGAAAATGGATGGTCTGATGTAGAGAATGGTGTGTTTTATCCAGCAAGATAAAACTCTGCATTAAGTTGAGACCAGTTCTGCAGGATGATGTGTGGCAGGGAAACTAAGCTAGGGCAGTGGGCAGCAGAGGCTCACCAGGCACCGAGTGAGCTCAAGAACGGCTCTAGCAAGCTTGTGCTAAATTTCTTCCTCAGTTTCTTCATGAAAAAGGCATATTTGCATGGCAGTACAGTACTATATTTTAGCCTTGTCAACTACCCAGTTTTTGACACACTCAGGAGCTGATCAAAACTTTTTAGATGTCAATCTGCCAACAGAAATTGTTCCATGGCCTTCACTGACTATTGGTCAGGTCCTTGATTTCTTAGCAAAGAAATTCTCATTTTCCATCATCATCAGCTTTTTCCCAAGTTTATCCCAAACTTTTTCCCAAGTATTTCCCAAATAATCAAAATTATTTTGCTTATAGGCTTTTCTGCATTTTATAACACAAAAATCCTGAAGGAAAACAGACAGTCCTTTTAAGTTCTTCCACCTAAAGGGATCCAAAAATTCTTTATTGACAATAATTCTCAGTTACTTCAACCAAATTTGAAACACATCTTCTGTCTGGTAGTACACAGAAGCCCTCAGAGGAGAGCATTTGATCCAACACTTCCCAGAACAGCGCCAAGCTAGGTGTTAAATTGGGATGGGCTGGTCTTCACTTGCCATGCTGAAGCAGGTGTACTGTATGTAGACTACCTACACATTCATTTAGCATATGCAACTGAATTCTTTAACAATTTTTGAGTACTTCATTGATTTTATTTTGGCAAAAGTTATTAATGAATGTGATCTAATTTCATTGCAATCTCTGATAAATTTTCCACCAGAAAAAAATTAGTAATAATAAAATAATACCAGATTCAGTATCGTTTTTCTCACTGTGCGCTGGGAGTATCTTGCAGAATAACATGAAGATCAAGGGACAATGACTTCTGAAGTCTGTTACCTTTCCACCACAGTAACTTTGTTATTTCTTCCAAGATAACCTTCCACAGCTTTAATGAAGATATTCTTTACTTCTCTCTTATGCCATTACTGTAAAGTATTCTTGATACAGGTTAGTGGAGCAGCTTTTTGCATTTGACTACTGTACCCTGCAGATATTCAATCTATGAACAGTTTTGAATCATTCTAGATTAAAGGATTTACAAGATTATCAATACTTTCCATTAAAGTCAGTGTAAGGTGTTTTTTTTCATAATAGAAGTCTTCAAAAACAAGCAAACAAACAAAACAAAGAAGGAACGACAACAAGAAAAAAAAGGCTGGATTCTGTGAAATGTCAACAAACTGGCTTCAAAACAATATTAAAGATGTTACTTGAGAAGTATCTGTTGATGTTATAAGATGTAATGTAAAAGTAATTAAGATCAATCAATCCTCTACATTTTAGATCCAACCATACACTTCAATCACAAGCCCATTTTTCTACTGACTCAGTGGATCAAGTCTTGCATTTTTTGATTTATTATCTTCTCCTTTTAAAACTTTTTTGTCTTTTGATAAATGCCATAACTTTAATTTTTCAATAAGGAATGTAAAGTGGAAAGTTTAAGTAACCTGCTTGTGGTAGAGCATTGTACTTCCAATTTTACGACAACATCAACATAGGTACCAGCTGCAGTGAATATAAGGTCCCAATTATGTTAGCATGTGTGTAAAAGCATACTGTAGGACAGCTTCTATTCTGAAGAATTTGTGGTTTAAATTCATGCTTAAAGCCCATACAGTCTCTTACTTTTCCAAATAGATCTGAGAAGATACGGGTTTTCCAATTTAAAGGCAGTTCTGTAGCTTTGAATGTCTTTCTTTTCCAAAATGGAAAGAAAAATATGTATTTCTAAATGTCTGTATTTTATAAAATATATCCCCAGAAAAATACTGTTTACTATTAAAAAAAAAAAGTATTTTTTTGTTTTACATAATAAAAATAATTTGGAAATTCTATATTGAAATGTTACTTTCTGCAATTGTTGAAGCAAAACCTTTCCCCTTTATTGAAAGTTATCACATTTTTTTCCATGAAATACCTTACAAAAGTCGATTTGTATCAAAGTATTTGCACATATTTCAGCTTCAGTTAACACTACATTCTCTAATTAAAAAACTTTTTAGCTCAATCTGCTGTTTGAACTAGTCTACTGCTTGAATGTGCTCTGTTTCAGAAAGATGGATACAGATACCTTGTACATCTCATGTTGTGCAAAACCTTCAGAACTCCTATTTTCCCCTTAAATTTCTCAGTAGAGGTCACGGCCCCTAAGGAGCTACTTTATAAGCAGAAAATGTTATTAATCGCTACAAATCCTCAAACAGACTCTACCTATCTGATCTAGAATTCTTATAGCATACCATTGTCATTTCCCAGCACTCAAAATTCATGGGGGTTTGTTTAAAATCATGAATTTTTTAGAATAATGATGAATTTTAGCACTTCCAATCTGTCTTTTAGTATCTAAGCCCAAAGCAGTACATGTGAAGGGTTATTCCATAGCCAGCATGGAGTATGTTAGTTCTGTACAAGGGAATGCAAACACAGATTTTTAGGTTAACACAGAACTCCAGAGGCAAGGATTATGAAAGAGAGCCCTGTGGATAAATGTGATATTTGTTATAAAAATCACAAAGTATTTGATTTTTAGGAGCTGCACAATCTAATGCAGGTACCTGGGGGATTACGAAGATGGAGCTGGGTTCCCTGGGCTGCCCACACAAACCACAGGAGGAATCAGTAACCTAAGGAGAGAAACTCACAGGATACAACGAATGACAACTTATGCACACCAGTGCGAAAGAGTGAGAGAAAAGGTGGGGTTCAAACCCCACCCCTCCAAGAAGGCCAGGCTCCCAGCCTGACGCAGCAGCAAGACATATCCTACCACTCAGGATCTGCAAAAGCAACCTCCCCTGGACTCAGGTCATAAAACAATCCTTCCTCGCAGTACCCAGGGCCTTCCTAGCCACCCCTCAGCCTGTGTGCTCCCATGCACAGCTAAAGCTGATGGGAGCTCTGCTTGTGTACACAATACACGTAATTCAGTGTGTAATGACACTCTGGGTGCTTTAGGGTATCTCACCTGACCTCCATCTGCAGGTATGAATCTCCCATGTTCCTGTGCCATGTGTCCTAGCCTCGTGCAGGTGTCTCATGTCCCACCCAGCTTGTAAGAAGAGCAAGTTCCATGGAAAAGAAACACATGTATTATTCAAGCAGCTACCCAAAATCAGCAGATACTTGAAAACAGGAGCATTGATCTCTTTTTGACTCAGTTCCCCATCCCTAGAATGGGATAATAATCTCAGCTGTTTGCAAGAGCTGCTGGATAAAATGCATCCATTAATGCTTATGAACCATGGATATATAGCAGTACAAGCCCTGCAGGATAAAAAAGAAAAAAAAAAAAAAAAAGGAATGAATAATTCTGCATCTAGTCTAAGTGTTATATAATATGCATTAAGTAATAGCTTGAGCTGCACATTGAGTGAGGATGAAAGGGACTACTGAAAGACAGCCCATTTGCTGAAAAAGGAAGGATCCTGTGGGAGGAGGAATATGTGATCATCTAATTAAGAAATGGATAATTATCTCTGCAAATCAGGTGGCTGAACTTCAAGCTTACAAGTAGCATCAATTCTAGTATTTCTTTACTTTTCCTTGCTTAACTTTTCTGCTTCAGTGTCTTTGTAAAATGTGTTTCAGTTCCCTTCCAAGAATAAAACCTTAACAGCAATAGACCTCTTGCTGAGGAATAGTGCAGTTGTCACACACACATGCCGACCAAGCTGCATGGGAAACAGGGTCTGGCTCTCCAGGGCTTCAGGTCAGACACCTTCCAACTGGGGAGCTGGAGCAACAGCAGGCAAAATACATGGAGCATGAAACACTCATGGCCTTCTGGGCTCGTCCTGGAAGGAAGCTGAATTGCAGAGTCCCAAGTCCCAAGCTGCTGTCAGGAGGGTGCTCCTTCATTCCCCCTGGCCTATTCATCATCATCTACTCTCCTTCACGCCTTCTTATGCTTACTTAGTGCCTTCATTTCTTTTTGTTTGCTGCCAGACCTTAAACTCTGCTCTCTCAGCCACTGTTTTCTCTTGGCTGCTATGCTGGTATTTTATCCCCTGCTGACATGTTCATCCTGGGTGCTTCAGTCCCTGGCAAACCCTGTTCTTGCGTTCCCTGTAGCCCATGCTCCCCAGCCATCTACTGCTTCCTGTGTTCATTGTAACTTGGGCACCAGGAAATGCATGGAAGAGCACAGAAGGGATAGTCTTCTCGCTCCAAATATTGGTGAGTGGTGCCACAGTGACAAACAAGAATTGCAATAGCAAGGATGGTTGGCCAGTCGGAGTGTCCTATGGTACTCGTGCGGGAATGACAGACACAGAATTCAAACAGCAGGCATGAGCTGGAGCATGCTCAGTGCACCTCCAGACAGCAGCTTCAGATAATTTTTCAGTTCAACTCCACAAATCATTACTAACTGTGTAATGAAAATATTTTTTCAGAAGGCGATTACCTGGAGAAATTTGATTGCTAATATCTGGAGGGTGGAGGGGCTTTGTTCTCCCCTCAGTTAGGAACTATAAAACACGTACCACACCTAGATTTTGACTTTCCATTCAAAAGCATGGAATCACTGCAATTTAGGAAGCCAAGACCTAAAACAAATTCAAATGAGCAAAAGCAAAGAATTTTTACCTCACCTCATTTTCAGAACTAAGTGTCTTCTACTGAACTTTTCAAACAAAAAGTACAAATTTCAGTCCAAGCTATCACAGTTTGGCCAATTTACAAGTAACTCAAGCTTGATATTTCCACCATTTGCAGTGTTAATTCTAGGGTCATAGTCAAGGGCATGGGGGCCCAGGCGGTGCTCTCCTCCATCCTACCAGAAAGGCGAAATGGTGTGAAAAGGAGGAGGAGGAGGGGCTAGTGTGTCAACAACTGTTTGCAGAGCTGGTATCTGCAACAGGGTTTTGTTTTCTTCTACCATGGGACCCTGTTGGAGGATCAAAAAACAAAACAAAACAAAACAAAACAATAATAGACCCTTTCTAGGAAATCAAGGTGCCATTCTGAAGTGCCTGCACACTAACGCATGTAGCATGGGGAATAAACATGAGGAACTAGAAATGTGTGTGCAATTGCAGGGCTACAGTCTCACAGGGATCACAGATGCGTGGTGGGCTGGCTCATATGGCTGGAGTGTTGCAATGGAGGGATTCGGGCTGTTTTGGAGGACAGGTTGGGATGACGAGGAAGTAGAGTTGCCATTTATGTGAGAGATTGCCTGGAGTGCCTGGAGCTCTGCCTGGGGATGGATGAGGAGCCAACACAAGGATGTGAGCAACACAAGAATTAAAGAGCACACCAGTACGGGTGACATTGTAGTGGGTGTCTCCTGTAGGCCAACTGATCAGAAAAGAACAAGCAGATGAGGCCTTCTTCAGCCTCACACTTGCAAGCCCTGGTAATTGTGGAGGATTTTAACCATGCCCCATACCTACTGGAGGGGCAACACAGCAGGACAGAAGCAATTCAGAAGGTTGCCAGAGAACGCTTATGACAACTTTTTAACAGAAGTGATAAAGAAGCCAGTGAGGACAGGTGCTCTGCTGTACCTCATACTTAAAAACAAAGAGGGGCTCACTGGGGATGTGGAGGCTGAAGGCAGACTTCACTGTAGTCACCATGAAATAGTGGAGTTCCTGAGAGGAGGCAGCAGGCCAAAAAACAAGGAGACAACCCTCAACTTCGGGAGAGCGGACTTTGGCCTCTTCAGAGAGCTGCTTGGTAAGGTTCCACAGGATAAGGCCCTGGAGGGAAGAGGGGTCCAAAATACCTGGTTGATATTCAGCAGTCACCTCCTCCAAACTCAAGAGAGGTCTGTCCTAGTGTGCAGGAAAGAACAAAAATGCTGGGAGGCCTGCATGGATGAACTATGGTCTCCAGGTCACACTCAAACACAGAAGGAAAGCATACAGAGGGTAGAAGCATGGACGGGTAACCTGTGAAGAATACAGAGGCAATGAGCATCCAGGGATGAGGTTAGGAAAAAAAAAGCTCATCTGGAACTCAGTCGGACCCAGGATGTCAAAGACAACAATAAAGGTTTCTGTAAGTTCATACGTGACCAAATGTAGACTAGGAGAAGGAGATACTGCTGAAGGAGACAGTGGGCCTGGTTGGGCCTGGTTATACAGGTGATGGAAATGGCTGAGGTACTGAATGCCTTCTTTGTCTCAGTCTTTACTAGTAAGACTGGCCTTCAGGAATCCCAGGTCCTAGAGTCCAGGGGAAAAGGCTGGAGCAAGGAAGATGTATCCTTGGTGGGAGAGGATAAGCTTATTAGATAATACTTAAGCACATTGGACATACGTAAAGTGCCCTGATGGGATGCAGGATGTCATTGTGAGGCCACTCTGAATAATCCTTGATTGATAATTATGATTGGTTGAAGTGTCTGAAGACTGGAGGAAAGTAAACATCACTCCTGATTTCAAGAAGGGCAAGAAGGAGGCCCCCAGAAACTACATGTCAATCACACTCAATTCAGTTCTTGGAAAACCACTGGAGTAGGTAATCCTGGAAACCATTTTCAGGCATATGAAGGGCAAGATCAGTAGTGGTAATCAGGAGTTGCCAAGGGGAAATCATGCTTGACCAGCCTAATAGCTTTGTATGACGAAATGAGTGGCCTAGTAGATGAAGCAAGAGCAGTGGACATTGTCTTCCTGGACTTCAGCAAGGCCTTTGACACTATCCCAAATAAGAATCTCACAGAGAACCTGTTGATGTATGGGCCAGATGAGCAGACAGTAAAGTGGACTGAAAACTGGCTGAACAGCCAGGCCCAAAGGGTGGTGATTAGTGGCACAAAGTCTAGTTGGAGGCCAGTAACTAGCAGCATACTCTCAATGGTCAATGCTGGGTCCAAACCTGTTTAACATCTTCCCTAACAATCTGGATAATGGGGCAGAGTGGACCTTCAGCAAGTTTGCTGATGACACAAAACAGAGAGGAGTGGTGGATACAGCAGAGGATCATGCTGTCATCCAGAGGGACCTCCACAGGCTGGAGAAATGGGCTGACAGGATGCTCATGAAGCTCAACAAGATGTGCAAAGTCCTGCACCTGGGGAGGAACAACCCCAGGCACCAGTACATGCTGGGGGTCACCCAGCTGGAAAACAGCTTGACAGAAATGGTCCTGGTGGACACCAAGTTCAACATGAGCCAGCAATGCGCCTTTGCAGCCTTAGGCAAAGTATTGCCAGCAGGCTGAGGGAAGGTAACCCTCCCCTCTTCAGTCCTGGTGAAGGCACACCTGGAGTGCTGTGTCCGGTTCTGGACTCCCCAGTACAAGAGAGACATGGACATACTGGAAAAAGTCCAACAGAAGGGTTCAAAGATGATTAAAGGACTGGAGCACCTCTCCTATGGGGAGAGGCTGAGAGAGCTGGGACTGTTCAGCCTGGAGAAGAGGCTCAGGGAAGTCTAATCAGCACATATAAATACCAGAAGGGAGGGTGCAAAGAGGATAGAGCCAGGCTCTTTTCAGTGGTGCCCAGTGCCAGGACAAAAGACAGGCAATGTGTGCGAACTGAAAAACAGGAACTTCCATCTGAATATTAGGAAACACTTCTTTATGTTTGTGTTACTGAGCAATGGAAGAGGCTGTGGAGTCTCCCTCCTTGGAGATCTTCAAAAGCTGCCTGGACGTGGTCCTGAACAACCTGCTCCAGGTGTCCCTTGCTTGACCAGGGAGGCTGGATCAGATGGACTCCAGAGGCCCTCTCCAACCTCAACCATTCTGTGATTCTGCACTGTTCTAAATTTATAAAATACTTGCAAATAGGTGATCAAAACTGTTCAGAAAGCATAGAGATGCCGAAATTAGTCTCAACATATGATAGTTATAATTATTATCCAAGTTGGCAGATTAATTTCTTCTAACATAACTTTTGAAAAGGGATGGAGTACCAAAGCAAAGGAAATGTGTTACCAACTGTCAGCCAGGGAAGGAAAAATGAGACTACCCTGTAATTCTTAAATTTTCTAATTATTAAAATAATTTAAAACATAGAGGAAAACATTGCTAAATTTCTAAAAAAGAATGTAATAAAGTACAGTACATTTCCATGGCTTGTACATTGTAATTTTTTGATATTGAATGGTTTTTTCAATAAAATTCTAATATTAATTTAAAAAAATAATAATTATCAACTGCATTGAAAATTTGAAAAATGTCTGAATTTTGATAAATCATTTCATAACATTTAAGCATAATAAGATTTCTTTTAAAAATTGATTCAGATAAGCATCCTCCAAAATTTTGTGCCTTGAAAATTGTAGAAGTTCACAAAGTTCACAAAGTGACATAAACATAAAGTAAGAAAATAAACATAGAGTGGAGGATTCAAAATTGTGGGACAAATTATCTTTTTGTTTCTTATGTGTATAGTGGGGTGCAATGAGGAGAACTGCAATAATAATTTCCATACAGGATTTGGAAAGTGAAGTAATTGAATTGGGAGCATTGATGCCGGTGTGGGTGGAAGTACCTTGAATGCTCTGATGGCATTTTGAATTTCAAAACAGCTCACTAGTTCAATTTTGGTCTCTGGGGTAGCTAAGGCTTTGTCTGCTTGCAGTTGTGGGAGGGTCTGCATTACAGATTTTTTTTCTTTTTGTTTTGATATCCATCAAATCCAGGTTCACAGTTCATGAAGAAGTAGGTGATGTCTCATGCAGTCCAACAGCATCCTGGCTTGTATGAGGAATAGTGCAGCCAGCAGGACCAGGGAGGTGATCATCCCCCTGTACTCTGTCTGCTCTGGTGAGGCTGCACCTTGAGTACTGTGTTCAGTTTTGGGCCCCTCACTACAAGAAGGACATCGAGGTGCTTGAGCGAGTCCAGAGAAGGGCTACGAAGCTGGTGAAGGACCTGGAACACAAGTCCTGTGAGGAGCGGCTGAGGGAACTGGGGTTGTTTGGTCTGGAGAAGAGGAGGCTCAGGGGAGACCTCATTGCTCTCTACAGCTACCTGAAAGGAAGGTGTGGGGAGCTGGGGGTTGGCCTCTTCTCACAGGTAACTAGCGATAGGACTAGAGGGAATGGCCTCAAGTTGCACCAGGGGAGGTTCAGGTTGGAAATGAGGAGACATTTCTTCTCAGAAAGAGCAGTCAGGCACTGGGACGGGTTGCCCAGGGAGGTGGTGGAGTCACCGTCCCTGGGGGGGTTCAAGGAAAGGCTGGGCCTGGTGCTTAGGGACATGGTTCGGTGGGTGACATTGGTGGTAGGGGGGTGGTTGGGCCAGATGATGGTGGAGGCCTTTTCCAGCCTTAACGGCTCTATGAAAGCATGCTCCAAGGCACGGCTTGCCGGCGCACACTCAGCCCGAGACTCGTTAGCAGCCCGCCTGGGCGCTGCCCCCCGAGCGCCGCCCCGCCCGGCCGGCGCTTCCCCTTTAAATGCAAACGAGGCGGCGGCGCCGGCCCCCGCGGCCTGCGTTAAAAGTTCGGCGGGGCCATTTTGGGGCAGTAAGACCCAGCGCCGGCCCCGGGACGCCCGCCGAGCGCCGCGCACCCACCCCGACCCGCCCTGTCGCCATGAGCGAGGCGGCGGAGAACACCCCTGCCGCCACGGCGCCCACCGACACCACCCCCACCACCGCGGCGGCCGACGGAGCCCCGCCGGCACCGCCCGCAGCCGCCCCGGACGCCAAGCCCAAGAGCCCCGGCAGCGCCGCCGCCGCCAGCACCACCACGACCACCGAGGCGCCCGGTGCTGCTGCAGCCGCTGCCCCCGCCGCCGCCCCCGCCGCCACCGGGGCGGCGGAGACGGAGAAGAAAGTGCTGGGTGAGTACCGGGGCTGCACGTGGCCGGGACGGGCGGTGCCGCTGTCCTCGTCCCCGTCCCCCCCCGCCGCTCCCCGCCTCCGCTCCGTGAGTCAGGAGCGGGGCTGGGCGGGCTGCCCGCCCGGTGCGCCCGCGGCCCCGGGGGGGCTCCTCTTAGCCCGCTGCTTCATCGGCAGCAGGCGGGGGGGGGGGCTGCCGGGTTGCCTTCCACATGCTCGAGCCCAGGGTGGCGGCGCGTGTTGTCTTCCCGACTGCGATTAAACTGGATCAACCTGTTGAAAAGGGCCAGGCTGCAGCGAAGCAGTTCTAGTGGAAATAGGCTGCTATTTATACACGGCTAATCGTATTTATAATCTACTGCGTGACTCGAGGAGGCTAGCAAGATGAAAGTGAGGCTGGCTGGTAGTGTACAGTCCTGAACTTTGCTAACACAACATCTCCGAAGAGAAAGTGCAGAGCCCTGAACTTCACGAAGACAGCATCCTCTCTTCTTCTCAAGAGAAGGATTGAGGTCACAGTGTGGCAGGTACAGGAGCTGAGGTAGGAGGGAGGCTAGCAAAACAACCGTAGGTACAGCCTGCGTGGTTTTTCCCTCTTCTGTTATCAGATCTGTGAGTAATCAGTTGAGGCACACTGGTATCTTCTACATCAGGCCGCTTCTGGCCTTAACGCGGCTTGCTTCGCTCTTAGTAATGTTTTTAACTAGTTCACCTTTTGCTATTGCTTCATGGGGGAGTGAAAGAACAACTGCCTGTTCTGGTCTAGCAGAGAACATAACCTATCACAGCAATGCTTTTGCAAATTGGTCTTATTGCTAGGCAAGCTCTTTAGGAGATGTGAGAAAACGACGACTGATGCCAATTCAAAATGGACTTGAATACCTGCCTACCTCAAATGTCCCTGCTAACGGTCTTGTAAATATGTTCACTTAAGTCTCCTGTTTAAAAAAGTCTCCTCTTAAAAAAATCCCATTAGAAGCAAGGTCCGAGATGTGCTCTGAGTGTCTGATTTCTAGGTGTAAGGGCAAAGATTAATCAGCTTTCTCTTCTATTTTTCTTAGCCATGTTTTCATTAACTTAGTAATTTGGGCATGGGTAGGAGTAGTTGATGATTGTTTCCTCTGATGGGTGTACAGTGTCTCGTGGAAATACGTGGACTTCTGCTCCCTAGTGGGATAGGACTCATTGCATCAACTATCTTTGAATTGTCAGTGAAACTGGTTATGGTTTCCTCTGGGCTTGTCCTTCTTCCTGCCTGATCTCTCCACTATGACAGCTCAGGCTTAGCAATGTCTGTGCCATGGTCACGTGGACATAGAGTATAATACTATTGTCTGATGTTCTTCCCCTCACAGTAATGCTTAGGGGAGACTGTAAGACTGTGCAGATAGGGAATATTTCCCCAGTATGCTATTCTAGAGACTGACAGAAGTCTCCAGTATATTCTTGACAGCTTGTGCAAAATGATGTTGTTTGAGCCAGCTCTGAAACCATGTGTGTGGATTTCCATTTGTCAGCAGCCAGCTGGCCACACAGAGGTTTTGACTGCTGCTCCTCACACCAGTTCTCTGGCTCCTCTGTGAGGGTTTCTGTTAAACTTCTAGGCTTCTCTTCCTAATCCGATTGAAATAGGCCAACAGATTCAATGGCTATTTTGAGGGGGAGGAAAAGGATGATCGTGATGGAATCAGCGGTATTAGCCTTGTTTATTACAGCAGGCTAAAACCTGCATGCACAACTGGCTCCTGTTTCTGTGCTTGTTCCACCCCCTTCACTTTTTCCCCCCTTGACTTATACAGTGAGGTCTTGCATGTTTCCAATGTCTTCGTGTTAACAGTAAGTGTCTGTACCTGGTGATGTCCCCATGAAACTAAACCTAAAAGCACACTTATAAATGTTGATGCCAAAGATGGTTATTGTTACACAGTCAATGCGAGGCAGTGAAACTCGGGTTTTTCTCTTGAAAATAAGGAGAAAGCTGGGAATGGATGCTGGATTAGGTAGTTTTTTCTCTAATAACAGTCTCAGTCTTAAATTGGTTTTGTTTATTCTAAATGTGAACATTTGCCAAAACCTTCACTTCTGAAAAGTGAATAAATAGTAATGGTATGGTAAATAGTCTGTTACTATTTTCAGTAGACCACAGCAACAGTACAACAATGGACTGCTACCAGCAAACACTGCTTCTATAGCTGTGTATTGAGAGGAGGAGGTGGTCACTCTTCTTGTCTCTCAGGTATATGAGAATGGCAAGACTGTATGGGACTGAAAGTCTGTCTAGCTGTGTAACTGCCTAGTGAGTGTTCACAGAGAAGAATGCAGGTGTAAAACAAGTGAACTTAATTGTTTGCAGTGTGTTCTTCTTGCCTTTAGCAGACTGGCTTGGACTTCTGAACTGGAGACTCTCTAGACTTTTTCCCTTTAATTGATGCTTGTTTTTCCTGAACATATGTTAGGCTCTTAGCAAGTAGGCATTTCTCTGATGAGACCACTTTCAGGTATCTGCTGTATAAATTATAGGATGACTGCGTGGTCATGCTATGTAGTAAATAACATCTATTAAAGAATAGAGCCCAAAATTCTCTTTCCTACAGGTTTGGAAAGTACAAGTTTGTTGTCCCCACCCAGTTGCTGACAGGGAAGGAGAGGCTGAGCTTCTTCCATCACTCGAGTTCCTCCCACAGGAGGAACCTACATGTTGGAGGAACAGGTTTCACCAGATCCTATAAAACACTGCAGTATGGCTTCTAAATAAGATGCAAATTTGGTATTGTATGAGACAGGAGCTTGTCTTCTTCCTAGAACCCTCAGGACATGTACTTGGTCAGTTTATAGCTGATATTTCATGGAAGGCTTCCAGAAGTAGGAATAAAAAGAAAAACAAATGTTGGGTTCTTTTGGTTAAAGTGAAGTTGACAATGCAAGAAAGAGCTCATCCAAAATAAAGATGTGCTGCCCTTTTCAAATGAGAGTTGTGTGGTGTTTGTGATACTGCTTCTTTAGTCAGTTCTGTTTTCCAGTAAAGAAAGGGTGACACTGAGTGAAAGAGACTTCTAAATAGCTTCAGCTAGATGTGAAACATAGCTACTAAACTAAAGAAAACTGGTAGATGGCAGGTTTACAGCTTCATTGCCTGTTTCTGGGATAAGAAGTAGAGAAGAGATGAATGGCCAATTCTGAAAATAGAGCTGGGCTTCATTTTTAGATGCTGCATGCTAACTTCTTAATGAAGAACAGTAAGTTAAGGCACTAACCTGTGCCTGCTACCACATTAGTATAAACTGAAATAGAGATGAATACCTTAAGCATTAAGGGAGCAGAATCAGTCTAGTCTGACTTCATGGGCCTGTATAAAAGTATTTTTTGTAATACTAATCATAGAATCACTTCTTCTGTACTTATGTTCTAGAGCAACTTTAACTTTTCTTTCCAGCCACAAAAGTTCTTGGCACCGTCAAGTGGTTCAATGTGAGAAATGGATATGGCTTTATCAACAGGTATGTTTAAACTATTTTGTATACACAATGTACTAAGACTTGTGGTACAGATAATATGCCTTACATTAGTAGTTGCAACAGCAGACCTGACTACCGGCTCAGGCAGTTAGTGGCCAGGGTTGGCCAGGCATTTAGTAAACTTGGATGCCTTCTCTGGGCCTCTTTCTACCATATACCCTTCATAGAAAGTGTGTGTGTGTGGGGGGGGGGGTCAACACAAGGGGGAGGGGGGTCAAACTCTGTACAAATGTAGTCTGAGTAAACATACCTCAATTCTAGTGAGCTGTATGGTCTTTCATGACTACCTGGATTCTTTTAAAGATGTGAGGAAGGCAGGAGGATGGGGGAAGGGAAAAAATTTTGGATAAAAAAATCAAGTGTATTTAGAGACTAGTCAAAACACCTATTCTAAATGCAATTTGAGCTTCTCTCATATGAGAAGATACTCCAGGCCTGGGTTCACAGAACTTCATTCTCTGAATATAAATGAATATCTGAATGGCACCAATAATAGCTGAGCTGTAAGTCAGGCTCATCACATCTCAACCTTATGTGTTTGAGACCAATACTTCCAAGTTACTGGAGGGAATTCCAGTTTTTAAGGCTGGAATATCTGTGGTGTTGAGCTTAAATCTCTTGTGTGATTTATGAGAAATGAGGCCCATGCATAGAACAGTTGTCTTGCAAAAGACATACCTGGCACTTCATTTTTGTCCTGCAAGTTCTTAATCTATTACACAACAGGTAGACTTGGTGAAGTTGGACACTGTAGAATGAGAGTCCTGTTTTCAGGATCTGAAGCCAGTTCTGCTACAGGAAATGCTGAAATTACTATTCCAGTATCTAGTGACTACTATCTGGTGCTATATAAAAGAAAAGCTTGAATTAGGAAATGCTCTTAGTCTTTTGTAGTGCTTGAAAGTGGGAGCCCTCAGCTGGATATTGTGAGACAGCTAACAAGTTGCTGCACCAAGCTGAAGTCAGTCAGACCAAGCACAGGAGAGTTAGGATGACATATCTTCCTCAAACTCTTTGTGAGGGACCCAGCCATTCCCTCTGCAGAGAATTGAGTGACCAGACTGTAGGGTCTAGTTGTTTTTGCTGTATGGGAATACAGAATCAAGGTCTCTGACATCTTCATGTTTTGCTTGCAGGAGTCTGAACTGGCTGGTGTAATCTAGACAGTCTAATGACTTCTTTTCTGGTTCTCCCACCAGTGGATGCTCCTAGCACCTCTTGTGTGGAGTTGCCTGGAGTTTCTCTGAAAGAAGAGCTCTGTTAACAGCTGTGGCCAGTCCTGTTGATAGTCTTGCTTGACCTCTAGGATAGTAGCTCAGGTTGCATGCCCTGTAGAAGATTGGGGGGGGGGGGGAGGGCAGTGGAATAGTGAAAGGCAAGTAGTCTAGTCATTACTCTGTCCTGTGTTGAAACAAAATACTGAATGCTACCCTGCAGATTACAGGGAACCTCCCTCCTGTTCCCACCCCCATCCTTAAGAAGAGCTTGGGGGGGCTCCTTTCTGCTCTTAAACATATGACTGGAAATTCAGAGCAAGGTCCTGATAGTACAGCCTTATACAGAATGTGTGGAATTCAGGGGATGTACAACAGCCTGGGGGAAGGGAGGTTTTTTTTACTTGTAAAGTCAGGGATTTCTATCTAAGTATGTTAGTGTGAAGTCTTATGACTTATCACTTTCTTTTCACAGAAATGATACCAAAGAAGATGTGTTTGTTCATCAGGTAAGAGAGCAGTAATTATACTTGCAGATGTGTGTTATCCTTGGCCTGTGGTAGGCTTCTTGTGTAGCTTCTGGAATAGCTGGGTGGCTGAGGTCAGCTTATCTTTGCTGCTCCTTAGAATATTTACTCCAAATATCACATCTTGGCATGCATGCATTTCAGGGAGGAATAGGAGGGTATGTTTTCTTTCTCTCTGAAGTCATAATTGAAGGAATAGGTATTATAAACCTTCATGCTGTCTTCTGTCTGCTCTGATTTGAACACTAAACTTCTCCCCCACCCTCAGGGAGACTTCCTATGTTTTGTAAATACTTCTGCTGTTTGTCCTTCTTCCCTTCCCCCACTTTATAATGCTCCTCCTGTGTCTTCTGTTTCTTCCCACCCTTTTTTTCACTTTGAGGTCTGTTCTGTCTGCCCTCCATGGTATTGGAGAGAAAGTGATCTAGTCTGGCTCTTGACCAGGCTGGGTTGCCATCAGCTGTTGCTGCATGAGGCAGCTGTTCTTGGGAAGAAGGGGAGGAAGGCTATGTGCCAAGTGTGCCCAAGTAGGGAGAGATTGCCAAGCAGCCTGCCATTGGCTAACCTTCCTTGAACTGTCAGTAGGCTGTACTAAGTTTGTACCGTGAGTCTTGGGTCACAGACAGCTAATGGGAAGGCAGAGGATGCTGCTTCCATGCTGATGTAAACCGATTGGCTGGCATGGATCTGGTTTTGCATCATCTGAGACTTCACCAGCAAATGAAATACTATCCTTGGAGCTTGTCCCTGTGAAAGGTCTGCAGGCCACGTGAGCCTTAAAAGCAGAGCTTTCTTCATGGTGTGACAGTATTTCCATGAAATGTAGCTGGTAAACTTGCACTCAGAGTTGGTTACAGATGGAGAGGGTATGTGCATATGTAGTTAAACATCTTTGGTAAACATCAAGAGTCAGTTTAGCTCCTGTAGCTTCATGACTAAATACCCCAGGCTAACTGTTTCTCTGGGTCAAGGATTTAGACCCATTATCCCTAAAATGGGTGGAACCAGGAGGGAGTAAGACTCATGCCTGTAACAAGTGAAGATATGAGGAAGTATTCCCAGTACACATTCCCAGTTTAGTTAGTGGTCTGGGAGCAAGAGCTCTCAATGTGTATACAAACTTCTCAAGAGGTCTTAATTCATATACAAATTTCTAACAGTTAACCTCCTTCCTTAATGAACATGTGTTGTGTGCACACTGATATACTCCCTTCTGGCTGCTGGTACAGCATCTGTGCGTGGAGGGAGATGGGAAGAGTTCTCATAACTGAAAGGTGTTTTGAATAGGCAGCACTGTAAAACTGTCCTGAAGGCAAACAAGGTCTCCCTGAGACCTGTGTGAAGATAACCAGCTGTCCTACTGATGACAAACATGACACAGATCAGTGTTTTTCTTTAAGACTGCCTGTGAAGACTCAAAACAGTGAAGGCCCACAGCAGGATGCTATTATCTGCTGTTTTGTCTCACCCGTGGAGATGATTATTTACCTGTATGTAAACTGGTGCTGGCAAGAACTTGATTTTCAGCTGTGGAAGATAAGATGCTCTAGGCATGAGCACTGAGCAAAACTGGCTTGGTGTTTCAGAAACACCACATCACATGCAAGCTTGCATCTGATTAAACCTGTCTGGGGGCTCTGTATGGCAGTGTAGATTCCTCCAGATGCAGCCTACGTCAGCCGTGATCAGATGTTCCTAAACTTTTCCATCCCGAGCTGTTCCGGTCCGTGGACAATGGCAGGAAGCGGGGGTGCGAAGGAGTGATGGGTCTGCTCTCCGCTTGGTGGTGCAGTGGGAGGAGGTCCTTGCTCAGGGTGTCCTGGCTGGGGCTTCTGCCCTGGTGCCCCTGCGTGGTGCTGGGGAGCTGCTGCCTGGCCACTCAGGGTAGGAGCTGCCGGGCAGGGAGTGGTGTGAGGAAGGCAAATCTGTGAGGAAGGCGATTCAAACATGGCTAAGCAAACATCCTGCCAGCAGCTCCCTCGCTGTTCTGTGTTAGTGCCTGTGCAGCTCCTCCTCCCCTTCCCCCACGCCCTGCCCGGGGAGGGGCTGGATTATACATCTAATCCCTTTAGAATAAGGTTGACCTAGTTGAACAGATACACCCTCCTCCTCCCTCGGCGCGCACATAGTGGGGAGGGAACAGCCCGGTCTCATGATCGGAATGGGGGTTAACTCTCAGTGTGTGTCTATTGGATGCTATTTATAAATGAGCACAGATTAAAATGCTTTTCTCTTTAGGGCATGCATGGCTTGCTTTGAATTAACCCTTTGTCTTGTGGGGGACCTGAGCAGTGGTTTGGGGAAGGGCACGACTTGCTTGGCTTTGTCTTGCTTGTTGTCCTTGTGCAGTTTGCTCGTGTGAGGTGCTGCTGAGGGCACTGTGTCAGTTAGGTGCAACGCAAGCAGTGGGCATTCCGTATCCTCACAAAGGAGTGTGAGAGGGAAGGAGGAGGGAGTTCTGCAACTTAACACCATTAAAAGTGTAGGTAGCTAGAGAAGCTTTTCTTGAGGCATAGTTTGAATCAAGAAGCAGTGAGGTGAAGCTTGTGCAGCAAAGGAGATTAATCTTTTTTTCTACACTTCGCCAGGCTGTATCTTCATGCACAGTGTTTATAGTGCAACCTGGTATAGATGTACCAGTAACTGATGTGATGAATTTTGGCTATCACTGTGACAATGCTGGATGTGCACATGATGTGGTGATATCATGAGGGTACAGAAAGAACTCTTCCAAACAAAGTACTGAACTAGCTCTGAAGTTTATCATAGCTGTCTGTTCATCAGTGTTCCCTTGGGAAAGGAAAGGCTTTGTGTTAGCTGTCAGTGCTGCCTGTGTTAACACAAAGGCGCTTGAGCTTGCAGAATGGTGGTGAACAGTAACAGGGAGAATAGTGCTCTCTCCTCTCTGGATATACAGAGTACAAGTCTTTTTCTCTAAGCTTGGAGCTTAGGCTTGTTAGCAGCTTATTTCTGCAGTGTTTACCTACAGCTGAGGTAGTAGTAAAGCCATCCACTTACTGTCAAGTTTTGAGATATTCTCAAAGTTCTTTGTGTATGCTTTTATGAAATAACCCCAAAGCCTACTGCGTGGCAGCTTCTATCACCAATTGACAGATCATTCAATTGCAAATCCTGAACTTTGAAGCTTTTGTCCATAAGTCTGAAACAGTACGTATGAAATCATGTTGATTTCATCTTCCATTATCTTTCTTGAAAGTTTGAATAGGTTGATTAATCTTAAGTACACCCTCTGCTGAAAGGATGTCTAGTAGTCCTCTTTCCTCTGCCCTTACAGGGAAGGGGAGGAGTTTGAAATGCAGCTTGTTGACATCCATCATGTGCAGAGTGTGAGACTTCAGAGTCATGTCAATTGTCTCAGTACAATGGTAGTGAAAAAATTAAACCCTTAATCTACAGTGAAAGTAACGATTTTAGTGCTAGTACTTAGCATTTATGGAAAACCTAGGACTTCCAGGTGGTTTTAGTAATGGGGCAGTTACTAAGAGGTCAGCAAGAAAGCAAACAAAGCTGTCCTGGCTGAAGGTGGGAGTCTCTGCTTGTTGTGGTGGTTCCCAAAAGAATGTGCTTGAGCAGCTCGTTCTCTTCCTTCTCGTTATCTCATCTCTTCCTATCTGTTTTCTTTCCTATCAGAAAAATTCCTGGATTGTTTTTTGCTTTGGTAGCAATACTATCTACACTTTCATGTTCTTCTAAGGCTTAAGAGCCTTTCAGGGACACTGCAGTGTACAGAGAAAAACTGGATAGATGCAGAGCTATAGGGCTACAAGGACAGGCTGGCCTGTTGCCTGAAACAAAGGGGATTGTTTTCAGCAACAAATGAAAATACTTTTCCTAAACTGGTCAAGCTCAACTTTAAACTGACTAGAATTTTTCTTTCAGTACTTCAGTGGGAAATATTTTGGGGCTAGTGTTGACTGAATGACTATAGTTGCCATGCGCTGGTAATAACTTCTCTGATCTTCATTCTGCCTTCCTTTCTTCGGCTGCAGACATATTACAATTCTCTTATTTTACTTTGTAAATGTACTTTACTTCTTAAGCAGGATTTGTGCATTTCTATATACTGGATCTACATCTATTTCCTTCATGCTAACAAGACATCCATATTAGGAGACTTCGAGTAGATTGGTCTTTAATCAAAGAGGACTTTAGTAAAAAGCTGGTTCCCTGGATTGTCTTCTACAATGTATGTGTGCTTAATGTTGTCTGATCTCTTTCAGTTTATGAACCTGTACTTAATGAACTGGCAGTAGCCTTTCCTTGTTATAAATGCCTCTCTGAAATCCTGGCAATGTTCTACTAACTGAAAGGCATCCATAGCTGTTAGGCTGAAAATCACTCTAGGATGTTTGGGTGTTCCTGTGAGTCTGGGGTTAGAGGATAGGATGATGTCAGCTGGTTCTGATTGCAAGCAATGTTAATAGTATTTTGGGGATTCTTGTCTGAAAGAGATGACTATGCTCTAGTAATATTCCCCTGTGTTCATCAGGGACTTGCCTAACTTTCTGGGGTCTCCCTTAGAGTGCTTAGGTAAAATGCATATTTTTGTTACTCCATAGTTCATAATTCTTTTCTAGTTACAAAGAGCTGTCATGATACCTTATAGTTAATGCCACCTCCTACAAAATACTCATGATCTTAACATCTTTGTACATGGTCAACAGGTCTCCCAGTGATTGTAAAGGAATGGGTCACAGTTGTTGCTGGAGCTACTTCAGTATGGCTTGCAGGAGACCAAACACTCCATTTGAGTGTATGGAAATACAGAAAGATTGTGATACTTAGTAGGCTTGAAAGGGGGAGTCCTGGGGCAGCAGCAACTTGTAAGCTTGTGAGTGTTGAAAAAGGAGCGAACCCTGACTAAGGGAGGAAGGAGGCCCTGTAATAAAGTGGAGGGAGGGAATCAATATTTTTGAAGTATTTTGGTGTGGTGACTGATCTGGTATGTGGAGTTGGGACTGTAACAGGAAAATATAATTCTTCCCTCATCTACAGTGCTATGAAGGAGTAAGATAATGAGTAAGATTAACTAATGTATTTTTCTTTATCTAAAGACGGCAATAAAGAAAAACAATCCACGGAAGTATTTGCGCAGTGTTGGTGATGGAGAGACTGTAGAATTTGATGTGGTCGAGGGAGAGAAGGTAAGATTATAGAGGTGTAATACAGAGTTTACATCACTCATCACTCTCATGGGAAGTAACACAGAGCACTGTCTGTACATCTAGTGTTTTTTGTCTAAAGTGTTGATCCTTTTACTTGATAGAACAGTTAATGCTTATTTAGCAGTCTGCAGGCCACAACTGATATATATATATATTCCCCTGAATAATTTGGTTTGGAGTCTGGTAACTTGAAGGTTCTTGAGCTTCTACTTTCTCACTCATTTTGAGTTCTCTGAGCTTTCTGGATCTTTATATTTTAATCAGTGATTTTTTCCTGTTTTTTTTCCTACCCTCTGAACTTAGTCTGGTAGGATCTCAACTCATTAGCTTATACAGTTGTAACTCTTGTGTTGCAGGGTGAGAATAACAGACCCGCTTTTGCACTACAGGAGGAAAGGATCTGTGTAGCTGGGAACTGATGTTATACTCATGCAAACAAGTTATTCCTTGTTTCTTTCTTCCCCTTCTGGCTCGGGTTCTTTTCTCACAGAACTGTAGTTAATTTTTTTGGCCTTTTAGGGTGCAGAAGCAGCTAATGTCACTGGTCCAGATGGAGTCCCTGTAGAAGGCAGTCGCTATGCTGCAGACCGGCGCCGCTATCGACGTGGCTATTTTGGCCGACGCCGTGGACCACCTCGAAGCGTAAGTTTGACTTCTTAGTAATGGTTGTCCTACCTCAGCCGTCTTCCATTCTTGTCAGGAGATGGAACAACAGGTTCAACGGTGGCATGTGCTAAACTGTTAATGCTTAAGTTGTTCATGTTCTTCAGTAATCTCATATTTTTGCTTTGTCCAGCATATCATTGATGTTAATACTGAGCCTTATTATTGGGTGTCCTGCAGGCTTTTTTTAGCATCTTTCTGAATGGTGTTAGAGCATTTTTTGGGTGTTAAGCTATCTTGTTGAGGAGCAAACACAGGAGTAAAACTCCTGATTGTTTCCTTTTGCTCTCCTAAAATTAAAATCTCCCTCAACTGTCTTCAGTGAATGGTTTAGTTGATAGTATTGGTTTTATCTTGGAGCTGATTCAAATTTTAAATGAGCAGACATATCAAGGCTTTGACACCCCTGTGTACTGCTGAGTATGGAAAGCAGCTGTTTCCTTCTGCCTGAGGAGTGATAATGTGAGACCTGTCTTGGACATGGGGAACATTCAGTCTCGGGGTTCTTGCACTGGGACGTATTCTCTTGGATGTCTAATGGAAATGTATGCAGCTAAAACTCTGGCTTGCATGTGATACTGTTTGGATCCCAGTAGTTGAAAGTATACACAAGGGGGACAAATTGTGATATTCTGTTTTTTCTTAAGCTTGTTTATATCCAAGTCTCCATGTTAGTGTTGGGAGGGGCAGTACTAGGCCTTAACTGCTTCGTGACCTGGTGATTGATATGAGGCCCCTTTTGAAAACTGAAAACGTACTGGTCTTTCTCTGGTATCACTTCTAGAAGAATTACAGCCTTCAAAGCTTGCAAATGCTCCACCTAAAGTTATTAACCTGGGTGCTTATTGTGCATGAGGCTTTTTCCTTCCATTTGGGTTGTTGAGAATCCTTTCGAATGTCAGACCTGCCCTCCAGAGCATTGATATGTCCTCTAGATCTGGTGTAATCTGTGAACTGACAGCAGAACAGAACTTCTAAGATTTTGGACACATCATAGTACCATACCCTTAGCATACCATTCTTTATCAAAGTAACTAGGTAGACTGTGTGACTGCAGTGACTTCTCAAAGATGGTAGTGACACTGGCCAGGATCTTTAGCACTCTTAACTGTATCCTATCTAGTCCCATAGACCTGGCTGTGTAAGATTGTCACAAGTGACACTTTCTCATGACCTTAGTTACGAGTTCTCCAAGAATGCCAGCTCTGGCTGCAGCTATGCCTGCTAAACTCCTTGTGTATTGCAGTGGAGCATTCTTATGTTCTGAGCTAGCCTGAGGGCTGACCAGTTCTGATGGGCCTTCTTTACTGACTTACTGATTAATTAGTAGCCCAAACAAGTAAAAGCTCCATTCTGAGTGTCCTAGTGGAGTGAATCCTCTTCTGAAGCATTATTTCTTTTGAGGATTTTTTTCTTGTATCAGTTAACACATTCTTCATCTTGCAACTGCAAGACTACTGCATTTCAAGAAGCTTATTTCCAATATCCCTTTTTCTTTAACAAGGCCTCTGCTTTACCATTCTGTTAAGATTTGCACAGGGGAAAGGAAGGTAGCAATGTCTGAGCCATAGCAGTATGTATATGCTATTTCCGTGGTGCTGTTCACAGCTGAACTAAAGGTGTTGTTGCTTGACTTGAGGAGTTGTTTCCATCTAGCTGTCTTTCAGAACTCTTCTGAAACTTTTTGGGTACTCATAGTACGCTATTCTTAGACTTCAGTGTCTCAAGGAAGTTCAGTTGTTTATAAGCAACTGTTGTTGCACATCTGAAAAAGAAATGTCAGTGTACCTACGCCTGATACACTTTAGATCTACTAGGCTGCAGAGGTGACTCTTCAAGAACTCAGTTCCATGTCACCAATACTTTCTTTAGTAAAGAGCAAAGGATTCAAAAAAATTTTTACAGCTTAAAAAAAAAACAGTGCTATAGCTTAAGAATGGCAGTAATATTCAGCTTCAGTTTAAGGTGAATTTTGATGCAGCGGTCTTCCAGGTTTTAGGAACTTCTCATTGCTTTCACTTAGCAAATGTAGTTCAACCTTGTAGCCCAGCAAGAGATTTTTCTTTGTTTATTCGTGTTTTTTGGCAAACTTTAGATGCTATCCATTGTTCGCCATGCTAGCTCAAATGTCTGTATTCTGGATGTAATTTGCTGGGCCTGTTCCTGAACACCTGTGATTTTCTTCAAGAATAAGAAGAAACTTCAAGAATATGAATCTTTTAACCAGCTTCAATGGACATTTGTCTGGATTGCTCGGAGGGTTCTGTGGAGAGCAGAGATGCTTCTTAACTGCATTCACTGAAGAAAAGAGGCTGTGGTCTTCCACAAACTGTGGTAACAGACATGGTGTGGAGCTGTAGTCGGAATGTTAATACAGGCAATGAATCATGAATAACCTTGAACTGATGAGGTCATCTAAATCCTGTGAACGAATGAGTCAGAGATGGGCAAAATTGTTTGGGAAACACTTTAAAGGCTGACATTTCTTGTGCAGATGTGAAAATATAAATGGCTCATTCAGTAGCTTTTGTACAGTACTGAAATGGAAGAACAGGAATAAATTGGAGGAAGCAGATGAGTAAAAAGCACCTTGCAGTTTCAGCTAATGCTTAAAAATACGCTTTCATTTGGGGAGAGAATAAAGCTTCATATCTTCATGGGAAGTTACAGTATGCCTGCCTATTTTGTAGGAGGAAAAATGTGGAGTGAAGCTGGCCAGGCCAACTTCTTACATTGATCTTTTAGGATGACCTAATGTGTTAGCAGGTATCTTGCATTAGATTAGATTAGTGGAATATGTTAAATGAACAGGACTGTGTGCTAGAGATGTAGTGATGTTTTAACAATACAGATGAAGCTTTCGCAGTCAATGAATCTAATAAACTTACTATTAGTGTAATAAAACAAGATCTCAAAGCTCAAGTTTTGGCTTCTGGTTACACTGTCAGAAGTTAATGAAACAGTGTAGCAGCTTTATTCTGGAAGCATACTTGACCTCTGGCCAGCAGACCTATTTAACTTTCAGTTAAACGAATGTATTAATTTTTGTGATACTACTGATATTTCTAGGCTAAGCAATTCAATGTTTTCAACTAGCTGTGCAACCCAAGCACATTTAAAATACTGAAGCATCAAAATTCAGTTCAAGGTGAATAGGAAAACAGTGTCTGCATTGTTTTCCAGTAGTGCTTCATCAAGTTCAGTCATTCCTTTTTGTCATTGTCACTGTGGGAAATGCTGTTCTTTATCTGAGATTTCAATGCAGGTTTCTGTAGGGAGAATGCAGGCTTCTATAGGGAGGAGTGGACCTAGGTTGTGCCATTAAAAGGCAATATTGAATTTCTGTGTGTCTTTAAAGAGCAGTGAACGTGATGCTAATTGTCAAGTCCTATAGGAGAGGTTTTGGCTGAAAACAGTTTTGCATTCCTCCTTACTGTTAGCTTTGATGCTTTAACTTCTGGCATGCTGTCCTTTTGACAAGACCTTCTAGGCCTTCATGATTTCTAACTTCTGGTACTACATGTTAGAACTGATTGAGATTCCAACTGTTAGCTCACATGTTGGAGAGAAGTTATAATTATGCTGGGACATGCACAGAAGGGAGGGAGATGTGAGGGAATGTTTTTCTCTAATGGAGCCAGACCAGAAGCAGTCTGAAGCAACTTTGAGCATGATGACTTTCAGGTAGCTATCCTAATTCAGGAGTGTCCAGATCAATGGCTACCTTTCAATAATGCATTTACCTCTTGCAATTCAGTGACATTTGTTTTGAAATGCACTCTGGTATGTGTTAGAACTGTTGGTTTCTCTCTTTCTCTAGAGGGAGGGAGGCAGCATCAGCAGGTGGCTTTATCTGCTACTAGGAGGAACAAGGACATCTTAACTCTTGTTCTGCCCCCACTGTCACTTTGCTAAAACAAAAGCCTTATGGTATGGTATCTATGCTTTGAATGTAGAACCTAATGTGTTGGGATCCTTGTACAGGCTTACTGTTCTGTCTGAACTGGTATTCAAATCCTTGGGCTATAGAGTCAACATACACCTGTGAAGAAAGATAACACTTCATCTTTATCTTGGTCTCCTGATTTACTTTGCTTGCAGGGTGTTGAGGGAGAAATCAAGGATGGGATCACAGAAGGAGGACAACTTAATCAGCAAGTCCATAGGAATCCTACGTATCGTCCCCGCTACCGCAGGTTTGTGCTATTTTCTCTGCTTGTCATTGCAAATAAATGTGGTCTATAAAAGCTTAGAGTAGGAAGTTGTATTCCCCAACATTCATGTACATGTGAGTGGTAGGGAGAGGTGAGAAGCATTTTAATATTTATACCTTTCTCCTAATTATCAGGAGTAAGGAGGTTACTGTAGAAATAGCTTAATGTGACTGTATGTTACTCAGAGCCAGGAATAGGTCAAGAAAGGGCAAAGTTTTGTATTGTTACTTCTCACAACTGAGCAACATTGAAGTGAGTTGGAAGCTTTCTTGTCCTAGCTGAACTCTTATGTCTCCTTGAATCTAGATTCACCATTGTTCCACTTGATCTGGGACAGGTAGATCCAGCATCTGCAGGGGCAACGTGTGCTCTAATACTTCACGTAGACTGCATCCACGTGTAGTAGCATAGGAGTTTGCAGTTCATTGCTGGACTGCTGGTCTGTCTGTATCTAGCACAGTCCTGTGTGTTGCTTAGGCCTTTTTCTAAGCACTGGTGTCTCTTGTAGGTACAGAAAAAAGCCTACTGTTCAGGAAAAATTCAAGTCATGCCTTATCTCTTAGAGGCCATTAGATTGTATGGTAGCATTTCAGTGAACTTGCAGTATCCTGTGCTGGTGAAGGGATCCCTGTAGGGATCCATAAAACTGGACTAAATGGGTGACCAAATAGGCTATTCTTGGGTTAAGTCAAAGTTTAGATTGTACATGAGCACTCATGCTTTCCAATGGGATATGCAGCATAACTTGCTGAGTGATGTGTTAGTCATCCCTTTAATTGGCCAGCATAGGATTTTTCTTTATTTTTCAGTCTTAATTCTGACATGGCCACTCTAGTTTCCACATGTTTGCACTGAGGGAGCAATTCCATAATTGAGTGATTCAGTGTAGTTCAAAATATCAGTATATGAAATACCCAGCCTCTGACTGTTACACATTCTGAGATGTTGCCCAACTATTTTTTTAACTTCCTTTAAGTGGAAAAGCTTATTCAGATTCCTGACTTCTTGTGACTTCTGTTTCCTCTTGGAGGATGAGTGACAAATAAGACCAGTGAACACAATCCAGTAGTTGTCTCTCATAATTCCTTATAGAGACTACTCTTCAGGAGCTGAATTGTATTAGTATGCCATTCAGCAGACCTCACTTGCTCCTCTAAATCTTGTCCTTGTTTTATGTGGTCAAGAGGGGCAACATTGTATTGGTTACTTCAGAGGGAGTATACAGAAGTGGTTCATGGGTGTAATAGGAATTACTAGGAATTAAACCATTCGATTACAAATAAGGCTGGGCTAGTCCAAGGCTAACTTGGTAGAGTTATGTGGCCACTGCTGGCTTGTTTCTTCTCTTAGCCAGCAGTTCAGATGGCCTAACTACCTCTTTATTATAGACAAGCAGTAGAACATGCTGATGTAGTCTCAGTGGTGAAGAGACACCCAGGCTGCTTGTCTACTCCAATGAAACAAGTTTTTTTCCTTAAACGACATGACAGCCAAACTGCAAAGGGATTGCTTGCTAGCATTTGAAACCATTAAGATGGTACTTGGTTAGAGAGGTCTTTTTGCTAGGCTGAAGTTAAGGTAGTTTAACCTTCTCAGGACTCCCTCGTACTTGATACATATTTCCCTGTCTCTTCAGAGGTCCCCCACGTCCACGCCCTGCCCCAGTGGCAGGAGAGGCCGAAAACAAAGAGAACCAGCATGAAGCCAATGCTATGAGTCAGCAGCCACTTCGCCGTGGGTATAGGCGCCCGTACAACTACCGGCGTAGACCTCGTCCACCCAATGCGTCAGCTCAGGATGGGAAAGAGGTAAGCATGCTCCTGGCAATGCAGCAGAAACTGAGTTTTGATGATATGAATATTCACGAGCCTCTGCTCTGCTGGGAGGATTTACCAGGTGTATTGGAGTGTTGGAGGTTACTGATGGCTGACTCCAAAATGCTGACAGAGGCAGCTGGTTTCATTGCCTGTTCCTTATGAACTTATTTGAGCAGCTTACCTTAAATGGAACCAGTAGTGGGATAGGAATTGCTTCTGGATAATTCTTAGTTGGAGTCACTAACACTCTTTTGAAGTAGAAACATTCTGAGCTTCCTCAAATATCCTCAAACCATCTCTTTCTAGGATAAGAGAGCTCTGAAAGCTTTGGATCAATTTTCTGAGCTGCTTGAACTGGATGAATCCAGGTTGTAAACAGACTTTACCTAGTGAGCAAATCTCTCATTCTGTATCCACCTGAGGTAGTCTCTTCCATGTTGGAGCTGCATTGAAAAAAGCGTATCAAAAATGATTTGTGTAATGCTTTAACTATAAGAAATATGCTAAAATTATATTTTCTGAAGATTCATCTTCCTTGCTTGTATAAAAACCTGGGTTATATTGGTGCTGCCACTGAACAGAGAAGGGATTTTCTTAGTCTTTGCCTCTAACAAGGTTTATTGTGTCTCAGACAAAGGTGACTGAAACACCTGCTGAAAATCCTGCTCCGGTGACTGAGCAGAGTGGTGCCGAGTAATGTCCAGCTTCCCGAGGCACCTTTACCATCTCTCAGGTAAGGAATATGGGTAGTTCTTGTACTCCAACTAAAACAGGATCGTGTATATTTCTAGTACTTTGGGTTGTGGCTGTATCCCCATAAGTCTGGCTATCTAGTAAGTTATGTGCAACTTCTGAGAGCCTTGTGTAGGTGAATCAAGGAACTGTCTACTGTTCTTTCTCTCTGTAAGAAAACAAGTCTTGCTTTATCTGTATCTTCAGTAATAGCATCTATTAATGAATTGGTGCTGTTTTGCTGTAGGAAGATGCTGTATTTTCAGTTTGTAGATAGGATATGCCAGTCATGCTTAATCTGTTAATCAGAACACTCACCCTTCTGACATCCCACCTTTTCAACAGTGAAGTGAAATTAAGTTACATATTCTGTGATATATTTTCAATCCGTCTTTTCAACAGGTGTCCTAAAGTACAACTCAAAAGTAACACCAAAGAAATATTCAAGCAATAAATACTCAACAATGATGAAAGCAAAGATTTGAAACATCAGAACTTAAAAATAATACCAGCAGCTGAGATCCAGGGAACGCCTGCAAGACAGATGCATGAAGAGAAAGAGAGCGAGATTCAGAGCAACCTCCCCAGTTTCAACAGCAACTGTGGGTTTTTTCTTTTTTAGAATTTCAATGTTTTGCTAGTATTGAATTTTTCAGTTTTTCTTTTGGTATCAAACTGAAAAGAAAAGGGAAAAATACCCAACCAAAGAAATGAAATTGAAATCAAATGCTTTTTTATTGGATGCTGGTGCTAAACCTCCCAAGTGTGTTGAGTTTTCTTTTTTCTGTGCCAGTCCTGTTCACTGCAGGACACGGGGAGGAGAAATTTCCGCTTTCCTTGGTAAGATCTATTTGAAACTGTGCAGCATGGGTGACGTTCCTCACAAATAAAAATGATTTCAAGTACCAAAAAAGCAAATCCATTTGAAGTGTTTGTTCATGTTCTCATTTAAAATAATGAATGACTGTATCTTACTGCTTCAGCATTTGTGTGAAAATGAGGGCTACATCCTTAAATGTATAAAGATGTCTTGTCTCCAACTATGTTGGATGATACGTGAGCAGTGTTAAGTAGGGCTACTTGAATGTAAAACAACTTCTACAGAAAATTATACAATGGAGCTATAACTTAAAATGCCTTCTGATTTTGTGACTCAAATAGCTAGGTTTTTCTGTTACTGTCTTCCAGCAGGAGTTTGGAAGATTAGGAAAATTATCCTGCTAATGCATTCCAAATCTGTTTTGCAAGGCTCTTGTGTTCTGTAAACAGTAGAATCCAAGGTTCTCTTTGAGATAAATCTGCTCAAAAAGACAGCTAACATAATAAATGCCACTTCATTCAAGCTTCTGTTCCAGAGTAGTGGCAGTAAAATTTATTAGCCCCCCCCAAAACTTTTTTATTGAAAACAGTAAAATATTGTATGTCTTCTGTGTTGAAGAGCAAAGTTCTTAAAGTTATTAACTGTTGTACTAATGCATGTGTTTGTGTTCCTCCCTGAAGTTTGGCCTTCGTGAAGTTTGGATATCTTGCAGGTGTTATCAGTCTCCTTCCAGCTGCTGAATATGGGTGTGTTCCTTCAGCTATCTTGTTGCATGCTTCGTTCTCCAACATGTCCAACGTTTTTCATGTTTCTGTCTTACAGTTGCTGTTACTCCAACCTTGGGTAGTGTATTTGTATCCTTAAAACACCTCTTCCTGAACTTAGTTATACAATCCTCACAATCTTTATTGAATAGCACTTCATGTAAACCCTCTTTGTACAGAGCAACACTGTACATGTGTATGACAAAGGAGTAGAGATTCCTGGCAGGTGAGTTCTGTCCTCATCTACTCTAGTTTCTATGTTCAGGGAAAAGGCAAGGATTTGGACTGAGATTTCTAAACTTATATCAATGTGTAAAATAGCCCAACTTTGTAAAACATCCAAAACATGGACTTGCCTCCTAAACCTTTGTAAGATAACATGAATTGGGTTTATAATAAGAACTGGAAAGCAGAACTGGTAAGCACTAGTACCGGAGGAAATAACATTCTAATCAAAGTGCGGGCTAATGTTCTGATGAGAACTGATAAGCTGAAGCTTACATTTGAAATGCAAAGTTCCCCCCCTAGGCCAGGCCTTGTCAATTCTATTTTATAGTGTGTCATTACAGCCTTGTATCAGACAACATATGACTTGGTTTGCTGGTTCTTGGATACTTGTAGGCATCCAACTCTTTCCCTGCAGACAAGTTAAGTACATAACAATGGACTGTAAATTTTGTTGTGGTGAATACTGTAAAAAAAGTGGCAGTGCTAAACAACAGAGCACTTCCTCGCCTAAACAAGTGTTTAAAGATCAACTCCATGCCCTCCTTGCTAAGCTTCACACACTTATCAGCTGTGGAATTAAATCTGACCTATCTATTTATGCAAAATGAACTAGTGTGAACATATTCCACTGTCTGTCCAGGTCTCTGCATTAATGATAATTTAAAAACAAAGTTTAACTGATTTGTGATGTGCCTATTAAGTGTTACTGTAAGTGGATAAGGGAAGAATAACTAAGAACTGAGGAATAAGAACTCCTTACTGCTCTATTTGAGATCATGGAGTGGCAGTGTACTAGTGCCCCCTTCTCTTACTTTTGTGGCTGTTTGAAAAAGCATGCTTTTCCTTAAAATACAGTACAGGAATCACCTATGAATAACTGCTGCACAGGCTGAAGTTACATTAGTGGAGTTCACTGAGAGTGAGCATAAAACTAAACTGCTACTTACTTTCATTACAAAAATCTTCCTACTGGATTATTAGAAGATGTCAACCTAGCACTTACTGTTACAGTTTAAGTTGTGAACGCTAGATGGGGATGTTGATCCACATCCTTTCTACTTCTGTAAACAGAATTTGTATTGTGCACCCCTGTCACAGAAAAATCCATACTTTGATGTGGCTTCTGTGGCAAGTCTTAGGTATCTAGGTGGGCTAGAATGCGGTAGATGCATACACCAGAACTGTCAATCTCCACAAGATGATTATCAATCAAAAAAACTTATTGTTAGAAGTAAAAAAAAATAGTCATCTTGCTGTATTGTATTACAAACAGTATGAACTGTTCCTACTCTGGTGTATATCCGTGCCTCTTCCAGTTATGTACTTGGGAAGAAAAGCTTGGGGACAAGGCAGCAGTCCTAGTATACTTATCCAGCCAGATTCTCTAAGCTAAGTATGTGCTGTAGTCCCTGCCTGCAACCTTTGGTTTTCTTCCTAACTTTTGTCCCTACTGCTCATCATAGTTAAGCATTTGTTGGGCACATGGTTACTAGTTTAAGAACTTTCAACAGTAAGAAAAAGGATGGTACAGACAACAACTTTTCACAGGTATTCACAAACCTGGCCTGTTCACTCACAGGGGGGTGACCTAGTACCTCAGCATGAGTGCCTGTTCTTAAGGCTGCATTGGTGTGCTATCATCTCTCTGCTTCCTGGTGAGAAAAAATTTAAGGTGTACTTAATGGTTTTTGTTGCTATAATGCCTACCTCTGTGGTTACACAGAAAAAAAATCCAAGATTGGGAAAGCTGTAAAATGATGAGACTTCAGGGCTAGGGAAAAAATTTTTACTAGAAATCATACTAGATGCCTCCTCTCCTGACAATTATGCTCCCTGGCTGTGTCCATTTGTGCTGGAGAAATAAAGTATTCAGAAAGACTTACGTACTGTAAGATTCAACATTACATAATGATAGGTCAGGAGAGGACCACAGGTCCTTCATCACTGAATATCACAGAGGACTTTTTAATGGATAAAAGCCATATTTTGTTTTTTCAGAAGTGGTGGTTTTAAACTGTATTCTCTCAGGACTGCTGGACTTAAAAAAAAGTTTTATTGCCTGTGGTTTTGCTTTTTGTTTTCTTTTAAATGCTGGCCACTGAGTTAAGTGTCTAAATGAAAACTGAGCTTTCTGGAAACCTATGGTCAATCTATACCATAGCACGTGGTAGCCAAAACGTCACACAAAATTTGGTAAGTTTCTACATAAGTTGTTAAAGACAATGCCTCTTCAAAAAAGTAGTTTTTAATGCAGCGTTAAAGAACAATGCCAATGCTGTCAAAGGTGCCGAAGTGACAACATGACATGAAAATCTTCCAAGGATTAATCAAAGCGCAAGATTCATCATGCTCTTCTGCCATTTTGCCCTACCTTGGCAAGAATGACGGTTTTCTGCTGGTGTAAAAGTCAAGAATATAGTTCAAACTTTATATTCTTTACCATTTATGTCTCTAGAAATGCCAGCTAGCATTGCTAAACTGCATTTTAATGAAAGAGGAATTACTTCTCAAAGCTTACATTGACTTCCAGCTCAGGTAAAATACTCATTTATGCAGTAACTACAAGCCATGAGGTGATGCTTTTAATCCACACCTTGACAACAAACTAAATTTCTTTTTTCTATTCTTAATATCCCACAGTAGGAACATATGGAGAAAAGCATGTTTTGTAATAATGTTAATTTGGTATTTGCAGCAATGTCACAAACCACACCACACAAACTACGGTCTATAATTGTAAACATTTTTTTCTTAAATAAGGCATGTTACCTTCAGAAAGTTTGAAAGAAACAATCTTTCTGGGATAACCAGTCCAAATAAATGGTTAAAAATCCAAGGAAACAAAATGAAAATGCTACATGTGAGCTATCTAACAATAAAATTGTCGCTGAACACCTATTAGGCAATCCCACATCAAACTAACCTGATCAATCTGCACATCTAGAGTTTTTCATTTGGGGAAAAAAAAAGTAATTCTTCAGTTTTCCTTGATAGGCATATGCTGGTGCAATGCAGTTGTCCGTTGTATACACTCTTTCTTGCCCCAACGCATTTGTTCAGAGGTCAAACTATTCCATGTGTACATATTGACTATGAAGTGAGTGTGATCTTCCAGGAAGTAAGTTGTATATTCACATACACTATAAGGATGGCTGATGAATGCAATAAAAATAGGCACATTGTTACCTTGTATATTCAACAATATTAATACATGTATGTATACTCATCAAAATATTTCCATAAATGTATACACGTAAGTATTTCTTAGTAAAATGAATGGCAATCTATTTTCCATGGTGTTTGTGAAACCTCCATGGCTGACAAAAAAAAGACTGGAGAGATTTTCCAAGGTATGTAGCTCTGACAGTATGACTAATTTACTCCTTTTTTTGCTCTTCACCTTTAGATTCCCTTAGCACCTCTTGCCATCTTTTCTCCATCTCTTCTTTGCAATTCAGGAAGGCATCTTCCAGACGCCTCATGGAATTGGCCAGGTCTGGGTTGGTGCGCATTACTACCATGTCATATGCCATCCAGGTTGCCTGCACTTTAAACCAAAAGATATTACCAAGACAGGAATTTTGCTTAAAAAAAAAAAAAAAAGCAGTGGCTGATTCAATAAAAGAATAAAGGACATTCATTATTATCAGACCAGACTTTATGTATGTTTGGTGTTACTTTTTTATAAATGTCTCAAAATACTTCAGAATGGAAGTATACAGATGTAAAGTACAAAAAGGAGATGGACGCTTTTACCTAACGTTTACAACAAAAAGGGTAATTAAAAAAGGTGTAATAGACTTTTTTAAAATGAATGAATGAAACCCAAGAATTCTAGCTCCAGACCAGTAACAGTTAGGAGGCTCATGTTAGGTGAGGAAAAGAAAAGCCAAAGATCACAGCATGGAGATGGAAAAATGATTAAGAACAACCTAATTAGATCAGTTCTTAAATTTCATACCTTCCCTTTTGTTTTACCATAAATAGACTAGTTTTCTCAACAACATTCCTAAATCATCATTAATTACAAATAGTCTAATTATCAATTTCCATCTCTTTGTGTTAGCTGTACAGTTTCTGATAGAATTGTTGCAGAATATGAAGAGGAATATGCAGTCCTCTCCATACATAAGGGACTATGATTAAATTTGCAAAGAGTGTTCCAACAGGGTGATTGTCATGCATTGGCTGGAGAGTTACTGTGTACTCCACCATTTTTCAAAATGAAATTTTCATTTTATGTTGTTATCTATGTTTTAATCATTGTAAATTAAATGCCTTAATATTATTTCTGCTTTCAGTCACTACTCTGAACTAAGCATCATCTTAGTGTTAATGCCCAATTTGATTATTTGCACTCTTTCTCTCAGTTAAGAACGTTAGGGCATTTGCTGATGGCGATTTTTTTTCCAGCTACATTTCTATCACGAGGAAGTTCACAGCAATAAATATAAATAATGAATCTTCAATGTCTTCACTCTAGTAGACAAATCCATATTGTTCTTAACAAAGACCTTTACCTGTCATTTTTTCCATTTCCTCCAGAAGTTTCTCTAAGTCTCTGTTCAGGTCCTCTACCATCTTTACCACATTTTCATAATTTCTGTCCTGAGGTTCTGATCTGGCCATCTGCAAGGAAAGCAAGTATTTCATACTTTATTTTCCTTTGAGGTGAGTTGATTTTAACAGTTGAGGGAAGACAATATTGGAACAAAAATCAATAATAAAAAATGTGTAAGTTTCTCAGTTTACATGTTAATTCATTAAGAATCTGACCTGGAAGTTACTGGTTATCAACTGTATGTCGCATGCTTCCTTCAATCCATTTTAAAATCAGCTTAAGTAGAAAGAATTACACTGAAATATGCTGTATTTGTGTGAGGTAAAGATTTTGGTATCTGTAATAACAAAGATTATTGTGTCAAAGAGATCATTAGAAAATTTTATTTTCCTGTTACAGTTGTCTTCAGAATATCTCCTCTAGATATTCTGACCTAATTTTCCAATGTGTTGTGAAATCTCCATTTATATTCAGCATTTCACATGTGTTTCTCGAGCCAGATAACTGCATATAGTAACTTCTGTAACCATATAAGCAGCTCAGTTGCAGGAAGCTTAACTTGGATGCAAATTTTCAGGAAGCAAAAAAAGTTTAGGGGCAAAACCAGAGAGACCCAGCTTCAGAAATTAAGTTTTCAGAGCATTGGTATTAACCAAAAACGTACAGCCTGGCCTTTGATTGCCGTTTCTGAAAGCCACAGATGGATGGGGTGGAACTATGGAGGGAAGAGCTTCACTGCCGCACTGAGACATGCCACGCAGTAGGCATAGGTTTTGTCAGGAAAAAAACAAAAAACAAACAAAAACACATAATTTATCTAACGCAATTAGGGGGTATCCATTCTGTGTTTTTTTATTGTGGATTGACGTTATGTGGAAGAAACGCACTGAGTTACAAGGGACTTAAAGCGTTTTAACGGAACACCGAGCCTCACGAGGACGCTTCGCGGTGAAGGCTCTCAGCGCGCCCCCAGCTTTACCAGCTGCCCAGAACCCCGCAGTCTGGCACCAAACCGCCCACTCGCCCCCTGCCGTGCCACCCTGCAGCCGCGGCCCCAGCCCCGCAGCTCGGGGCCCGCCGCAGCCCCTCACGGAGCCGCCGGCCCCGCCTCGCCGCGGAGGCCTCACCCTCCCCGCTCCCCGCCGCCAGCGGGGCCCGCGCGACAGGGGCGGGCGGCAACGGGACACGAGAAAATGCCGTTCCGTCCTCCCCGCCCGCCCGCTCGCGGCTGCGGCGCCCCCGGGCTGAGCCACCCGGTAAATTTTGTGGTTCACGGAAACGAGCGCTGCGGCGGGGAGGTAGGCGGCCGAGGGAAAGGCCGGGGAAGGACACGGCTTTTTTTGGGGTGGGCGGCTGGCCCGGGGCGTCCCGCCCGCCTGCCCCTCCTGCTAGAGCGGCCACGGTCCGCGGCAGAGCCGGAGCCCCGCCGCCAAACGTAGTTACCGTTCCCCGGAGGCCGGAAGGCAGGAGGTAACCCCCCCCTTCCCTGCTGCCGCCCGGCCCCGGCCGCCTGGGGGCCGCGGGCTCCTGCGGGGCTGGCTGCAGGGGGCCGGCGTGGCGGGTCCGAGGGCAGCCCCGGAGCCGGGCCCCGAGACCAGGGGCTGGGCGTCTGCGTGTCCTCCTGCAGGAAAGTCTGCCGGTCTCCCTGGTCTTTGCCTTCAGATAATAACAATAGTGGAGCAAGTGTTTGCAGGGCTAGAAGTATGCCGGTTACTGAGACACGACGCGCAGTCCGCCAGGAGTTCGTAGGTAACAGTCCTGAGGTGGTGTATAGGGGGCAGAGAGTCGGGTCCCTCTGAACGGCTCGCACCCCAAATGGTGGCACAGACCAGAGCAGCGTACAGACCTTCAGCTGTCTGGGCTGCCTTGTGCCTTTTCATCTGCACAACCTCAAGCTTCGTCCCGTTTTTAAGTGTTTGAGTATATTAAGGCTTTCATTGTGCATAAAACTTTTAGTCGTCTCTTGCTATCACCGTTTATTTCACTGCCAGCTGAGCACAGTAAGCAGCTGGTTTGAAGGCTGGAATCCATCTTCAATACAAACAAAAAGAGGCACAACACTTTTCACGGAAGCTGAGGAATTTGTCACGGAGCACTGTGTTGCTAAAAGTTTGCGGGGGTTTGAAGGCGGTTGGGCAAAATCCTTCAAGGCATATGCAAGAAAAGGCCATATCTGGCTAAATAAATGCTTATACCAAAGGTGGCTGGAGGCAAGGGAAGGTGTTGTGAGAAACGTCATTTTATGTTGTTACGGTCTTTGGTTTCCCTCACACTGCTGGCTGTCTGAGGAACAGTGCTGGGCCGACGGCCCCCCGGTTTGAGGTGGCACAGGCATTTCAGTGTTTGGTAACCTCAGCTCCTGAGTTCTGTGCTGCTAAGCTGCCTCCCAGATGCTGCCTCCTGCTGTGTGTGCGTGTGTTTGTCTGTGGTTAGGAAGCTCTGGTATTGCTTTTTAATATATTGCTTCCTTACTCCATGAAAATCTGGGCAGCAAACATCGTCTATTTATACAATAATTAATGTATGCACGTAATTCCAATAGTTTAGTAATAGGTACCTTGCTAGTGCGTGATAATAAATGGGCTAAAATCCATTTCCAGTGGCACTGGCAGACAGGAACAGTATTTTTTCAACATTCCTTGGTTTGTCATTCTTCTTGACTGTCCTTTAGGACACAGCGATATGGTAGAGAGTGAATTACAGGTCAAAAAAGGTGTTATTAAATGGAAACATACTTTTATGTAACAGTGTTACATTAAGTGAACTTTTGTGATATACATACTTTTTAGTTCTTGTGAGGTCTCTATTGGCATCCTTGCCAGGGAAGAGCCGGCTTCTCTGCTTCTTTTTGTGTGAAGTGATGCGATTTATTCAATATGTAGACTGGGTGTTTTAGGTTATTATACCTCTGTTCAATGGCTTCCAAGTTTTGCCAAGAGGAGCTGTTGTATTCTCACTTGGAAATGTGAACAATGTAAAAATGCAGTGGCAAAAGAAATGGAACTTAGGAGGAAAATGTGTATATTTAGCAGAAAGAACGTAAGAAGCTGAAAGAAAAAAGGTAAGAGTAACTGAAGAATGTGCATGCCTATTGTGCTCAGGATATTAGTTGCTAAGGTCAGGAGCACCAAGAAACTACACAAAGCTGAAGGGAATGCAAATGGTATGTGCTGCACCTAACTTCCAGTCTAACAGTTCATCAATTGATAACTACTGATTTGGGGATCCCAATGAGCTCTCGCTCTGGGAAATTATTTATTTGAAGAAGAGGAAAACGAGACTCTAGCTCAGATGCATGTTATCTAACTTCTGTCATTTGACAAAGATGTGAATTAGGAGCTAGGCTACCCTTTATACCTGTCATGTAGGGAGAGAGGATTTTGGTGCTTGACCTGCTTTACAGAAGTGCCTATGACCTTGTATTAACTATAACAGAGAATCTGTGGCAGCTATGCTCCTAACTTAGTTTTTCATCTCTGTCAAATGAATCCAAGCCTCTGGGCCTGGAAAATCTGCCAAAGAAGTCAAAGGGGAAAACTACTGTAACCTAGTGAGCTTATGTACTTAGAGCATCTAACCATCCTTCAGGGTCTTTCCTGAGCATCTGGTCTGAGTAGGGAGGGCTGACCACCAAGGCAGAGACTGTAAAACTGCAAAGGAAATTTCCATTTAGATTCAAGAAGAGAGTTGGGAAAGGTACGGTCTAGTTTGGTTGGAAAGTGGGTGGAAAAGATTACTATTAGATGTGCCTCACCCTAAATAGTGTAAGTGCTGGCAAATTACTGGAACTTCAACTGGCTGATGAGGATTAATCCTTCAGTCATTTAGTTTTTATATGGAAGAGCTCTTTTTTTTCTTCATGTAATGCAGCTCCTCGTAGTCTTCATTCTTATGGAAATTTTAAATAACAAAAGCAGTAGGGATGAATTGAAAATCACACCATTTTCAAGAAGAATTGAGGCAAATGAATTGTTCTCGAGTCAGAATATCTTGTCATCATGAGAGGCAGAGCTCCTGAGGCAGAAGTGACTTGGGATAATGACGGGAATGTTTCTTTCGCTTCTAGATCATCTCTGCTTACCCTGCTCAGGGATTCCTACCCTGCTCAGGGGTGAATGGCTAGCTTGTAGAACCAAAGGAAGAGGTACTAAGCCTTTCAACCTCTGTGGGCTTCAGCTGATCAAAAGATCAGTCATGGTCCATCATCTATGGGTATGGTTTTCAAATCTTACAGGATGTGAAAGTAAACGTCAGAAAACTTACTGCCTCTAAGTTACTGCAGAAAAAAATGTGGATACCACAGCAAGATTAAACAAGAGGATCCCTTCATATGAAGCTTACTTCCTGGACCAGTGACAGTTTCTTGGAGTTTGCTGACTTTCTGGAAGTTGAACTACAAAATTAGCAGCCTGCTTAACAGTCTCATCACATAGGACAGAGACTGAATGGTTTGTGGCTGCATTGCCACTCAGTCTCAGAAGCATTTTGTTGAGGTTACTTAGCAGTTGTGTGTGGTTTGCATGGTTGCTGCATGTGGTAAAGAGGACGTTTTTGTTAGCAAGACTGACAGTCCATCACCTTTCAGTGCACTTAATCATACATAAGGAAAAAATTACATAAGGGAAAAAAACAGAAGGACATTTAAACAGGCAATGTTTTCTTTGTGGATGTGCACACAATAGAAGACTTGTAGCAGAAGTTTGCTTTTCACAGGACAATAAATGACTGCTGTCCCTTAACCAAACAGGGGGAGGGGGTTATGATCTGTGAGGAAGACTGTAGTTTAAAGTCTGAACTCTGAACTGTTAAAACATCTTCTCCAACCAGTCTGACTGGGATCCCAGCAGAAAGATTGACTGGAGAAACTAAAAGCAGCAGGGGTTGCTGCTTGTGCATATGCATACCTTGAATATTAACCCCATGCCTTTCCTACTCTTTATTTCTACAGGTGTGGGCTGTAGAAACTGTGAAAGAAAGAGCAAACGGAGAAAGACTATCAGTTATTATATTTTATTTATATTTAACATTACATTTGAATAAGTTCCCCCAGCTGCCCTTAGGGAAAGTGCCTGTGGAAAGCAACACATTTCAGTAGAGAGCACATTTAAATGAGGAACTATCCTTTGCAATGTAGCTGCTTCTTAATGAGGAGTGAGGTATAGATCCTCAGATCTTTTACATTTTCATGGAGAAAATACTGCTGACAGTCAAAGCAAGGTAGCACCAGAATAGGAGGAAAACAGAAACCAGAGCCTGAGCCTACAGTCTGCAGCTGCAGTGATCTTTGTAACTCAAGAAAATTTTCAGTCTAGAAGTTGTCTCTGCTGGTTTGTCGGGGTATGGAAGTCCACCTTACGTGACTATTTCACTAATATTATTTTGCTCACTTCTGCCAGGCTCTGTAGAGATCAAGCCATAAAGAGATCCACTCGTGAGTTTAACCATTCTGTATACCTAGAAAGTAAATGCCAGGTGGAACAATCTTCCCAGAGAGAAGTTTGGGAGGTACTGCTGTACGGATACATTGATATGCAGTCGCTCCTATGGATAAATTAACTATTGTGTTTCAGTATCTAAAGCTATTGCCTCTACCACGGCTAAAAACTTCCCAAAATGAATTTACACAGCACCAAAGTGTTAATAGGAATAAATCAGATTTGCTCAAACAGTTGTCAGAGATCATACGATTTTTTACTTTTCCAAAGCCACCAGTAGAGCGTAATGACTGTGCAATGAACTTTGTCTCTCGATGGTAGGTCTCATGTCGTTTCCTCATGTAATACAACTGCCTCCCACTTGTGTGAAGTAGGTAAGCAAATAATCTTCTACAGGCTCATATAGTCAGGAGTCAGGAATCTGAAACACAAGATGTTTTGGTGATAGCTGAGGGCAGTCTTTGAGCTGATAGGGGGAGCCTACAGCCCAGCAGCTGGGATTCAAATACACTGGTTGGTTGGGAAGAAAGTCCCCAGGGCAGAAATGCTGAGGAACTGAAATACAATGAAGTTGAACTGAAGGAACTAAGGAACTGAAATGCACCACATGGCTTCTCAGGACTGAGGGCACTAACAGAGCTGAACAGTGACTTCGTGGGCACGGTAACAAGACGAGGTTGCAGGGGTGTGTTCTAAAATATTAACAGGACTTATTGGGGAGATTAGGATGGATTTTGAAGGGGCTTTGTAAGTGAGAGTCGTTGTCAGGACTGTGTGGGAAGCTCCAAGCTGGGCTACTGAGAGGAAAGGGAAAGGGAAGAGCTGAACAGCAGAGATGGAAAATGCTGGAGAATGCATGGACAGCCTGAGCAGGAGGGATACAGGGAGCAAGCCTGAATGTGAAAAAAGCTTGCCTTGCAGCTATCTGTTTGAGTATTATTAGTCTTTTCTCCCTTTGTTCATTTTCATGTTCTCTGCCAGGTTGTGTTCCTGCTAGAAAGCTTTCTCAGCATGTGGAGTTTTTTAGGGGGGTTGTCCAAATGTTCTGTTCTGAGAACCCATTTTATCTCTAAACACGAACCATTAGCCTGAAGTGCGCAGTTTCCGCTTGTTATGTTAGCCCGTCCCTCTCGATGGGTGCTTGCCTGCCCTTCGAGTTATGCTCGAAGGCCCCCGCCCAAGGAGTCTTTGCCTTGCCTGTGTCTGTCATCAGTGGGAGAGCAGCTGGCGTGTGCAAGCCAGGCAGACCCCTTTTACGAGCGTGCGCCTACCTGTCGGCGTGCGTGTTGGACTTAGGCTCGTGCGGTATCCCTGGGGAGACGGCCGAGAAAACCTCGAGGAGTGAAGAACTGAATCCGGGCAGGTCAGGGGCAGGAAAATCAGTGAGGAGGAACTTAGTCATAAGAATTACAACTGCACGAGGTAACCGTCAGCACTATCAGGAGTGGCCTCAGACAAACAGGGAGCTGGCAGCAGGCAAGTTCCAGGGAAAGAGCACTGCAGGGCAAGAGAAGTGGTGTGACTGAGGTAAGTGAGAGAAAACGCTGCTAGAAGACTAGCTGATGATTATTTAAATATTTGAAAAGACTCCTATTAACATAAACGTGACCTGAACTAGGATATAACTGCACTGTAAAATCTATACATGTGTGTACATCTATGTGTGTGCTTACTGCTTGTACAGAAGTTACTTACACGTTCCTGTGGTAAAATCTTGTCTTAATGGTATTGGGGTTTGAGAAAATAGAAGAGGTGATATCCTCTACACGCAGGTTGATGAAAAAACTGAAATAATGAAATAACTTCTAGGTACGTTTTAAACAGGGAGAAAATAAGAAAGGAAATAAGTTCTGTTTAAAATTAGTTCACTGAAACAATGCAAGGCAATGCAGTGCCCATGTATGTAAATACGTTCAGTGCTCAGTTAAATAATACGTGCCTAGGTGTGGATTCAGAATTGATTAGCATTTGATTTCTGTCACTACTGCTTGATTGTAAGGAAACTAAATAATCGTATGTGGTGCAGATATCTAGCTTTTTCTGCGTATTTACCTGTTTCCATCTATGTGCACACGCACATAAGCTACTTAAGCATAAAGACAATCTACATTAAATGCACCAACAAACAGACAAAAGTTAAGGACTTGTGAAGCTAAAGTTGTGTGCATAACTTCAGCTAAATTTCCATATGGCTGTGTGTCTATGAAAGCAGGTTCACATTGTTTCTTAAGCCATTATGCAGCAACATAATATGCAGTATTTTTATCATGCAGTGTTTTTTACAAGAAGAGCTACATGTGTTTGTGGTCCTTTGAAAAACTCTCAACTCTTCCTATGTCCTGGTACAGCTTTTTCTGTCACAGTATTTCAGAATATCTGTATTAGGTTTGTGCTGGGGTTTGGGTACAGGCTAAGTGCTTGCAGCTACTGCTATCAAAATCAGTCAGTCAAAAAGATACAGCATGGCTGGTGCTTTCAAAAGTAGCCTGTGATTTTGGAACTACAAAAAAGAAGGTAATGGGTAAGTGTATGCTCATGAATCTGGCCTCTAGACTTTTCATATTCTTTCTCACTAAGGGCTTCAGGTTAATATATTTGTCACTTTTTTTTTTTAAATTATTTTAACTTTTATTTTGTGGACTACCTATGAGGAATATTTTTTGTGGCCTTAATAAAGGGGAGTGTGATTAAGATGTATGTTAGTATTTCAGAAACTATAGAAGGGCTTGTCTGTATTAGAAAAAATATTTTTGTCTTAATCACCATTCAGTTTCTGTATGATTTCACACTTCTATACTCAGGACTTCCTCATGCTGTACAAATAAATTCATTTTTTGTGAGATGATCTAAGTTTTGCTTAAACTTAGCACCATGAAATCTTGCATATCTCCACTGACGTGGTGCCAGTTTGGACTAATCTCATTAGGATAAAAGCACAACAGTGCAGAGTCCTCTTCAATCATATTTTTCAGTGCAGTGTTGACTGCTGACTTTGCCCATTTTTTCTGCTCCCTTGAAAAGGAGCCAGGTTTGCCCGAAGTGATCCACCTGCCCAGATAGTAGCATGAACCTCATTATTTGCTTTTTTTTCCATGGTATATCTCTTCAGAAGTAGTCATCCTGATTTTCTTTAACTCCTTAATATGCTTCAGTAGCAGCTAGCCTAGATTTGATGTTCAGGTACTGCTTCTAATTTTGGACCAAGAGAAAATCTTGAGTCACTGCATGGGATTTTTTGAAATACTTTGTTTTCTTATAGGGTGTTACAGCTGCCACCTGACGCAAAAGTGAGTTGGAATACCGAATCTTGATAGCTGAGAAATTATGACAGCAAGTGCAGTAAGCCACAGGGTATTATCAGTAATCCCTGTTCGGGACAGAAGTGAAGTGGCTCTGGTATGTTATGACCTGGACTGACCCGTCAGAGTTTCCCATTCTACACGGCTGGAGATGCTGCTCAGACTAAGTAGCTCGGAGGTGCCTTATGGTGAGACAGCTCAGTGGGTCAGGGAAGCCTTGCAAAAATGTTGTGATCTGCCAGGCTGTTGGAAAAAGTCACTAAAGTCTTCTGAAGGCAGAAGGGACAGGACATGCAGTCTAACAGGTGCATAGCTTTTTGTAGACATAAAAGGCATCGAGTTGTTCAGTTTGAGACCTGTGGGAGCTGTTTTTTGTTTTGGATACTGCTTTTATGTAGAGTGGTGGAGACTGCTGGGAAGAAGTCTCTGTTTCTCTGTTTGCTTTTCTGTGGTATTTTTCTTCTCCCTCTCTCACATTCAGTATGCACAGCTGCCTGGCTATCTGGAGCCCAGACACTGTGCTTTCACTGCCATTTTGGTTTCCAGTAGCTCCCTTCCTTTCCAGCTGCATGACCTGAGCAGCACGCTTGCACACATAACGTCTGTCATAGCCTTGACTGGTAGCAATGTTCAAAGGTCATATACAACAGAAAGAAAATAATAAAAGCAGTACAGAACTGGTGACTGGAAAAGCTTGAGTATAGATCTGCTGCTGCAAGGAATAAAATAGGAGGCATTATGGTTAAAGGATTTTTTTTTGTCTTTTATCAGTCAGGCTGTTCAGTATGCTAGACTGAAGAGAGTAATTACTCAGCTGTTCCTTACCTACCTGCAGTCATATTATAGTTGGTCCTTATGATGAGTGCAAGAAAAACATTTGGAAGCATATTGTGATAATAAAGTGGTGTGCAATTATGCAAGTCAGGAAGTCTGATGAAATAAGTGCGTTAACTTCCACATCAGCTCATAGCACAGTTTAAACGGTTTAATGAAGATCTGAATTAATCTTAGCCTTTATTTTTATCATATTTAATTAATTTAGTCACCTGTTCCTTTAGCCAGAGTAGCTAATCAGTACACATGGATTTGTTTTAACAGTGGGAACTGACGTTGCAAGTTAGATACATTCACTGGCAAACTGTGTGCCATGAATACATACAGCATCGTATTTTCCTGAATGTGTCAGGTGCAGGCAGCAGCCAGTTTGTGTGCGCAGTTCTCAAGCCAGTTATTCCCATATATTCCATTGACACATAAGAGTTTATATTTCTGTTACTTCTCAGTCTTCACAGCAATGTCTGTCTCTTAGGCTTCATGACTTTTAGGTGCTGGCACTTAAATAAGCATAAATTGAGCCTGATGAAAAACGCAAGAGAAGATTATTTATTTTAGGGCAGATCACCTGCTCGATTCAGTTTACCACATTGCCATGTAAATTCTTGTGCTAGCACTATAGGGGCAGCATGAACATGGGAATGAGTGACAGGGAATGGAAAAATTTGTAGTAGGGCTTATGCTGGCATACAGTGCCTGTGGCTTGGTGCTGACCCAGGGAATGGTGTCATGGTACAGCTTTAGACAAAATAGTCATTCAATATTCTGGGTAGTGGAAGATCTGTTTTCCCTGTTCCTGCTTCTGGATGCCACTTCCTTGAGCCTGTGTTGACACTTGTTAAATTGCTTGGTGAACTAGTACCACTCACAAAAATGGTAGGAAAGTACCGTGCCAAATATAGCAGTGAATTATTCTTGTCGGCATAGTGTTTTGAATCAGTTTACCATGTGATCAGTTGCACATCTGGGAGGAAAACAAGGTGTGGGAAGAGCGCAGAGAGGAGCGAGACACTCCACTGGTTTGGTAGTGGTGAACACTTAATTCAGGTCAGCTGCGTTCACAAAACCTTATTCGTATTAAGCATCGGGGCTTCCTGAACCTGTTTAAGCAACCCCCACAATTGCCATCTTTTAGCTACTTATTCCTGTGCTCATGTTGTTCTCCATCCTTTGTTTAAATCACCAGTGTGTCAGACCAGCTTGTCAAACAAACTTGGCTGAAGATAATACACCACCTTTTTCCCCGGTGCTCATCATGTTGGCAGATGTACACAGAGGAATTAGTAAGTGGTCAGTGTAAGACAGATATGGGGGCTAATTCACCTGGCACGGTCAACAAAGGAATGGCTGTGGAACTGCTGCTCCACATGCGGCTTGCCCAGTAGCCTCCTAGTAGCACTTTGCAAGCACCATTGACTGTGGGATAGATTCTGCTTAAGTATTGCTATGTATTTCTCACTGTCTAAGGGCAGCTACTTTTGCTATGTCTAGCTACCACAGTCTTGATTATGTGTTTAGCTTGGATGTGGGGCTTTGGATTCAAGTATTGGCCAAAGAAAGGCTTGATTGTTGTTGTTACAGTCCACATGGAGCCATGTTGTATCTGAACATGGTTAATAATGCATTGAGCATTACTCTTAAGGGCACTATCAGCAAAGCTATATTTCCCTGTGCCACAGCAAAAGCTCCCTTGTCTCACCGGATCTTTTCAGTGAAACTCCTGTCCCCTCTTTCTGAGCCCTTATCAGGGGAACAGGTGCCTTTTCAAAACTCTTCTTTACAGAGAACTTCGCAGCCTCTTGTTGCTTTCATTCAGTTCCTTGTGTTGAGAAGCTTTGTTGAGAAAGCTAATTTGCATTCTGGTCAATGTATCAAGGGGAAGGTGTCTTTCAGGAAGTCTTCGGAGCCTGCAACTGCACAGAAACATATGGCTGTTACCTTGATCTTTGGCATTCTGAAGGAAGAGTAGCCTAGTACTGTGGTTGTTGCCTATCACATTTTATTTTTATATTTCATTACCAATTAGTTTTCTTGTATAAGGTGTTCTCACATTGATGTGCTGCACAACAGGGCATCTGGTGAAAAAAGTGCATGTCGCAGGAAAAAAAGGAAATTCAAGGATTTGTGTAAACAACAAAAATCATGAGTTTCAACAGAAGGAGAAGGAAATCAGAATAACCTGAAAGTTTAGATAGGCTCAGGCAAGGAGAAGCAAATGCATTTTTGGAAGTAAACAATTAAGAGAAATGAAGATCCAAGAGTTCCAGCGAGTAGATTTTAGTATATGCAAAAGAGTTCTAAAAAAGCAGAATAACTAAACTGATATTTACTTGTGATTGCACAAATTGTCCAATACAAATTCTAAATTGAAATAATACAGGATATGTTTTCCAGGTGCTCATGATTGAAACAGCACTGGTCTTGGCACAACATAAGACATAGACAAGGGAAAATACAATTCCAATAAGGTGTAGGTTTTGAACCTCGTAACATATTTTTGTTCCCCATATCCTTGCTTGATGCTGGAAAATTGACTTCATATATTAAAATAAATATTTGAGCACTGTCTGTATGCTTTCTGCTCTGTGGTGAGAATGCACCTGTAAATTTAAAAATGTTAGTTCCACATAACTTCAATGGGTGCATTACAGGTATACTGTAAAAAATGTTTATTAAATATATAAGAAGATCTGAGATCTGTGAGATGAGATCTGTGTATTTCTGAGTTAGCAGAACAGTCCACAAGAGTGCTAACTCAGGATGGAAGTGCAGGAACTGCAATGTTGTTAATGTTTGACCAGTAAGCCACAGAGCTAAGTACAAGAATTCATTTGTTCTTGTCCTGGAAAGTAGCACTGAGAAGCTTTTCAGAATTGTATCACTAAGTGCAGCTTCTTTTTCTATTTCTCTGAGTTTTGGAAGAGGATAGAGTGTAAATGGATTTATCTACTCTGACTTTTACATTGGTAACACCAATGCGTCTCTGTAAGCAATAGCAACCAGTGGGAGTGCCAGTGCAATTAATGCACCAGTGATTTTATTTCTGGATCGCGTAGTTCTGCCTGGATATGGTTAGAAAATCCAGGTGCCACCCACTGACATTGCTAATGGGAGGTACCTAAGGTAGGTAGGAACCTTTTTTACAGAAACGGGAGCAGTATATACATGGTTGCTGCATCAAGGCTTTTTTTTGTGGATCTTTGTGACCGTATGAACATGTTTCTGCATAAGTGCCAGCTGGTATGTACGTGCTTGTATGAGCCTGTGCATGCACCTTGTTTAAATATAAGCATGCATTTCTAATGAGCATCTGTACAAAGCAAAGCTGTTGACTAGTGGTAAGATAAAGCTTGGACTGTTTATGATTTAGATTATACAACATGATTGCTTGCTAATTGTCCTAAAGTCAGTTGTCCTGTGATGCCATTGTGTCTGTTCCCACTTGTCTTTTGTATCTGTGTATTTGTCTGAGAATGAAAGAAGCTAGGAATGTTCCTCTTAGGGTGATGCCTGTGTATTTGTGTGTAAGTATGTTCATGTGTTATAGTCAAGGTTGTTTGACTTTGCTTGCTTTCAGAGTTTACCTGAAAAGCTTGGTGTTATTTCTGTATCATTGATATAATTCATTTTGTAGCCGTGCTCTGGAAACAGGTGATTTTGCTAACGTATTAAGAATCAAAGGAAATAAAAAATGGAGTAGACATTTTTCAATATCTTAAAATGCAGATATAATCTGTTTTCCTCTTTCCACAGCATCTTTTGTACAGCTGATAAAACATAAATTCATCCCTTAATTTTAAGCATGAGAACAAACTCTTTAATGTTTTATCTATCACCAAGTTCCATAAAGTCATGTTAGTATAAATAAGAATCCTGTATTACTATTAGCATTTGTTGTTGAGATTAATTGCCTTAAACCCATGGCAAAAAAAAAAAAAAAAAAGTACTTCCAGGAAAAAAAAAGTCCCAACATCTTTAAAACATTCTAGATGATACTGTTTGTGAAGCTAAGTCTTCGGCAATAATATGAGTTGTGAAAAGAACTCTAGTCAAGCACAACAGACATTTTGTATTCATGCTTCTGATTTGTTCATTCATTATGGACCAGAAGATAAAAGACCAAGTCATTCTGGCATCTAAGAAGTGTTAGGCTCTTTAAATATGATTGAGTTGAGGACTATGAATGTTTGTGCATATGACTACCTTCAGATCTATGAGTACCAAATTGTTTGTGTAGCACTGTAGAAAAAACTTAATTTTAAATTTGCACTGATTGTACAGTCTACAGTTCATGGATTTGATAGTGGATATCCTTTGTCGTTCTCTAAGCCGTGTCCCAGCAGTCCCTGTGCTGCTTCTTTGCACTACTACTGAACTTAAGGGGTGGAAATCTCCATGTTCTTTTCACTAATTGTTTCCTAAATCATCCTTCCTCCTGATAAATTTCATTAATATTCTTCATGTCAGTGCAGACGGCAGAGGTTGGAGGTTCACTTGCTTGTGATTGAACATGGCAGGGGACGTGAAAAGATTCACACGCGTGCTACTGGAATGCAACAGCAATGACAAGCTCTGTGGTAAGATTCACAGATTCCTTTAGTATTTTTCATATGCTGAACTTTGCTGGCCAGCTTTGCTAAAAGGGGACCAAGCTCTTTCCCCTTCTCCACTTGCATCCCAGCCCAAACAGAAGGATTTGACTGAGTTTTCCCTGCATTGTCTCAAGGTGGAAACTGCTATAGGGATTCCATCCTTTATGGTGGGATTCATCTTACATAATTTTAGCTGTCTTAGAGTATTTCTACGTTGAATGAGTCATAAAGGTGAGGTTAAGACCTCATGACATAGTCAGTAAGATTATCTGCTTTTTTTCTAAGGACCAATTTTGTGAGATTTTGATTCCATCACTTTATGTAATCTTTGGAAACTGAAATGGTGCCTTGCCCCAGTGCAAAAATAGCACCACCCCCAAATGTGAGGATAAAAGAGAGTCGATCACCTGCAACATCCTTGTTAATTATAGTGTTTTTGGGTCAAATTCTAAACCAGGTGATCCCACCCTTTTTTCTTTAAAATGCTCCCTATAGTTTTAATGGAAGTAGTTGAACCTGTATAGCACTGCTATCTAGATTTGTGATAGCACGGCAATGTCCAGCCCTTCCCATATCCCTCCTATCCCTCTGCCGGGGCCAACTATGTTTCACTGGTAGGATATTTACACTCACAGCTACAGTTCCTCACCTCTGTATTAAGGCATCTAAATAAGTGACCTGAGGTGCAGGAGTCCCAATGGCTTCATGAGGTTTTAAATATTCAGCACCTTTGAGGAATAGGGTTGCAGCACTAAAAGTGTTCCGTTGTTATTCCAAGGAGCAGCAGGTGAATGCTCCCACATACCTTTAGGGTTGAAGTTTACTGAAATGGTTCATTACTGCTATGTAATACAGAATTTGTGCACATCAGGTAATGCTGCACATAGTCCTTTTCAAAACAGCAATGCTTATGCCTTGGCTTCCCATTTTCTTTGTCTGCTTGTAGTTGTGCGTGAATATCAGACCGAAGTGATTGTTGTCCCAGCTCTCCTAGTGGGTTTTTTTGTCATCCTGCTAACCGTGATCCTTTGGCTCCATTGTCGAGGCTTGCGAACAAAGCGGGAGGAATCATCACCATCTGGACAACAAGGTAACCATCATAGTTTCCAGAGGAAAGCGTGTTGGTTTCATTGGTCCTAAGTCAATCCCATTTCCTCATTGTTTGAGCCGTTAGGCAATAGTGTTTCTGAAGATCCCGAGTGGTATCCAGCAATCTAGTGAACGTAAGGAAAATTGGGGAACCCTCATTTACCCCACTTGTGGTAGCAATAATGGAATCTGTAGTACAGATGGTTCTCAACAAACCTGAACCAACATAGCGTACTGTGGTAACATCGCGTGAGACCTGCAAAGTGTTCTTATGTAAGAGTCTTCATGGATGCTAATGCAGGGAGAGTTTCACAGAGGTATGACAGTCTTTTGGATGCAGATCACACCTAGTTAACTTGTTATATATATTGTCATTTAAGAAATTTAATTTCGAACTCCTGTATTCCACTTCCTATTGGGACAAAAGGAAATAGAATAGGGAGCGGTGAGAATGTGAAGAAAGGGTTGTCATTACCGCAAGCACATGCTGCTGTGTGGAAATGAAAGTCCAGTTCTGAACTGTTCTTGTTTCTGCACAGGAAAAAAGCATCTTCAGCCTAGTTTAAAGGAAATAATTGAAAACAAAGATAAGGCGTGTGTGGGAGCACCCTATGTGTGTCTCTCTCATAACAAACAGTAGGTGGTAATAAAAGAAAATGACAGTTGCTTCAGTACATGAGAATCAAATACAAATTGTGTCTTATCCAGAAAGAAAGTTTGTATAGTTAAATACAGTGCAGATCTCCAGACTCATTCTGCCTTTTCATCAAGTAGAGTGGGAGATAAAGATCTTGAACTCCTCAGGGGCTGGGGTAAGTATGATACACTAACATTTCTTTACTTCATCCTGATTTCCAAAAACAGTATGGAGCAAAAATCAAAAGACAGTAGGATGGGCATTGCCACCTACTGCAAGAGTTCATCCCTCTGTTTTTATGCATCACATATATATTTTTTTTTGTCAGTGAATGACAGGAACCAGCAGGAATCTAGCTCACCAGAGAACCACTATATACAGCTGAGTGAAACATCTGTGGAGAGCCTACTAAGTTCTGCATCCCTGACTCTGAAAGAACTGGAGATACCACGAGAAAAACTCTTCCCAGGCACCTTCCAGGTGATAAAACATGGCCGCTATGGGAGCATCTACAGAGCAGAATTGGAAACTGGAAACCCCGGGAAGACTACGTCTGTCATACTGAAAGCCTTACAAGGTAAGGCACATGGCCAGAAAACGTATTGATACATATCTGTGTATCAAAGACATGATGTTGATCAGAACTTTGCAGTCGTTACTAGATAGAGCTGTGTTCAGTAACATGTTAGCTAGTCATAGTAGCATTTTAATTGGACCAAAGAAAACTGCAGTCATGTTTATTTTTAAGTTACTTGCCCTTTTCTTTGCTGCCTCCATGTGGTGCTAGACTGGGATTTCTTTGATTCTTTCAGATATGGCTGGTCCCCAGGAAGTAAAGGATTTCCTGGGAAGGATTAAATTCCATCAAAATCTTGGCCATCATGAGAACCTGGCTGAATTGGTTGGATGCTGTGTAGACCGGTTCCCACTTTATATGATCATGGAAGATGTATCTCTTGGTGACCTGTTGACATTTCTATGGACATGTCGGAAGGTGAGTCAAAAGAAGCGATGACAGCACATCTTCTTAAATTGCTTATGTGAATATCTATGTGTAAGTCGCGTAAGATTCTTGTAATCTCTCCATGCATCCATCTATATCAATCTAAACTATTTTCATCCCCCAAAGATGTTCTACAAAAGTCTAAACTGGTCTATAAGTAGTGTATTTCTGTACAGATGTGCTGTAGTTTGGAGAAGTTGACATATTTTGTAAGTAGGAGTCCTACTTTGCAGGCCATTGGAGTTCCTTGAAGCGTTAAACAGGCATTGGAAAGAGTGAGAATGAAACAGCTACTTGGATTTACAAAAGTTTTAAATGAAGTCCCATTCCAAAAGCTTTTAAAGAAACAGAGTACTCATGACAATAGGGAGAAGGTCCTTAAATGATAACTAATTGATGAAAAGACAAGAAACAGAGGATAGGAGTGAAAAGTAAGTACTTGCAGTGAAGAAAGGTCACCCATGAAGTTCTGCTGGGAAATGTGCAAGGACCTGGTGCTTTTCATTGTATGTGTCAATATCTTAGAAAATGGGTTGCGAAAGAGGTGGTGATGGTTGACAATGACAACAGCCAGTAAGGGCAAGGGCTAACCTTGAGCAGTTGCAGAAGAATGACTGTCCAATAAAGAGAAACAGATGAAATTCAGCATAGACAAAAATGAAATAATACAGAAGCATAAAAGCAGTCTTGGCTTCACATACATACTGATGTCCCATTGCTGACAAGAAATGTGAAAATCATGGGACTCATTCTATGAAAACATACACTCCCATGAAAATATCACCACAAGCCAAAAAAAGAGACTAAATATTAGGACATTTCTTCTCTAGACTTGCAATGCTCTGTGATTTCAATAGTGCAAGAGAGTCGCTGAGCAACCAGGCAATGCTCTGCGATGTCAGCACTCTCCCAGAGGCTGCTCTGGAAGTCCAGCTTGAATAAGACACTAAGCATGCTTTGTGAATGACAGAAATGGGAGATGTGCAACCCCTTGCTTTGATTTGTTTCCTATGCTTTTATTCAATATTTTAGAAATTTAGAAAGCAAGACAACAAAATCGATGGTGCTGTCTAAGCCTTTTACATCACACCCCTCTTAGAGTGCTTTTTCTCTAAAGGAAAGGTTTGATGTCTGGATGCAGGACTCAAATGCATACCAAGGAACTTTGCAGATGGAGAAGATGTGGACTCCTTGAGGGTGGAGAGGCCTTGCAGAGAGATCCTGACAAATTAGAGGGCTGGGCAGTCACCAACTGCATCAAGCTGAACAAGAGCAAGTGCCAGATCCTGCACCTGGGAAGGGACAGCGCTGGCTATACATACAGACTGTGTGACGAGAGGCTGAAGAGCAGCCCCATGGAAAGGGATCTGGGGCTTCTGCTTGACAGCAAATTGAATATGAGTCAACAGTGTGCCTTGGCAGCCAAAAGGGCCAACTGTACCCTGAGGTGCATCGAGCACAACATTGCTAGCTAATCAAAGGAAGTGACCTACTGTACTTTGTTGCCTGGTGCAGCCTCACCTCGAGCACTGTGTGCAATTTTGGGTGCTACAATAAAACAAAGACATAAAATTGTTAGAGAGTGTCCGAAGGAGGGCTAAGAAGATGATGAAGGTTCTAGAGGGTGTCGCGTTAAGGGGCGTAGTCGATTAACCGTTACGGGTCTGGTCGGATTCAAGGAACTGAACTATCACGGTCGTGGATTCACCAACAACATAGCACACCCTCACTCTAGCTGCATTCAGTGAGAACTATCATGGCTAGGAACAATGCAATTAAGTGCAATTTATTACAGCAACAGCTACACAGGTTCTTTGGATTGCCGGTGATAAATTCACTGTCTGCAAAAGCAATCTAACATGCATGAAATACACAGGTACACAGCCTGTCTATTAACGTGTTAAAAGGCACAAAGACTCTAGAGATTCCTAAGTTTCTGCAGAGATACCTGGTATAGCCAAGTCTTCAAATCTTACCCTACGGTGTCCCAATGGAGGGGGGAAGAGAGGCTCAGCCCGTTGACTGATGTCAGAAGGTATCCTTCCTGATGGTATCTTCCCTAATATCCCCTTTCTCTTAAGCCAATTTATATTATTTTCTATCCCTTAGGTGGAACTTGAGTGACTCTAGTCAAGCATATCTTGGTTATGACTGGTAAAAAGTTTTCTTGCTTTCGTTTAAAGGTATAGGCTCTGAGAAATTCAGAGAGTGTGCTCAGTGAGGGGTGGTTGCACCTTGGAGGTGGGTAGCTTTTGGGATGGAGGTGTGTTTTGGTATTATAATGATATTATAATGAGCAAAAGTTCACTAGAGCACAGCATTTTGTCAAAAACATGACAGGTCGTTGTCTCAGGGTAGCAAATGTGCAATTTATTGGTCTCAGTGTGCACAAGAACAATCGAGTTCCCATCTTGCCACAGAGCCTAGCCGCGGTGTCTCCACTCTGCTCTACGCTCCGTACTGTGCCTTAGAGTCAGCACACCAGGTTCCCCTAGTGCAATAGCATCTAAGGTTGGAAGCCTAGGGAACGCTTAGGTAGGCAGCTACACTCCACCCTGAAAGCTTCTTCAATGCTATACATTTTCTTTAAAATGTGAATATTAGTTTAATTTTTGTAGTTACTTTACTCCACAGAGGGCAAGACATACGAGGAGCAGTTGAAGTCACTTGGTTTGTTCAGCCTAGAGAAGAAGAGACTGGGGCAGCCTCATGGTGGCCTGCAGCTTCCTCACGAGGGGAGCGGAGGGGCAGGCACTGAGCTCTGAAGACAGCAACAGGACCTGAGGGAATGGTATGGAGCTGCAATGGGAGGTTCAGTTTAGACATCAGGAAAGGTTGTTCACTGAGAGAGTGGTTTTGCACTGGAAGAGGTTCCCCACGGAAGTGGTCACAGCACCAAGCCTGTCAGAGTTCAAGAAGCATTTGTTCAACACTCCCAGATGTATGGTTTGATTTTTGTGTGGCCTTAGGTGGAGCCAGGACTTGGACTTGATCCCTTCCAACTCAAGATATTCTGTGACTTAGTAAGAGAGGAGTAGAAACAAAACACTTCTATGTTATTGTAGAAATCTGTCATTCTCCCACCTCAAGAGCACTAAATTCAGAGGGATTGCTCTTTGTCTTGTTCAGCAGAAAGACAAGATGGTAACAAATAAAGTTAATAAGTGCCATGGTCAAAACAAACAAGTGTATATGATTTTTCAGAAAGTAGGGATTTGACTAATGGAATTCCTTTCCACCAACTAGTGTGGATACTTAAGCTTTACAAATTGGTTCAAGACAAGACTGAATAAATTCACTGAAGATAACCTGTTAAAGTTTACTGAACATATTGAAACCATAGCCATCTTGGGAAGTCTTCAGATTGAAAATTGTCGGGGGTGGAAAACTGCTCAAGAAAAGCGACATATGCTTACTTTGTTCTCTCTCTCTTATTTGGGTATCCAACTAGGGTTAGTGTTACAGACAGGGGAGTAAGAGAGATGGACTGTTAGTCTCATCACAGATATTCATTTGTGTGTTACAGACATGCTTTTCTACTTGTCAGTCTACTTTGTAGTATTTCATTCACTCATATATATTTCATTCATATGTATTTGTCATTCTTTACTGGTATTCTGCCAATTTTGTCTAACCTATTCATCTCTTCTCTATACTCCGGTTTACTCATCAGTCTCTAGTGTGCTTATCTTACCAGCATACCGTATATCCATCCTTGTACCCTTATCTTTCAGCCGATTTACAGTCCATATATGAAATTAGTTGAGGGAGCATAAGATTATAAAATATTCATTTTATTAGATTAAAAGGAAACAAGAGGGCTAGAATACCTGTCCTATGAAGAAAGGCTGAGAGAGCTGGGAATGTTGAGCCTGGAGAAGAGAAGGCTCCAGGGAGACCTCATTGAGGCTTTCAGTACTTAAAGAGGGCTTATAAAAAAGATGGAGAAGGACTCTTTTCTCAGGTAGATAATGATAGGAGAAGGGGGAATGGTCTTAAATGGAAAGAGGATAGATTTAGACTAGATATTAGGAGGAAATTCTTCACTGTAAGTATAGTGAGGCACTGGAACAGGTTGCCCAGAGAGGTTGTGGATGCCCCATCCCTGAAAGTGTTCAAGGCCAGGCTGGATGGGGCCTTGGCCAAACTGATCTAGTCGGTGGTATCCCTGCCAGTGGCAGGGGGGTTGGAGTTAGGTGATCTTTAAGGTCCCTTCCAAGCCAAGCGACTCTATGATTCTGTGAAGTTTTTCAGTACCCTCCAGCTATGATCCAAGATCTGCTCTTTTATCTCTAGGATGTAATGACAATGAATGGTATCCTCTATGACCTCACTGAGAGGCAAGTATATGAAGTTGGACAGCAAGTTGCAGCAGCTCTGGTAAGTCTGCTCACATTTGCTGCATTTTTTGCTTCCTGCTTGATCGCAACACAAGTCTGCATGGTGGCTTGAGTTTTCTTAGCCTAAGCTGTGAGGATGTAGTTTGTTAAAGCTGAGCCAAATATGCTTGCATCGTTTTGGTAAGCATACACCTCTGTTCTGCACTGTGGAAGATGGGTGCAAACTCAGTAAAAATTTCTGTCTATTAGAATTCCTTTTAAGATGATGAAGGTCTCTTCCTCTTCTAACTTTTTAGGCGTACCTTGAACAGAAGAAATTGTTCCATGGTGACATTGCTGCCAGGAATGTCCTCCTTCAGAACAGCTTCACTGCCAAGCTGTGTGGTTTGGGGCTGGCCTATGAAGCTCACGCATACGGTGCCAGCTCAGTCACAGGGATGGTACCAGTAAAGTGGCAGGCACCAGAGCGGCTCCTGAAGAAACCCCCTAGCATTAAGGCAGACATGTATGATTTTATTTTTGGACTATACATTAATCTGTCGGTCAGACCTGTCTCTTTCACTTCTTCATGTATCATTTCATGTCCTGAAGTTCACAGTAAGGCATACCTATTCTCAGTGCGATGCTCTGCTTTACATCTCATACCTTCTCTTCTCATTTCTGCAGGTTATGCCTAGTCATTTGTATATGTTTAAGCTAGCTAGCTAGCTAGAATGGAAACTTAACACTGCTTTGTTTTCTTTTCTTGCAGCTGGTCTTTTGGAATTCTATTGTATGAAATGATTACATTAGGTAAGAAGATTTGATAATAATTAAAAAAAATACAGAAGGAAGTGACAAATTAACAAATTCCAAAATCTCAATTTAAGAATGCAAAGTTAGGGCATTTAACTATGCATCCTGTTTTTTTCCATCTTGCAGAGTCTCGACAGTTGCTTTTAGGCTTTCTCTCAGTGTGAATTGTGATAGGAAATGAATGGATTTTGGTAGGAAATGAAGACATTCTTACACAGAAGCTGCTACCTTTATCTCATAGTTTTCTGCTGTTACTCCTTTACCCTTCCAGGTGCTCCACCATATCCTGAGGTACCACCTTCTGACATCTTGCCATACCTGCAGAGACGGAACATTATGAAACAGCCTTCAAGCTGCCAGCAAGCCATGTAAGCCACTTGCTTTATGGATAATTGAAAGTGAGATTTGCAGAGATAGATGGAAGTGGAACACAGAAAGCTGGATCTTAACAAAGATCTCTAAGTCTAGACTGTACAAAATAGAAACCTGATAGTTGAGGAGACTTGTTCTTATGCCCGCCACGTCTTACTGAAACCTTGACTGCCAAAAACTCTCTTCCTGCTTTTGAAAATTGCTCTTGTTTCTGTTTCTTTCTCTGCCCTTGAATTTCGTTGCTCCACTGCTTCCATGCAAGGCATAGGGCTATTCTAGAGTAGTCATTCTCCTGTAAATCTCCAAAATGATCTAAACATCCACAGGGGAGATCTGAGGCATTATACTTCGTCTCGTGAAGACTTTTTTTTTTTTTTAAATATTCATAGGCTTTTGTATCTATAAGAATCTCAGTTACTGTTTCAAAAGGTAATGCCAAATGTAATCTTTTCCCCTTTTCCCATACTCACAACTGACAACCTGGCAAAAAACTGCAAGTCTGCCTTTGTCCTCACACGTTATTATCTGGTTGCAAATTTCACTGAAAGGACTTTCTATGAAGCAGAAAAAGTGGAAGCCTCTAGACTTTCTAAGTATGAGATGTAAAGTCAGTTTTGTAAAGTAAAATTTGGTGTTGGTGCTTTTCATTCCCAGCTCCTCTCTCTTCTTCATCTTACAGGTACAACATCATGAAGTCCTGCTGGCAGTGGAATGCAACTGATAGGCCTTCTCCTGCGGACCTGATCCAGTTGCTACAGAAAGCTGTAAAGACCAGCAATGACCATGCAGTACTGCAGGTGCCTGAGCTAGTGGTGCCTGAACTCTATGCTAGTGTTGCTGGTGTTGCAGTAGACAGCCTAGTGAGTGAATACACTGTACTCTGAAGGACCCTTTCCCATATTGGTAAAGGAGTCATCTCTGAATTTGCCCTTTCTAGACAGTTTGCAAGCTCAGAATGAGGTGTGTATGTTGAGAGGGATCTCTTTGTTTTTCAGTCACAATATATTTCAGATCTCTCCTCCACACCTGAAACAACGAACTAGTAGTGGTAGTAATATTAAATCACCTCGTTGATACCACTTTGATAGTGGTCATTTGGAAGCAAAGCGGATCTAGGAAGCTGTAGCAAATGGAATGACAAATTTCAGTTGAAGGATATTTTGGGAAATATATCCTCATCTTGCTGTCCCGTGAAACTGCATCATTTAGAATACGTTTCTGAGTTGTATTCAGAAGAGCAGGTGTCCTGGGGAATATGGTATGGGGCACAATCCTATTAGAAAAAGTGGACTGAGTAGGTAACGTAAATGGGTAGTTTTCTGTCCATTACTTACACATTCTCCAAGGACCTATTCAAGTTAGTTGCATTCTTGCCTGTTAAGTGTTCAATAAATGTCTCATAAATGGATAATGTTAAGTGTCCAATAAACGGATAATTTCAGAACAAGCTGAAGACTTGCAGCATCCTACAAAGCCAAAACTAGGTTTGTTAGCCACATAGGATGCATGGCTGGAAGAAAAAAAAGAAAAAGAAAAAAGGTTATGTGAAAAAAAGCTAATCAATGGCTCTTCTGAAGGGGAGTATGCATCCTGCAGGAAATGTTCAACCGTTAGTAGTACATCAGTATGGGGATAGTTATATACTAAGAATATATAGCTGTACAAAAGAGCTTAGGTTCTTTTTTTCCATCAAAATTTATTAATCCTCCCAAGACAATGTAATTGAAGTTTTCTCCTCTAAATGTAAAATAACATGAATAAAATGTTTGTCTGTTTATTTTGTTTGTTTTTTTCCCTGTATGGTGTAGGCTTTTAACAAAACTGTTTACTTCCAGAAATAAAGGTAACTTTGGTTTATAATGTACATACGTCACCACTATATACCGGAATATTGCAAACTCCATTAAGGAGTTGCTCAGTTAGCTTTCTCGCTTGAGGAATTGAAACATCTTATTTTTTTTAAAATGCTAAAACGTGCTAAAAAATGTACAATAATATTCTCTTCTCTATCCCTCATTTGAGAAGAGGGTTAACACTACCTGGTAAACGTAGGTTAAACTCACAATTACCAGTCAGTTGATATTATTTTTCATGTGTGAATAAACTATTCATTAAAAAACATTTGCTTGGCTCAAACCTCCCACACAAGAATAGGATACTCTCACAGGTTTTGCCAGCGAAAAGTGTGTGTATTGCGGGTACGTAATACAATCTCAGAACCTTGAACAGCATACATAGTACTGGTGCAGACCTAATGAATAATGCACAGTTGTTCAGAGGGAGCTTTGTTAAATGGAGAGATAAATGTGACAAATGCATCACTGTTCTTAAGCTCCCTGTCTTGTTACATCACAAAAAGCAATGTTCTGGTTTACACGAAACCTCATACTTAATCAAAACTTTGATCAAGGGAATCCATGGGAATTCAGGATGATGAGCAGCTTACAGCCTCTAAGAAAAGATCTGCTTTAGTTTCATCTGAGAGCAAATCTGTGCCAAGGCACTGTTTATGAATCTGTCCACAGAAACACGTATTTCTGATATATATTAAAGTCTAAAATCATTTACCTTTCATTAAAGTGGCTTGAGTCTCAGCATGTGCATTCTTATGATGATTTGACAGCCTTTTCCCCAGGTTAGTTCATACAGGTTTGGAAGTGACTGAATCTAAATCTGATTGAGTTTTATAGGGGCATAGATGAATTACACATGTGTAGATGCCCTACAGTTCATGATAATTAAAATAGTCTATATAGAAACCTTTTCCACATGTCAGTCTCCATTCATGCATGGGATTTTTAGGATCAGTATAGACTCATGCATGAATTCCTCGTTAGTGAAACCACTGAGGGCTTTGTGAAAATCTTTTACGGTTGTTTCGTGGAGAAGAATGGGTTTTCAACAAAAGACTTTGTTTAATTGGGATATCTTGTTCCCATAGAAAATACTGACTTTTTAGTATTACACTGTAATTTTCCCCAAGATAGCAGAGTTGTTTGCATAATTCAGTCAGCCACTGCTTTCTTAAGTGTGAAATGCAGCCACAGAAGTGGAAGAATGGACTTTGCTCCTGAACTTTACCTCTCAGATTCACAATACTTCCATTGGACAAGTTGCTGTTACTGAGAAAGCATGACTGTGATGTTACTGAGAATGCATGAGCATCAGGACAGTAAAATTTTTACTGAAATTTAGCTGAAATTTTTATTACATGAATTAGAATTGGTTGAGTTCATTTATCTGAATTTATCATCCAATATACTACTGCTTTATCTACAAACCATCTCCCACCATTTGGCATCTCATCTCCAGAGATACCGTATGTGTACACTGTGGAGTGGGAGGCAACGCAGACCCTACCCCCCCCCCCCCCCCGCCCTTAGTACTGGAGCTAGAGGCAGTGGTACCATGACAGTGAGACACTGCCTGAGCAAATTAGTTCTGCTGAACAGTAGGGTATGTTAATCTGAATGTGGCACCTCCACAGTAACCCTGTGGTTTGATGTCAATCTCCATTCCCACCCTGAGGATGATTCCCCCTCAAACAGTGCTTTTCTGCCTGACTGTTGATGCCTGTAGAGGAAAGAATGACTTTGGATAGTAATTTCGTGGAGTGTTTTGTGGCCTGGTTAGTCTTTTAAATTACATGTTAAAAAAAAAAAAAAAAGTTCAAAAAAAATCTCCCCTGTACACTGCTTGATCTAGGACAGACCTGTTTAGTCAGTTAGAGCACCAAGAGGCCAGCGCTGGGACTGCTCAGTCCTGCTGCAGGGGCTGCCTCACCACCTCAGAGCTGCTTCCGTGGAACAGAGTAGGAGCATGAAGGTGCATTAATCACTGGCTGCTAGGTGTTTTGGGGTGGTGGAATTTTCTTCTTTTTTTTTTTTTTTTTTGAGACTTGAGGGGCAGTAGTCATTGACATTAGAAAAATAACTGGTCAGGAGAAGGGAGTTTAGCAATTTTGCCTTGACTGGTTAGTTTAGACCATGGTACCACTGTGCAATTGCTTGAGTTCTTGCAGTGTCTGGTGTTTTTCATGTACCAGCTGCACTGTGTAACGCGACTAATGTGTGACATAGAGAACCCACATGTTGTGTTGCATGATCTCTGCAAAGCATAATTCTTTAAAAGGGAATTGTTGGAGATGCACTTTGCAGTAAAAATTGGCTTCTGTCTCTGAGATGAATCAAGAAACTGTCTGCAATACCCTTTGTGACATTCTGGTCTCTTCTTCAGTAGGAACCAGAGGAATTCCTCACCATTAATAGCAGAAGAGAAGATAGGCAGATTTGGAAGAGTATTATTTTTTGTGGCATTGATTGGCAGAAGATAATAAAATAATACCTTAACCACTAGTGAGACAATGATTGTCAATTATTACAAAGTTTTTCAGGAGAGTTTGGTGAATAAATGTTTGATGCTCGTAATGCTTACAAGCATGCTACTGATGCCTGTGTATATTAACCATTAAAATGTTGCGGGTCACACAATAACCTAAAGAGAAAGACAATGTACCCCCATCACTGCTGAAACTTAAAATGCTACTAGCATAAAGCAGTTCATCAGGACAGTGAGGAATGTAAAATATAATCAGGAAAGAAAAGGAAAGGAAGGAAGGAAGGAAGGAAGGAAGGAAGGAAGGAAGGAAGGAAGGAAGGAAGGAAGGAAGGAAGGAAGGAAGGAAGGAAGGAAGGAAGGAAGGAAAGAAAAAGAAAGAAAGAGAAAGAAAGAAAGAGAAAGAAAGAAAAGAAAGAAAGAGAAAGAAAGAAAAGAGAAAGAAAGAGAAAGGAAGAAAGGAAGAAGAAAGAAAGAAAGAAAGGAAAGAAAGAAAGAAAGAAAGAGAAAGAAAGAAAGGAGAAAGAAAGAAAAAGAAAAGAAAGAAAGAAAAAGAAAAGAAGGAAGGAAGGAAGGAAGGAAGGAAGGAAGGAAGGAAGGAAGGAAGGAAAAATAAAAAGAAAATAAAAGAAAGAAAGAAAAAGAAAGAAAGAAGAAAAAGAAAAGAAAGAGAAGAGAAAGAAAGAAAGGAAAGAAAAAAGAAAGAGAAAGAAAAAGAAAGAAAGAAAAGGAAAGAAAAACTAGATGATCTTTGTAGGTCCCTTCTGAATGAACTTTCCTTTCCTTTCCTTTCCTTTCCTTTCCTTTCCTTTCCTTTCCTTTCCTTTCCTTTCCTTTCCTTTCCTTTCCTTTCCTTTCCTTTCCTTTCCTTTCCTTTCCTTTCCTTTCCTTTCCTTTCCTCTCCTCTCCTCTCCTCTCCTCTCCTCTCCTCTCCTCTCCTCTCCTCTCCTCTCCTCTCCTCTCCTCTCCTCTCCTCTCCTCTCCTCTCCTCTCCTCTCCTCTCCTCTCCTCTCCTCTCCTCTCCTCTCCTCTCCTCTCCTCTCCTCTCCTCTCCTCTCCTCTCCTCTCCTCTCCTCTCCTCTCCTCTCCTCTCCTCTCCTCTCCTCTCCTCTCCTCTCCTCTCCTCTCCTCTCCTCTCCTCTCCTCTCCTCTCCTCTCCTCTCCTCTCCTCTCCTCTCCTCTCCTCTCCTCTCCTCTCCTCTCCTCTCCTCTCCTCTCCTCTCCTCTCCTCTCCTCTCCTCTCCTCTCCTCTCCTCTCCTCTCCTCTCCTCTCCTCTCCTCTCCTCTCCTCTCCTCTCCTCTCCTCTCCTCTCCCCGATGCTTCCCTCAAGCATCTGTCCAGAAGGGGCCTCAGATTTGTAAAATAGGACTAAAGTTCTTCCTCAAGTCAGTGTTCATCCTTTATATGATTTCTGCTTTATGCAAAATTGATTTCGATTTTGTGAGTTAAAATGCTTGGTATAATTACTTGGAAATAAATGTACTAGCTTGTTTTGCTCCCAGAGAAATATTTTATATTACAGTTGCTACTTTCTTTGTCTGGCTGAGTTTGAAATATTGAAAGCAACAGATCCCTAACTCTTTCTATGAAAACATCTCAGTAACATTGCACAGCACACTCATACAGAATCGTGCTGGAAGCTGGAGTAGATTTGCCAGATCCTTGAATCACACATAGCACAAAATGGAGTGAGGGAGGAGGAGGAAATCTTTAGGATGAAAAATATCTCTTTTAGATCTTTTCAATGGCACAAGACAGAGCATCCTAAAGCCCATTCTAATTTCCTAAGCCCAGAGAGTTCCTTACAGTAGCCAACAATTTCTTGTATTGAAGGACTCTGGGTTATCTGCATTTCCAAAATTGCTATAGATGTCTGTTCCATTCAGCCTTCATCTTCTTCTCTTTCATAATTGAAATTTCACTACTTGTCAGAGAATCACAGAATAGTTGGGATTGGAAGGCACCTCTGGAGATCATCCAGTCCAACTGCCTTGCTCAAAGGGTCAGCTAGAATGGGTTGCAAAGGCCATTGTCCAGTTGGGTTTTGAATGTCTTTAAGGATAGGGGCTCCACATTCCAGTGGTTTTGTTTTGGTTTGGTTTTTGTTTAGTTTTTACACCCTTCAGGTACTTAGATACACTGATAAGATTCTCCTTATGACAGATGAAAAAGGTATATAATGTTATTAATCTGTAATAACTATTTACCATTTTCTATATTGTAAATGCTTAGTGCAGACATAATGTGTAAACATTCAGCTCGGTTTCAGTAAATATTTGAGGCGTAATGGACCACATGGACACCAGGGTTCTTTTAGGATCAGTAACTGCTACTGCTTTATTGATGACATAACTTCAACTCTATCTTACTGAGGGCATAACTTCATCTCTCTTACTGAGGACATAACTTCATCATCTTTATTGAGGACAGGCTCCATTCTTATACCGTTGCCCCACAGCAGTACTTTTCCACTAACTATTCATTGGTCAACGACTTTGCCCGGCAACAGCAAACACCCAGCAACTTCCATGCCTTAACGGCTGGAGAACAAGCAGCCCAAGACAGCAAGGCGTCTCCTGAATCACCCTTCTTTGTTCCCCCTAAACTCTTTACATTCCTGATGGCCCTGTCGTTAAGAGTCCGATGTTAATCACCAATCGTGGGGCTTGTCGACCCCCATGGCCACACTCCCACAAATACTTATCACCAGGGAGATCCTGGGAATTGTATAGCATGGAATGAAACCTAGCATGACAAGAAATATCAAATATGAGCTTGAAGTAGAATTTTTTACAACGTGACCAAGTATCCTCTTCTAAGGTAGAGGAGTATGTCCCTTTTTCAAGCTCTTCAAACACAAACTTGTCAGTCTATGCCAATTAGCAATAAGATATGTTTGAAGCTGACTTGGAGTAGGACAAAGCTCTGTCGTCTGAATACTGATGACTGGATGAATCGCCAATCACTCTAGAACAAGACAGTTTTCTATTATACTCTTTAATCTATCTTCACATTATAGAATATATCAGGAAACAAAATTAACAATTTCCTCAAAATCATCTACTGGTTTGGCAATAATAGGTGTTTTGATCAAATCAATTTTAATGACTAATACACATCTTAGAACAAGAAAGTTATGAGGAGTAGTCAGCATGGAAATCGTGCTCGACCAACCTCGTTGCCTTCTATGATGGCATCACCAGCTGGGTAGATGGGGGGAGAGCAGTGGATGTCATCTACCTTGACTTCAGCTTTTGATACTGTCTCCCACGACATCCTGCTGACAAAGCTGAGAAAGTGTGCGATAGATGAGTGGACAGTAAGATGGGTTGAGAACTGGCTGACTGGCTGAGCTCAGAAGGTGGTGATCGGCAGTGCAGAGTCCGGCTGGAGACCTGCGACAAGCAGTGTTCTCCAGGGGTCAGTGCTGGGTCCGGTTCTGTTCAACATCTTCATCAATGACCTTGGTGAGGGAATAGTGTCCACCCTCACCAAGTACGCCAATGACACAAAGCTGGGAGGAGTGGCTGACACTCCAGAAGGCTGTGCTGCCATTCAGCAAGACCTGGACAGGATGGGGAGCTGGGCAGGAAGAAATCAAATTAAAACGAAGTTTAACAAGAGTAAGTGTAGAGTCCTGCACCTGGGAAGGAACAACCAGATGTATCAGTACAGGCTGGGGGATGACCTGCTGGAGAGGAGCTCTGCAGAAAAGGACCTGGGGGTCCTGGTGGACAACAGGTTGACCTTGAGCCAGCAGTGTGCCCTGGTGGCCAAGAGGGCCAATGGGATCCTGGCGTGCATTAAAAGGAGCGTGGCCAGCAGGTCAGGGAGGTGATCCTCCACCTCTACTCTGCCCTGGTCAGGCCTCACCTGGAGCACTGTGTCCAGTTCTGGGCTCCCCAGTACAAAAAAGACAGGGATCTCCTGGGAAGAGTCCAGCGGAGGGCCACAAAGATGATACGGGGCCTGCAGCATCTCCCCTATGAGGAAAGGCTGAGAGACCCGGGTCTGTTCAGCCTGGAGAAAAGAAGACTGAGGGGGGATCTTATCAATGTTTATAAATACCTGAAGTGTGGGAGACAGAGGGATTTGGCCAACCTCTTTTCAGTGGTTTGTGGGGACAGGACAAGGGGCAGTGGCCACAAAATGGAGCACAGGAAGTTCCACACCAACATGCAAAAGAACTTCTTCACGGTGAGGGTGACAGAGCACTGGAACAGGCTGCCCAGGGAGGTTGTGGAGTCTCCTTCTCTGAAGATATTCAAGGCCCGTCTGGACGCCTACCTGGGCAACCTGCTCTAGGGAACCTGCTTTGGCAGGTTGATCTCTTGAGGTCCGTTCCAACCCCTACAATTCTGTGATTCTGTGAACTACCAGTTATTTCTGCTGTACTTTGTTTCTATTAGGAACAAACCAAGAATTAGAAATCAAGAGAGCTCTCACTCATATTTTTTCTCTGATTAAAAAAAAAAAAAAAAAAGCTTCATGCCTTTGAAAGAATTTATAAATAACATCAAAACACTTAGTGCTTTGCCTGCAGAAATCTATGTAATCAAATTTCCCCCACTACATCCACTGTCTTCATAGTGAAGTGGTGAGTATCAGTTTGGGAAAGTTTATTTCATAAGCACAAAATGAAGTGTAGCTACACCATGGTGGCAAGCCCAGCAAAAACCTGTGGAAATTTGCAATATATAATCTGTATGTATGAGTTTTTTTTACTACTAATCTGAATGTCTGAAGTTTGCTATTCAAAATTAATAAAGCAACATAATAAATCCACATTTAAAGAGAGTACAATCCCTATATTTATAATACCGTGGTAATGAAATTATAACCTTAACTCTGTACTCAGAAATAAAACAGTTGAAAAAAAAACAGGTTTGTAAAACTGGCAGTTGTTTTAGGTTGCTCATTTTGCTCCAATGCCAGTTTAAAAGATACTTTTAATTTGCCCATTCAGTGAAAGTAGTGCAGATAGACACTACCTAGCAATCTAAACTGGGAGATTTCAGTTAGTCATAGAATCACAGAAAGTCATAGAATCACTTTGAATGGTTTGGGTTGGAAGAGACCTTAAAGATCACCCAGTTCCAGGCTCCCTGCCATGGGCACGGACACCTTCCACCAGACCAGGTTTCCCAAAGCCCCATCCAGCCTTGAACACTTGAACACTTCCAGGGATGGGGCATCCACAGCTTCTCTGGGCAAGCTGCTCCAGTGCCTCACCACCCTCATAGGAAATAATTTCTTATATCTAAACTAAATCTAATCACTTTTAATTCAAAGCCATTATTCCTTGTCGTATTGGTACACTTGTCATATTGGTACACTCCCTTATAAAGAGTCTCTCCCCATCTGTCTTGTAGGATGGGGATTGTAGCATTTTTGAGTCCAATAAATCCCGTACAAGGTTTGCAATGAAAACAGGCAAGATTATTTGCAGTCTTGCAGGTGTGTCCCTCCAAAGATGTGCAGAGCGAAGGTCCATGCTGTATAACTTCTCTCTGGAAACCCTGGGCTCCCTGTTGAGCCCGGTGGGAAAGAAAAGTTGTCCCCCGCCTGAGAGCCGAGGGGCCGCTTCTGACTCAAAAACCCGTACTCAGCTGCCACCTGCTGGAACTTGGCCATCGTTGCATTTTCTTAAACCAAAACGTCGTGTTTGTTTTTCGTTTGTTTGGTTTGGTTTGGTTTTGTTTACTTGTTCTATTTTGTTTTTCTTTCCTAAACTTCGTTCTACATTATATTAGCACTACTTCATCTTTCAATAATTTTAATTCAACAATACTGTAGGGCTGCATAATTAATTCCAAGACATTTCTGTACAGTCAGCTTCCATCCATAGTTTAATAATAAAGCAAATAATTTTACAAGGAATTCTGACAAAATCCACTTAAGTACATATTCTACTACTTTTTTACAGGATTCAGACAATTCTAGGCACTTTCACAGATCATAAGGCCCTTGCATTACTACACCATAACATTAGTATCATTACAATATAAATTATTTCATAAATAGAATTCATATTACTATTTCTACACCTTGAAGCTGTGATTGGAACTGTATAAGACTTTATAAAAGTGGCTTTAGAAGTATGTGTTTTTTATAAGGTGCTATCTGCATTGACTTCAATGAGGCCGTGTTTCCCCAAGAATCCCTTGTCTACAAAATTTTCTGTATAGGAGTGCTGGTAAAAGCAGCAGCAACCTGTTTTGTTTCATGTTGTGAAATCTGAGATGTGTTGCTCTGCCAGAGAGCTTGTTTGGGGTTAGTTTGACAGGTGTGTAAAGTGAGTGAGTCCTTCTTTCTGTTCAGAAGTCTTCCTTTGCTGCAAAATGAGAATGTTGTAGGGGTGATATCTGTAGCCTTTCATAGGACCTTTCATAGGCTTGCAAGGTGAGACTTTTGTTGAAGAGCCTTAGGTCAGAATTTATATAGTAAGTATTGCTTTTAATTGAACATTATTAGTTAAATCAGAAGAGAATGTCTCTGTCCTGGACTCACCGCTCATGGCCTTTTCCCTGGGATCTACTTACCAAAATTGAGGTGTGAGATATTGTTTGTTCCCCCACAGGATTTCAGAAAGCTGCTAGCATTTCCTTTTCCCCATAAAGAAATCAGTGTCACCAAGATTTAGAGGTTTCAGGGGTGGCAACACATTATTGCTCAGAGTACACTCTGTGAGGTGTAAATGGAGAGAAATGGTGAATCTCTGCAGAGTGCCATGGGGGAAATGTGGGGATCATCACATTGTCGATGATGACGTGTGGGGTACTGTTACCAAGTAGTCCACCCACCATCCAAAGCAGCAAAGCGAGGAGGTGAGTATAGAACCATAAAACCATTGAATCATTCAGTTCGGAAAAGACCTCTAAGGTCATCTAGCCCAGCTTTTAACCTAGTACTAAAGTCCACCACTAAACCATGCTACTAAGTTCTAAATCTACACGTTTCTTACGAAGACCTCCAGAGATGGTGACTCAGCCACTTCCCTGAATGGAATGGTTGGCAACACCATCGACCTTAGTGTCTGCTGTAGAAAATGAAGACATGCATACTATCGGAATGTGCAATGCATTGTGTAGAGCTGGGAGCTTAGTCGCTGTTGAAGAGTTAAGGGAACACATAACAGGAAACATAACTAGATTTCTTTATGTCAAAGGAGTATTTGTTTAAAACGGAAATCCTTGTTTCAGGATACCTGGAGCTTTCCTTAGACAGACTGTATACTTCCTTTGAGTGACTGGGAGTCTAGAAACTTCTCCAAAGTCCCAGGTCTACATACATCAATCAGGAAAGTGTCACTGATATGGTCTTTGTCCTGCTTCTTATTTTTCTCCTTTGTCACCACTTTGTCTTCCCCAGCTCCCAGTACCATGTCCATAAATTCTTCCTTTTGACGGTCTTTACCCTCTGTGCCTACTAGCCCCCATTTCCAGGGCTATGAAGCAATCCTGGGATGTATTATGTAGTGCAAACTACAGCAGCAATGACAACTCTTGGGCTCTCTCTTTGGAGAATATTAACTGCAAGTGCTTTTTTCTCTGCTGTATACAGATTTCTGTGAAGGAGCAGAGCCTGGTATAGCTCTCCCATCTGCTCCTTGCATGCTGAATCCCTATAAACTCCAAGACAGCTAGGTCTACCTAGAGAAGCAAGCAATGTACCATTTCTTAATGTGCCTTTTGTAGCAGAATATAAAAGTTATATTTGATTCCTGATTCCAATTTCAGATTTCAAATGAAACAGGATTGCATAGGACACCAAGCTGCTTTCAGAACAGAAGACCCTTGTTCCTTTGGCTATACGTAAGCACTAGCTCATATTTGTGAACAAAGGCTTTCTAAGGCAAGCCCCACAATAAGCACAGAAAATCACGCTACTGAGACTAAGGCTGAGGGATACAACATACCTAAGAAAAAAATCCTACAGCAGTTGTAGCCTCTCTGCTTTTCAAAATGTTCATCTCCGTCAGCTTGGGAAAATTTAAAAAATTTCAGCAGGCATTTCAGCATTTTTCCAGATTTTTGTACCTTACAGTACAGAATAAACAGCATCTTTGGCCCTACTCCACACTCTGCAAGTTACTCTCCAATCAGAGAGCCCTTCTGTGACTGTGCTTATCATATAAATACAAAAGGAGTTTACTTTAAAAATATAATCAATTCAAAAGTAATTAATAAACATTTTGCAATGTTACTTCTTTGTGCTCACTGGTTTTCTTTAATAGCTATTTGTTTTGACTTACAGAAACTAATACAGCATGTGAGAGATATAGTAAAGGTGGTTCAAATACCTTCTGATAAATACTGTTGTTTTCCATATTTCTCCCCAGTAGAACATAAAGAAAACCAGGCAGGACTCTGGGCATGTAAATGCCTCTCATCTGGGTGTTGTTGCAGCCTCTTAGGAGCACTCTACTGTTTAATATGTATGACAACACCTCATGAATATACCAGTCTTTTCTCAAAACATGAAATTTCTTACCCGTTTTCCCTGTAGAGCCTGAGGAATGAAAGGAATGGGTCTGAGTTACTTGTGCCTTTACCACACTTTAGCACTTGTGTCTTTACCACAACTATTAGATCCACAAATTATACTGACAGCACTGTAGGGGTGGGAAATTACTTGGGCTCTGGAAGGAAAACCAATGTTTATACATTCTAAGACAAAAATAAATATTTTGGCACAGTCTTGTTGTAAAGGCATTGTGCACTGCTGAGCTGCTTCACTGGGCATCAGAGGGATGGGGACGGGGAAAGAACATGTTGCATTCACAGAGTCACAATCACAGAATCATCTAGGTTGGAAGAGACCTTCAACATCACTGAGTCCAACCTCTGACCTAACACTAACAAGTCCTCCAGAAATTCAGAAACAGAATGTGACCATCAGTCCCCAGTTCTTCAGGAAGCACAGAGATCAAATGCATTTTAAGAAGGCATTGGTGTGATAAAGATGATGTTATATTAAGAAAAGGTGCTAATGCAGGGGAGGGTGGTCACGAAAGAAAATCTACAAAAGTATAGTTCTGTTTTTGAAAGTGGTTACCTGGGTATTGTTAAAATGTGTTATCACAGACATCAAGATGAGAAACTAGTCCATGACCTACTTGTTTTTTTTTTTTTTTTTCCAATTTTGTTAGACTGACACCTAAACCCTGATTTTTTAAATATACATATTTTTTTAATTTTGACAAATACACATACAAGCACTATGCCACCTGATGATCTCTCCTAATGACTTGGTTTGTGGAAACCTTATTAGCTTTCTGTTCTAGAAAGCCAGGCATATGTTAAAAGCCTAAAAGGGGCTGATTTTTTCTTACAAAAGCATATAATTTGAAGCAGTCCTGCTGTGTATTTAGTGTCACGAAACAAAACCCTGGAGGGGAAAAAAAAAAAGTGTGGAAAATCCAACTCTTTGGTAAAGATTTGTAGCTGTAGTCCACTTAATTTGACAGTATTTGTCACAAAGCCAGAAAAGAATTTTGCACTGTGATCTGACTTCTTTGGATGGCCTGGATAATTAAAGCTGTGCAGACATCTTCACTGAAGGCGTAGTTGCTTGGAAATGTAGGGGGGAAGCTCTCAGGAGCTGTTAACAGCCATCTGTTAATAATCTGATATAGTGTTCAATAGGAGTTTGAGGGCTGCAAACACCCTGACGTGGGGACATGTGTCACACCTAGCCAAGCAGATCATGTCTAATGCTTTGCTGGCCAATAAGACCTGTCATAAAATATCAGTGCACCCAGATCATTTTTTAACACCTAGTTCCCAGCCTGCTTTCTAAATCTTGCACCATTTCCCTGCTGACAGCACAAAAGCAGAGGCATCAGACTTGCTTTTTATTCTTTTAAATTGGCTGTCATAGAGTGGGATCTATCCAGTCTAAAATCCAATATTGATTACTTCTCAACAGCATTTTCCAGTCTGATATATGATGATGGCTGAAATGGGAAGTGAAATATGAATGGAGTTCGGCACCATCCAATATGCTAAAGTATTTGTGATGGGGACTTGCACACTACCACCATAAACCTTTCTAGGGTTCATTTTGACCTCCCACTAAGAAAAAAAAAAATCACCTTTGGACAGAAACAGATTTTTTTTTTCTTGGACACAAAAAGCTTCAATTTTTCCAACATTTTAGGTATCAAAAGTGTGGAATATCCACTTATTCCAATACTCAGCAATATTTTGGAGTGGAATTTTCAACTTGATTTTCATCTAAGAACTTATGAGAGTGCTATTTTTTTTTTCCAGCTATTTTGGAAAGTAAAAGAAAATATCATATGCATAAAATATTCCTTGCTTATCGGCTTCCTACAGGAGTAGATGTGAACGAGCAGCATTCTGCCAGACCTAACAGTTCTTAGCACTTTGGACCTTTAAAATGTTGCTCGCTCGCCAACAGCAATTAACTAACGGCAAATGATTTATTTGAAATAAACCTTCCCTTCAATTAAACATAACATTTCTTCAGACTTCTATCTTGGTGTTTTAAATTAATGTATATTTTACTTTCATTTTTCTTCATCAGGTCAGAAAAACGCTAAAATCATTCCTTTTTTTTTTTTTTTTTTAATTTCTCCTTGACTGGTATATTGTTGTTTGTCTTCAAATCTTCTACACAGGTAGGTCAGACCAGCTAATTAATTCTGTTGTTCTGGTTCTGTTTGCAAATAATAATGAAATTAGGTAATTATGAAATCTACTAGTATCTCTTTGTACAAAAGATAAATTGAATAATATTTAGTAATAATGCACAGGTTTGGCTGAAGCAGCTCCCAAGTATTTTAATGCAAATGTTTTTGACTAAGTTAAAAAAGTGTTACAGTCAACAGGAAAACAAAAATTGCTTAGAACTGTCTTTAGCACAAATAAAACTTTATTTTATTTTATTTTATTTTATTTTATTTTATTTTATTTTATTTTTTAAAAATTACATGTTCTTTTGCTGGAGTAGGAGAGACACTTTAAGCTGGTGCTTGCAGACAAGCCAAGATATCAATGTCAGTTGCCTCTGTGCAACTCTACCAATCTCAGTGCCACGAATGTAGTTTAGAGCAGAATCTTGTCTCTGCTTTCTAATGCAGTCTGCTAACATGAAATTATTCAGTAGTGTCAGTGAAAGCAGAATCAAGCATTCAAAATTTTCTTTCACTCTAAGTCCTTTATGTCTCTTTTGATGCTTTTCCCTTCCATTTCAAGGCTCTTTGTTACTTCCCTTTCCAGGGGAGTTTATTAGTTACTGTCCTTGCCACCCTAGCTCTCTGTGCTGACATGCCGGTGAGCAATGCTGATGTGATGCTCTTTGCATGGCAGAAGTTGGAAAGACGATGGACATTTACAAAACGAAAAGTGGATTGGAAAGGAGCAAACCCACATTTTTTTTCCCTTCCTTCTGGGAAATAATAAGAGTGGTCTTTAATGGGGTTAAAAGGTCAAAAGACTGCATGAAAGAAAGGAATAACATTTGAAGTCTTTTTTTTTTTTTTTAATATATCACTGCTGTTAACTTACAGAGCATCACATGTAGCACACATGTACCTTCAAATATATATGCAGAGACAGACAGCCATGCACCTAGCTGTCCTATGAGAGGATACAATGCTCTTTCTGGACTGAATGGGAAAAAAGATGTCTCAGACATCTGTCCAGATTCTCCAGCAAACACTGCAGTGCAGAATTCCAGCAGCAGAAAGACACAGCAGGGACTAATGCTTTAGTACCAAACAGCCTCACACTTGTTTTTCCTACAGTTATGATAGACCAGTACAAAAGTCAGCATGCAGGGCTGGACAAAAGAGCGTCTTGCTCTTTACATTGGGAGGCTATATTAATTTGACTCATGCTTTTGGTAGTTTCAACAAACAGAGCTTTTGTGAAGTCTACCTGAAAGGATAAGGATATTCTCCTTCATATTGTAAACCCCTGAAGAGTCAAGTTTTGGCTATAGCCTCTGGACTTCATACCTGTTTATCCTACTGATGTTGGTGTCTTGGGTCCTGCACTAACATGACTAAATCTGTCCAGTAGGATGACTTTTCAATGCCTTTTCTACATTTTGGAGATTCACAACTCCTTCACACCATCAGGCAGACAAATAAATACCTTACGTAAACAGTGGCTGTTTGAGTAATTTGACTGAAACAAAAGTTTGTAAAAGAAAATACTTTTAACAGTTATCTGAAAACCAGGATAGCTAGGAGGTTTCTGTTTCACTTGCCCTGGGTTAGACTAGTTCACCTTGTGTATACTTTTTATGAGGTTTCTAAATCATTTGAATCCTTTTGCAAATTTTACGAAGCATCTCCATAATAGAATAGAAGAACAGACACTAAATACTTGTAAATTGCCAAAAAGTCTGACAAAATGCAAATGACAAGAAGAAAATGCACTTTTTTTTTTTCCCCCAGGCTTGTGCTGTGATTTGTTATTTTGTTCGAGAGAAAGAAGGCACTGATAAATGTATCAAAGAGCTTTGAATAGAGCTGTTGCTCAAAGACAATTCTGCAGTGTTTTCTTGGCAGTATGTCAGAAGAGGAGCTACCTTCTTGTTGCTGGTTCTGGCAAAGAAATCAGAGCTTTTCCAGTCTGCAAATGGCAGAACACCAAAATGTTATGTGGCTGTGTTGGCAAATATAATGAGGAGTTTCTTTCATTAATGAAAGATAATACGGATATACAGAATCCATGTTTCAAATTTTCTGTCTGGTGGATATAATCCTGTTACTAGAAGTGCTAGAGATGAGGGGAATAAGGCTTTTTTTGTTGTTTGTTTTCTTCTTCTTCTTTTTCTTTTTCTTTTTTTCTTTTTTACTGACTTTGCTTCTAATTTGTTGTGTGGCCATAAAGCAAGACAGTTCACATCTCTGTGCCTCTGTTTCCTCATCTGCAGGTTGGAGACAATAAGTACTACCTTTCTGGGCTGTTGTGAGGCTGAATAGATCAGTATTTTTTTAATGACTATCATATGAAACATGCCAAATAAATCCAAAATAATGAAAAGTAAATATGATCAGACCCATCACTGCTCCTTTTCTGTTTTATGTCCCTTGGAGCAAATTAAATGTGCATGAGACCTGAAATATTCCAATGTTACCTCTGAACAACCACAGTAAAATTGAAAAATATTTATTTCAGATTCTAATTGAATTAGCATCATTACATAATTTTCACTTACATTCTTAAGTAATGCATTTGCCTGCTATATTCAGCTTGATCTCTCCTAAATAGAACCACAGACCAGTGCAGGTTGGAAGGGACCTTGAAAGATCATCAGGCTCAGGCTTTTGTGGGAAAAGGGAGCCTAGATGAGGTTATCTAGCACCCCTTCCACAAGAATATTGAAAGCTCCCTCTGATGGGAATTCTAGCTCATCCCTGAGGAAGTTATTACAATGGCTGATTATTCTCATTGTAAAGAAATATATATATATATTATTTCTTATATCGAGACAAAACCTCTCGTGGTGCAGCTTGTAACCGTTTTCTCCTCTGTGAAGAGAGAGCCTCTATCCTCTTTTAGGCACCCTTAGTGCCTAAAGTACTGGAATACCGTGATGAGGTCCCCGCTAAGCCTTCTCTCCAGGGTGAGAAGCCTTCTCTTGGCTCTATCACCCTTCATATCTGCATGGTGATTGACTGTACATGGTGATTGACTCCTTTGACTATATGATTATTTTGCTCATGGGCCAAGAATACCTCTTAAGAAAAAGAGGGACCACGCCTGTGACAACTATTTACTTCCTCACCCTGCCACAACGTTTGTGTGTGATGCCAGGGAGCTTGGCTGTAGTAATGACTATGCACGAAAGAACTAGATGGAGAGAGAGGCAGTTAAATAACCACAGCTTCACCAGATGCTCAGCTTTGCAAATGAGCTCTATGCACAGTTGTCATTCTACTACTAGTTCCAGCAATCTGAATGCACAAGTACCTGTTGGAGCCACCATACACCTGATCTAGAAGAACATTTTTTCTGCAATACATTTCCTATTAGTTTAAGCCATCTATATCTTTTCACTCCTTCACTGGAGCCATTCTTTTATTCCAGTGCTGCACTTCCCACACAGTTCTGCCAGTTTCACTCATATCCTGCAGCCCTTCCACTAGTCTCCTCCCACACCTTGCTCTGCAAGGCTACCACCGCCATCTGCTCTTCACAAACTGCCAATACTCTAGTTTTGCCTCCATCCTATTCTCCCAGTCCACTCCAGTCCCTATCAGAAGGGTCATGCTTTTCCAGACGCTATTTTTCATCTTCATTTGAAAATGATAGAGGAAAGAGGGACCACTATTTCACCTCTGAAGTACAGCTGTAGGTAGTGGGCTCCTCTCCTCCAAGGTTTCCTGTGACCTGGCACTCCATAGAAAAGAGGCAGGTGTTTAGTAGCTGTAGATTGCAGGTATCTTCTGATCACTCCAGGTTCCTTTCTCACTCCTTTTGCCCATGTAAATTGTCCTGTAACCACCTGAAGCCCATGACTGTATATTACTCTGTGCATTTCTTCCATCCTATGTTTTCCTGCTGATTTCCACTTCTTTATGGCCTATTTTGCCACATGAGTGTTGGCTCCAGTTGCACTGAATGCACTTTATTGCACGGGGTATATTTTTCCGTCATCCTAAGGGCTGGATGAAAGCCTGTGAGCACAGCTGTGTGGTAAGTTTTGCTGTATTTCTTTCTCAGTTGTCCAGATGTGCTATACTCCAGGCACGTAAAGTGTCACATTCTGTGTGTGTGTCCATCTTCTTTTTTCTTTCATTTCTGCAATGTTTTCCATATGTGCTGTCTGTGTGGGGAGCTGAACTATATCCTGTGTGTAGCATATATCACTGTCTCCATTACATCCCTTCTGCTTACCTAGCACTACAGCTGGATATGCTGGACTGGTATTGTTTTGCATATCTGCTGTGATATGGCCTGGCGTAGGAAGCATATGTTTTTTGTTGGTGTATTATGGGAATGTATGTAAATTCACTATGGTGTGGGATACAACTAAAGACATGCCAGGGTTTTAAAATGGTAATGTTTGTACTGTGGCCAGTGTAGCATGTGAAGATACATGCGTATTTGATGCAGTGTGAGGCATGGTGGAAGAGGTGCATATGTGTATTTCCAGCACGAGGTGCAGGATGTAGCCTATGCTTCTGCATATGTGGTCAAAGTGGTGTTTGATGTGTTCATGGATGTGTATTTCTTATGAGAATGATGTGCAATCCATTTGTCTATTTGATGTGATGAATTTTCATCCTTTCTCCTCTTCCCCCATTTCCCACTACCCTGCTCACTGCATATTTGGCAGCAAAGTGTCTTCTAACTCCAGGTAATGGAGGTGGATGCTGCTGGATGAGAACAAATCTCAGCCTTCTGTCACCTCCTGTGAGACAGAAGGCAGCCGGACAGGCAATGACATCAAAGGGTGAGGTGTGCTTTCTGTTCCTGCAAACCCTGCTGCACTCTCAGGGGAAAAAGGGCAGTTGCTAGTGGAGGAATAAGAGGATGTTGGAAGAGAGAAGTGGCAGAATCAGTCTCTGCTACAAACTAAACAAAAAGTAAAGGGTTTACTTCATGGAAGAGAACTCTGCTTGGACGAGGATATATACCATCAACTGCTTCAACTGCTGATCTCCCTGACATGTTAGGAGACACTCTGAAATCCCCCAGGCAGCTGTCACCCTCTTGCAGACCATTTGTGCTTCTAGACTGCTCTCTCTGTCAGCATCTCTGTCACTGGCATTGATGGTGCTGAGCAGTGGCAGAAGAGCTCATATCAGGGAGAGAAAAGCCAGATTTCCAGCAGGAAGGAGGCAGGCTGTAGATTTGGTGGCAGCTGTGAGACTTGCCATGTACAGGTTGTACGTGCTGTGAACACTGAACGGGGATGCTTTCACCCAAAAGTTACTTTCTCTGCAAGCACCACGGATTTACATTCCAGTGGATGTAAATGTCAGTACCTAAAGGTACAGTGCTACATGGACGACTATTCCAAAGATGTCAAATAGCAAACTAGCAAAGACAAGGAGGAATGCTGACCAAAAATATCTTATGAATTTGCTCAAGAGAAGTTAGGCACACCAAGGAGTGAGAGAATGTCCTGCAATAGGTAACATGGACCACTACCTCCTGAAAGCTCTCCAGGTTCCCTAGTGGGGTGTGGACGCTGCAGAAGACTGCTCAGATGGTTAGAGAGGATTTGTCGATGAACAACAGAACAAGGTCCTAGGCTCTGACAAAGACTTCTTCTAAGCTGTGCAAGATAAAAATAAAAAGTTTACAGGAGATGAATCAGATCAATTTTTCCTTCAGCTACTAATCCAGTGCATTCCACCTTAATACAGTTCTAGCAATGCCTTCATTTGAAAATGAGAATCTTAATGTTCTCCTGCTGTTTTCATATATCACTATTTACAGCACTTCTTAACAGCCCAAACAAAAAGACAATATCCAAATGACGTTGGCCAGACTGCAAAATCAGGGAGAATCACACCCTTACTTCACAAAAAGATACTGCAAAATCCAGCTTTTTCAGGAGAACGTTAACTAATTCCTGTAACACAGGTATAGCCAGGAATAAGCTATGCTCATGCAGGCTTCCAGGAACACAAATACCATGGGACTTGAAACATCCTCCTAAACATTGGCAGCGTAGGCTGGGGCAGTCGCTGTTCATGGTCTCTGAGACTGGGTCAGTCCCACAAGTGCCCTGGCAGCAATGAGCTCTCTAGTCACACTCTGTGGCACATCCTGGGGGAGTGTTTGATTGTCAGAGGCTGAGTGACAGGAGTGAGCTGAAGTTTCTCCCTCTGGTAGTTTTATTTCAGTGTTTCTTTCATCTTGGACATGATTGTTTTATGGGAATGAAAATATGAGTATTTAATGTAATTTGGGACCTGTTACATTAGTCCAAATCTGCTTCATGGTGGTGTTGTGACGCCCTAATTCCCAAGGTCATCTTTTTCCTTAGATACTCTCTGATCTTCTCTGTCCCAAGAGAATGTTTTCTTTATAAAGAATCATCAAGATCACTGGAGAGAGGATCCCAGCTGCAGTGACAGTGACCTATGCAGTGCATGAATTACTCAAGCTCTCTTAACCAGCTGAGCCCTTAGTTTCCACCAGGCCTTGCTCAAATCCAATTTTTATAACCTTATTGGCATGACACAGGAGAATAAAGGTGACAACCTTTGAGCATAGGCTAACATTTCAGATATGAATCAGTTATACCATATTCAGCAAGTGTGCTATTCCTTTCATGAATGGCACTGACACAAACATGCAAGCAGCATGGCAGACAAGCATCATTGATATACCATTTTCCTAGGAAAAGGGTGAGAGAGGGAGTGGGAGAGGTCTGGTTTGTCAGATACAACTCCTTAGTGGTTTTCTACTTCAGCCAGCAGAGAACATCATAATCTAAAGAGTAAAACATGCACTACATTTGAAGCTAAAATTCAAGGCTGAAAACTGCAACTATTTTGAATGATTTCAGTGGGTAGTATAAGCGTTTAGCGGATCTTTGTCTAGCTGGAGTCACAGCACCATTATGCTATACAGAGGGGACTTGTTTTAGTCACGGTGGTGTTTATAAGCACAGAAGCTCTGCTAAGGGTAGGCTCTGCGTTTACATGGTGCAGGATGAATTACTGTCTCTGATAGACCTCTACAAACAGCAAAACCTCTGGCAGTGGCTTTACCTTTTACGCAGTGGGGAAGAAAATATCCTCTTGGGCCTAATAAATTTTGTTCCTGTGAGTTTCAGTGTTACAGTTCTTGACTTTGGTGCTTATAGGAACTTTCTCGCCCACTCCGTGTGCAGCCTGCAGAAGCCATGGACTGCAAGGCAAAAGCTGAAGGTTGCTCCTTGTCAGCATTGGCACAGCTCTGGGTCTGGTTGGGATGGAATTAATTTTCTTCATAGTAGCTTGTATGGTGCTGTATGTTAGATTCGTGACCAAAACAGTGCTGATAACACATCCATGTTTTAGCTACTGCTAAACAGTATTTGTACAGTGTCAAGGATTTCTGTTTCTCACTCTGTCCTCCCATTGAACAGATTGGAGGTGTGCAAGAGGTTGGGAGGGGACACAGTCAGGCAGGTGACCTGAACTGACCACAGAGATATTCCATAATGTGTAACATCATGCTCAGCAATAAACAGGGAGACGAGGGGTTTTAGGTCAGTTAGACATCTTCTGCTTGGGAACTGTCTGGGTGTCCATCTACCCATGGGAAGTGGTGAGTGATTAACTTTGCATCTCTTATTTTGTTTTCTCTTTCCTCTTTCACTTCTTCACTTATTAAATAATTTTTATCTCAACCCATAAGTTTTTCATGCTTTTCATCTTCCCCCATCCCACTGGAGGTGGCGATGGAGAAGTGAGGGACCAACACTGTGGTGCTTAGCTGCCTACCATGGTTAACCTATAACAAGTACTTTGGCTCCATCCTGGCTAGCAGTACCTGCACAAACCCACATTTGTGATGCCACAGCGGGACAGGCATGCTCCAGAGCCCAGCTTGGCCTGGCCCCACAGCCTGGAAGGATGGGTGAGGTGGGGGAAGCTGCGTGATTCTCATCATTGCCTTGTGTTCTGCATGTGCCCAACCTGGAGTGGCTGTGCTAAGAGCAGACAGCACCTGCTGGGCTTGCCCGCTCCCATCAGGGCTCTTTTCCTCTCAGCATACAATTATCCATAAGGGTATGCCCAGAGATGTCGTGTAGTCTGCCTCCCTGGAGATATTCAAAAACTGTCTGGTCATGGTCCTGGGCAGACAGCTTTCGGTGGCCCTACGGTTGGACCAGATGACCCCCCGAGTTCTCTTCTAACCTCAGGTATTCTGTGATACCATGGTTCTGTGAAGCCCAGATCTACTGCCATTGCAGGCCTACCTCTCAGTGAATTCTACGTTTCCTTGTCCCTTCTTTTCCCGAGAGATGGGGAGCATACTCTCTATAGGGGACTGGGCTCACGCTGCCAGGTGCTGAGCTGCCTGCCTGGCCCTCCCTCGTGCCCTCTGCCTTTGCCCAGGAGCCCCACCTCAGCCCAAGATGTCATGGGGCCGCGAGGAATGGTGGTGCCCCAAAGGACCAGGAGCCAGAGGGAGCGCACAGCCAGCACAGGGCAGGGCCTGTCCTACAGCTCCCTGTGGGGGGGCACGGGGCAGGCCCAGGAATGGTGGCCAGGCCCAGTCACCAGCCTAGACCACAAGGCTCATCACAGTGGTGAGGTGGGCCCAGAGTCCAGATGGAAAGCCCATCCACAGGTCAGGGTCAGGACCAAGTCCAGTGATGGCTGGGCAGGGAAAAAATAGCAGTGAGAAGTTCTGACAAAGCTGCCCTAGTTGGACAGGCCCTTTATTTACAAGAATACATGCGGGGAGAAATACTACAGCCACCTGTTTTGGACCAAATCTGTGGTTTTCAAATGCATCTTTATTGATTGGCTGATTTAGCTCAAGTAATATGAACTTTATTTTACAAGAATCTGCAGCTAACCAACTCAAAAGGAAATTACCATAATTACCTTGTACAATATTGGACTAGCGCGCAAAAACAGAAGTAAATGCCACAATCCAGTTAAAAGAAACGTAAAATAACTAAATTAATGTGTAAACTCTAAATGCAGCAAACAGCTGAGATTAGTCCCATACTTATCACTTATAAACCCATCAGTGAGAGGGTAGAGGTCTGAACAATTTAAAAAAAACACCTCAGATTCCAATTGATTTCTCCCAAGTGTGCCTAAGCATGGGTTAGTTTGAGACAATACACAACCATGTGCTTAGCAGCACATGTGAGTGAGTGGGACAGTGGCAGAGAGATGTACACCATCTGCCCCCATCTTGTCTCTCACCCTAAAAAGCCTTCTGGGTTTGTTCTCTGCTTTAGAACATTCAGAACTTCCTAAAACAAGAAACTGATGTGGATTTGCACTCAAAGGATGTGAAAAGAGTCTGACCATTGGAAGAAAGCGGGCCAGTAAGAGAGGACTGAACACTGCAGGCAGAAACTGGTTATCTAAGCTGGCAGTAGGTACAACTCATCCAGACACATTTATTCCAGATGAACACATGATGGAACAGCAAACCTGAACTTCTGGATGAAAAAACAGGTAGAAAACCACCTACTTCATCTTTTGTCCCCCCATTCTCTGTCTGTCCAGTCTGACTACCCTGCCTAGATCCTTTGCACTTCCTCCCTTCTCTGCCATTCATCTGCTACTTTCCATAACACACAGTCAGTGACTCTCCTGCCCTACCATACTGCCTCCTTGACCTTCACACAGTTCTGTCAGTGACTCCCGCTTCACACGCCCAGCCTGCTTTTCTGCCATGTACAACTCAGTGGAACAAGTCAAAAAAGCCTGAAACCTGATTTCCTGTTTCCCATAATCCGAGAAGCGCTCATCTTGACCTCTCAATTCTGAGGAACAGAGACCTGGGATTTAACTTCTTCATGTATATATAGTAAACACTCTTGATTTATTTTGGACTCCAACTGTCTTCTTCATCTATCTTGTCTTTTCCTCCATCCTGGTCCCTCCCCTAAATCTAGGAATGTTTACAGTAATTCAGGTCCAGTTCTCTGACTTTAGGTAAAACCCCAGAACCTTCCTGAACGTCAGCTCACTCTGCAAACCCCAGCCCCTCATCAGAGTTATGGCAGTTATGGGAAAATCTGCTGTTTGTGCCACCAGGAAGAAACTGCTTTGGCATGACAGCATAAGGCTTACACAGGACAGAATCTATCTGGTACCTTTCTAAGAACAACACTGGCTTAAAGTAATTAAATAAAAAATCTACAGAGAATCTTTTCCCCTTCATGTCTAAAAGCACCTCTCTTGTGTCAGAGTGGCACTGCTGTCCAATCACAAAAAGCCAGCAAAAGACACACGGGAGGGACTGATTTCTTCTGCTTGTGCAAGTGGTGCAAGATCTGTACAGGGATGAGACATGGAAGGGAAGGCTAAGCCCAAAGGACTTCTGCTATCTTCAAATCTGCAGCAGACTGGTACAAGAACAACACTGATGGCTAATTTTCTGTGTTCACCAATAACAAGACCATTAGTAATTAATCACCTTAATGCATTGCAAAGGAGAATAGTTAGATAGCAAGAAAAGCTCTCTCACTTGTAGGTTAGCTGGGAACTGGTACAAGCTATCTAAGCAGCCTCCAGGATCCACCTACATGAATTTCACTAAGAACAAGTTGGAAGAACAGTCATGTTTGGTATACTCAGCCCTGTCTCAGAGCTGGAGTGGGCTAGTTGTTCTCATGAGGTCCTTTCTAGCCCTATGCTTGTAAGTTTAGCAGTTGGCTTCCCTGAAAAGAACAAAAGGGTTGTTTCATTTTTTTTTTTTTGTCCAGCACTTGCAATTAAAGCAATAAAGGAAAAAAAAAATCCTTCCTTTTTCCCCCATCCCCTCAATCTTTATGTCTCACAGCTGAGGAGTTCCCAACCCTCAAGAATTATCCTTTCTAAAACTGCTGAAGTGACAGAAAATGCAGTAGTCTTGTAATGCTTCACAGGTAGCATCTGGAGTGAGGACTGTCAGCAGAAGACAGCCTTGTATGGGCAGGATGAAATATTTCACAGCTTGCTGAATGCTCATAGGAGTGTGGTCTGTGCCATGGGTAAGGTGTGACACGGTCAGTGTACGATGCATGTTCCAGGCATGCCTTCCTCATCCAATGAAAGGGTTACACATGAATGGCCATTTCCGTCCTGTGCAGTCACTCTCCAGGAGCTCCACTGGTTTGTCTAGCAGCCTCCAGTCCTGGCTAACAGCTTCCAGCTGTGGCAACAGAAGAACTACAAACAGCGGAGTCTCCCCACTCCTCAACCCAGCACTCCTTGCTAGCCTATCAGTTCACCCTTTCATTCACTGTACCCTTAACCTCCCTCCCCTCAATTAAAAAATGATGGTTATAATTAATGCATGGAAGGTGATAGCATTTGTGCATGTATTACACTTCCAGTTCTCTTCCCCTCTTCTCAAGCATTGTCCTTCCTCCTCTCCAACCCCCCCCCCCAATCAGTTCCATCAGTCCATCTCGCCTGCATGCCTGGGGGGCTGACGCTCACTTGCCATAGACGCTCTCATCACTGTAGGCCACATAGAGAAAATAGTCCTCCTCGTGGTTATCCTGCAAGGGAAGAAAGGGAGAAAGTAACAAACCATAGCCCTGTAACTCACTACATGTGAAAAAGCCCACCAGGAGATCACTGTAACAAGAAGGGCTAATCCACTACATCAGAATGTGTGGAACAATGCTCCCTTGCCACAGCTCTGCCTCTAAATGCAGACATGTCACATTTCTGGACACACCGGATTTACTAGAAAAGCCACAGCCAGAGCATCGTGAAAACACGCAACAGGAACAGCCCTGACTGTTGCAGACTGTGCAGCAGAATGTCAGCACCTGTACGGCCTTAAGGTCAGGGGGAGTGACTTGGAGGGCTTTAACATGTCAAAAATAATCTCTGCATACTTCGGTGTTTGATAAATGTGGTTACATTCGTCATTTTTCAGAACACCTTAACAAGCCGCTGTCCTGTTTTATATATGGACAGTAAAACAGATGTTAAGTGATTCCATGGACACAAAAAGTCTGCAGGATGCCAGAAACAGAGTCCAGATCTCAGCTCTGGACAGTTAGACATACTTTCATCCTCCATGTCCAGATCTGTGTGTGCTAATCTTATATTATCTTCATTAGTTTATATACACATTGTCCAGTCATTGTTAAAAAGCATCTGGCCAAATAAGGCTTGCAGCAACAAATTGGAGCTCTCATACTAAAACACACCAGCACAGTCAATGGAGAAATCAAGGAGAAATCAGCTAAGATTGGCTAAGAGGAAATTTCTTTTGTATAAACAGGAAAGATAGTGCTTATGTTCTGTTTCCTGCTCCCGACACTCGTGCATCTGAAATACAGGTAAATGGTTTGTTTCAATAGCTTGTTAAAGTAGTAGGACCAAACATATAACTGCTGGGGAAACTATTCACCACCTGATAAAACATCACTTTCAACTAGCAAACAATTAATTACAATTACTAGGCTCCCTGGACTCCTCCTTATAATCGCAGAACATAATTTTCCTGAAGAGATGAAGGATTATAGCCCAGGCCAAGGGCTTCCATGTTCAGGGATCTGTGGCCAAGCTGCACCTACTGTCAGCTGAGTGGTGCACAGTTGAACTTCAGTGAGGATATGCGTTCTTCTGGACACTCCAACAAGAGGAGAAAGAGATGGGCCAGGCTTACCTCATACAGCTGGCCCATGGTAGCACTGGTGGGGGGGATGGTATTATTGACAAAGAAGAACAGCGCATCCTCTGGCCTCAGGTGGATTCGCTTTCGGATTAAGAAGTAGAACTGCCCAACTGAAGAGGAACAGAGGAGAACATCTTAGATGCAGAAAGACCTTCATTTTTTTATTTTTTTAATTTATTTATTTTATTCTTTTTTGCTTTATTTTATCCTAAACATGGTTGTTTTCTTTTGGGAAAGAAGCCGTGGAAATCACATACTATATGTAAAAAAATAAGGAAAAACGGCCAATGGGGAAAAGCAAGTAGGAACTTCATGACTGCAACCACATTAGCAGCCATCCTACTCAGTGCTGGCAAATTCTCTATGCCATCTTAGGCCATTACATCCTCTATATCCACACCTCACCTACTATGGTAGGAAATGCTCTACTGCAGGGATTGGTGAAAAGACATTTAACTTGCTTAACCTTTGAATCCTATACATCAATAACACCTTGGAGAATTTTGCCAGAGTGTAAATATATTTATAATTCCTGAAAATAAATTCCTTATTTGCTTTAGCTATTTTCCACAAGAAAGTATTCTGCAATCAATTTTATACTGTAAGGGAAAAAAAAAAGCTGTTTCTTTAACTCATTCATGTTCTCAAATGAAAACAAAAACATACTATATGTCCATGACCACTCAGAAAAGGAACTTTGTGGCCATGACTCCAACCACGGTGGTGGAAAACTATGACACTCTTTCAGTAACTTGTCTCTTCCTGCAACAAGGATACAGCCTCTGGCAACCTGAGCTGCAGCTAAGTCATCATTGATCGATACTTATGCTACTGCCTATGACACACAATCCAGTCATTTTCATCATAGCTAGAAGTCAGCAGTAACACGTGCATATTAGTTAAGTTAATGGTACACCTCAGACATCTCAGACAATTCTGCATGCTGGTAATCCAGACTGCAAAATGCATAAATATAATGAGTATAGCTAAGTAAACTGGGGTAATGATAAGATGCTTAGCTCAGCCTGCCTGGATATTTTTAGGTGATGGTCGTATGAAAAAAAAGCACTTCTAAAACTTTCTCACTGAAAATCAGAAAGAAAGGAGGTAGACTTTATTACCTGTGAGGTCAGAAGGTACAAGATACTTCCTTTTGTCTAGGTCAGGTACTCTGGCTTTTGGTGCTTTTTCTACAATTACCTGGAGAGACAGAAAGCAAGAGACAAGCCACGGCTATCATAAAAGGAAATGGACGAAAAAAGCATCAGTGTGAAGAGATATTACCCTTTTAGAGAGCTGGTGCTAGCAGACCTTTAAAAATTTCTTTAATCTATAACAAATAGACAACATTAAACAATAGACAGCTGAGAAGAAGACTGCAAATCACTGACAAATAGCTGTGCTGGGAACCTGGGATGTAGCAGTAAGCACAATGAGTGTGCTTACAAAAAAAAAAAAAAAGAGAGAGAGACTGGAATAGGCATAAAAATAAACTACAATAACCAAAAAAAAAAAAAAATCAGGTCACCTTGAAGGTCCCAATGCAGGTTAATTTTGTATGAAGGAACTACCAGGAGGCCAATACATGAACACAAGTAAATCGAACTGTTTCCAGGTTACATTTCTAAACTGCCTGGCACAAAATCAGCCCTAGTCCCAGTAGTCCCATATCCTACTTTCCAAGTTCACCCATACTGAATGCTCTAGAACGAAGCACAGAATTAAAGAGAAACTGCAGCTTACTGTGGAAGGTTGTGTTTTTTTTTGGCAGGGGGGAAGAGGGGAAGGAGCTGTTAATCCCCAATTCTTCATGTAGTTAACTTCTATCCTGAAACTCATATCTCTTATTAAGATAATTATTTTCCCTACTTGATATAGTTATGTACATTTCCTTATTCATATAAATAAATAATAAATATAAAACCGGGTACCATCTGGATCTACTGAGACCTTTGACACAAAATACTAATCCTTATTATATGACATAGAAAAGCGTAAGTTCAGCAGCTTTAAGGTCAAAGAGGCAAAGAGATCTTCTGCTACATAAAAATATTTGTTATGAGAGCTAGGCAAAATGTTTACCTCTGAAGTGGGAAGAATTCCAAAGTGACCTGACCTTCTTCCATGAAAAGGCTCAAAAATCTTTCCAGAGTTTGGAGGTATGTTTGCATGGAAATACCGTGCATGTGTGGAAAAGAAGTGCAGGCACTGCCAGGTTTTTTTTGCACATATTTCTAAACAAGTATAGATATATTACATGATTCAATCTATATGGTTTGCTGTTCTGCAGAAGCCATTTTGACCATCTAAACAAGAAGCTGAATTTCCTAAACTTTCTAAACTTTTTCATTTCACTATACCCCATGATTGAACATAATCCATATGAGACACTGTGGGACTAATTTCTAAGGCCTCCTGCTCCCATAGCCCTTTGGCAACCATAATCAGCAGGTATGTCTGCTGTACAATAGCTGAACTGCTGTGGACTAAGACTTCTTTAGAAGCAAAATGGTGCCACATCAGCAAGACACTATGTCAGAGAAAAAAACATAGTGATCAGCTTGGTGTATTAGCCTGGAAAAAGTGCCATGCCAGCCAAACTCTCCTCCAGAGACGCAAGTGAATATCTGCAAAGCATGTCACACAGAAGGGATGCTGGCTTGGACTTCTCTTCACTGTGCTCCATTTGGATGCTGCCAGCACAGCCAAAAAACCCTGAAAGTTCTAGGTTTATTTTTGAAATAGAAGTGCAGTAATCTCTGCTAGTTCAAGAACTTCAAGCACCTCAGTACAAGGCAATTGAGCTCTTTTAAGTTTGTGGTAAGAGATGCATTTCCATACAAGAGGCAATTGATAAGTATTGTGAAGGGTAGCCAGTTCCACAGCCTTGCTGCACAGGTGCAGGCTGAGCAGCAACAGCACTTTGCCTATTTTCTTACCCTCAAATCCTACAAGGCAATATATAATAGAATAAATTGCAGTGGAGAAAAACTTTTAGTTCTTGCCTCTGATTTCAAAAAGAGACAAGCAGAACTTCTAGGCAGTAGCAGTGATATGACCACACTGACTCAAAAGGATGGCATGTAGCTTGGTCGCTAGATAATAAGGAAAAGAAGATGGGGGTACCTCAAGTTATGCCATGCTTGAGGATGAGGTGAAAGTGTTGGGGCTTCTAAACCACTAAGAAGGATTCAAATCAAATCACCACTGAGCTTGAGAGCGATCTCCCTCTTGTGAAGAGCAGGAAAAGAATGGATGTGTTTTGATAGATTATCAACTGTAGTCAATGTGCCTAATAACCCAAATATCTCTTCTGAAGGTTTCTTCACACACACTGACAAACCTACAAAGAAAATCCAAATGGCAGATACAGATTATCTCCTTATCTGTTATTGCTGGGTTGTGACTGTGGAAATGTGGGACTGTGCCAACATTATAATCTCAGCAAAATGCTGTGATGTATCAGGGCACTGCAGCGTAAGCAGCCAAAGGGACATCATCTTCAAGGATCGTGCTGTTGGGAAGGGCAGAGGTGGAAGTGATGCAAAGAATGTTGTCTGCTGCATTCATTTGTTCCATGGGCAGCTCTGACAACAAGCTTCCCCTAGCAATCCACATCTGGGCCTCTCCATGAGGTGTCTGCACTCCTCCTCAGCTCCTTAACTTAGCTCACCTTACTATTTTGGTCCTGACTTTCTCCATAAAGCTTTGCAGATGGCCCTCTATATAGATCTTACCTCTTGCCAGACAGGGTCTGGTCCTAGGCTCCCCACACAGCTCTTCCAGACACATCTATCATGATCTCCTGCATTATCTGCCGTGCTGATCCTCAGTTTACAGTTTGTCTTACTCCTGACCTGCAGAGCCCTCTGTGGTCCTTGTCTCAAAAAACAGAACGGCATGTACTTAATCACTGACTCGATGCATGATTAACCTGCCATGCTATGCCAGGGGCCCCCAAAACAGATGGGCAAAATGCACCCAAATTCCGACTTCCAAAAACTTCTGAAAAAATAGTTGTGGGCCACTCCCAAGATGAAAAAGGGTCTTGACCTCTGGAATAACTGCTCCCCCTTGCCCTTAGACTTACAGGGAAGTCTCACTTCACTTGCACACTGTACCCCTGGGCAGTAAATCTAGGGCAGACCTCTCCAGTGGGGATGGAGAGAAAGAACATTTGCAAAATGTTTATTAAAAGAGGACCAAAAAAAAAATCACAACTAATCTTGCTATTTTTGCTTTGCGATTATTAATAGTAATTATAAAGCCAGGAGTTTTCCACCAGCATTCCAAAGAGACCTATGGACCAGTTTAGCTAGAAGATGACCTTGTTTTCCAAGTGACCTTTTTTCCACAGTTTATTAAAGAGGAGGGCAGAAAGACTAAGAAGGACCATTTACTATCATTTTTTTCTCACCTGGGAAGGAAAAGGACAGAGCAAAACCACACTGAAGTGCCAAGCCAAACGCCAGAAAATAAAAATAAAAGCGAAGCACCTGCTGAGACGGGTGTACATCTTGTTTTCTGCATCTCGCTCATTGTTCTCCTCCATTTTCAGAGCGAGTGGTAAGCTCCTTCCCCACCCCCAGCCCCACGCACACAGCCTGCCATAAAAAGATGAAGGGCGATCTCGCCGCCCAGCCACTGCGGATGCCTGACAAAAGGGGGTACGGCACCCCAGCACCCCCACCCACCATCACGGCCCCCGACATACGATAACCTAACAGCTACCGGTCCGCGATAAAGAAAAACGCGGTCTGGAATTAATATCGGAACATCGCGGTAGCCATCATCTTTACTAATCCCGTTTTTTTTTTTTTTTTTCCCCCTTTTTTTTTTTTTCCCCTTAAAAAGAAGCACAGCGGCGGGCGGGGGGGGGATGGCGAGGGCTGCAGGGCGAGCCCGGCACACTCACGGGGACTCTGTCGGGGTATTTCTTCCGGATTTTCTCCCCTTCTTTTTTCCTGTACTCGAACGGGTGGTCCTCCTTGTACTGGAACTTCATGCTGCGGCGCTGCCGGGCCCCGCCGTGCCCTCCCGACGGCTGCTGCTCGCTCCGCGAACCCCCAAAAACGCCCCCGGCGCCGCAGCCCCGAGCCGAGCCGAGCCGAGCCGAGCTGCGGGAGGAGCCGCGGCCGGCAAATGGGGCGCTGTGACGCTTCTGCGAGGCACCCCCCCGTCCCCGCCCCCTCCCACTCGTGTCACCCCCACCTTGACCCGCGCGTGTCAGCAGCTCCCGACGTGCGGGGTGGTGGCTGGCTGCCTCTACGTTCGTTTATCGCGGGTTTTGTCTTCGGAATGAAATGAAATGAAATAATAAAATAAAATAAAATAAAATAAAATAAAATAAAATAAAATAAAATAAAATAAAATAAAATAAAATAAAATAAAATAAAATAAAATAAAATAAAATAAAATAATAAAATAAAATTAAATTAAATTAAAAAAATACAAAACAAATACAATGCAATACAATACAATACAATAAAATGCAATACAATAAAATAAAAAAATAGAATACAAAATAAATAAAAAAATAAAATAAAATATGGTTGAGCAAACCCTGGCGTGACTCAGGGGCTGTACGGGTACGCACTGCACCGTGGCCGAGGCCCGGTGTCCCCGCGTCACGCTGGGGTCCCTCTGCTGGCCTAAACCTGGGGGATCGAGCCCCCCTCCACTCCCCCCCCCCCCCCCTCCCCCAGCCTGTTCTTCACTTCTTTAGGTTCTTTAGGCTGTGGGATGTAAAACGAAGAAAAAAGGGGCGGTGATTTTTCATGACCGTCCCTGTCGTTGTTGGATCTGGATTCTTCTGTTTATTTTTTGTTCTCTCTCTCAGTTAAAAAACAGGGAGCAGAAAGCGTGTCGCGTAATGCACCAGACCAGATGCACATTACAGACAGCAGATAGTAAAGGGAACCGGCTGCAAACAAGCCCGAACGGCCATCCAATTTTAGCCCAGTTACTCAGCTGATGCATTCTTGGAATATCTAATTTTTTTTTTTTCTAGCAGTGGCTAGGCTCACAATTACTTACTGACCAGCAAAAGACACAGTATTAATGAATGGATCAGCGTGGTCAAATCAGCACAAAAAATTAAATGCTACTGCCTTGGGCACAATGGATGGGAATGCATCAAATACTTATTTCATTGCATGCCTCATCCGGAGAAGCAGAACTTTTCCAAGGATGATCTTTTATTTGTGCAGCGGTTTTGGTTGCAGCAATAGGTGCTGAGTGAGGCAGCAGCCTGCCTTGGATGCCATAAGGCAACTCTCCGAGGCCACACCAGTGGCAGAGGTGAGAGAACCCAGGCTTCCCATATCTGATTCAACCCTGTGCCAGTGTGTTGACACGGAACGAGTAAGAGTAGGAAAAGACACGCTTGCCATTTTGCAGGATTCTGCTTCTACAGTGTGGTTAGAATGGAAAAAGTCTAGAATGGAGTGAAGAGGCAGCTTGAAATCTGAAGAAATTGAAGAGCAAGTGGGATGTCCCTTAATGATGTCCTGTAAGGGTGCTCCTTCGTGGTAAAAACAGAATCAGAGGAACATAAAGCCCTGGTCTTTTTCTAAAAGTACTCATACAAATCCTTTAGGCTGCTCCAAGAAACTCATAATTCAGGCATTACTGGTGGCTTTATCCCTGTACACTGATACGCACACCTGATTTGCCTGCAGGGTGGGACTCAGGCTGACAACAGAGTTTAGGACACGCCTATTACAAATCACCCCAGCAGACTCACAGTGTGAACTTGTGCCCTCTGCCTTGTAAAAGAGTTGTTTCACGTACTGCCTGCCACCCACTTTTGCACTCTATAGCCCATTGCTTCTTGAACTTGGAGGTCTTTTGGTGGCGCTCTCTCTTCAAGCCCTGGCACGCTGTTGTCTCTCACACTGTGTGAAGGAGACATATGGATGAAACTCATTTACTTAGATGCAGATATGCTGATGGTGGCAGTTCCCAGAAAATCTGGTCTGGCATGGGAATACAAACGGGTATGAGATAGGAATCTCACCTACACTTACAAATTAAGCAAGTACAATCAGGCCTGTCACCTTAAAATGCCTTTATAGTGAGAGGTGATGAATAGGCAAGTTAGGGGTGTGTTTTCTCTCACCTGAATCATGACATCTACTCTTGTAGGGCTGAAGTGGGCTCCTTGAGAACTCTGGCAGATGTTTCAGTGCCTATAGGGTTACTACTCAACACAGTGCTGTGTGACCTCCTACACAGTGCAAGGACCAACTCCAACAGGCACGTGCCAGGCTCTCTTAAGGGCAGAGCAACCAACAGTGGGAATGGCATAGATGAGTGTGTTTCAGTCTTTAGTAGTTCACATGCATGAGGTTAGTACAGGAAACATCATCAACTTGTTTCTGTCTGTGCTTAGACATGTGGACATTTCCCCATGGTTGCAGGTAGTGTCAGAGGATCTCAGAAGGGTGAGTCAGAAGCAAGGCATCATTTTTGTTTAGACCTGGAGAAAATGCTGGTTTTGTGGCATAGTTCTTTTCACCCATGTTTGGCCTCCTTTTTGCTTCCTAATTGCCTGCATCATAGCAGTTGCTAAGTTTACTGGTCTTTAGAGAGGTAGCTGCCTTTTCCTCAAGTGAAGATTTTTTATTGCCTGTTTCACCCAGGCCACCAGCCCACTGTAGCTGTTTTACAGACTGATCTCAAACTCCTGTTAATCACTGTTTCCAACTCCAGGATTTTGTGTATATATATATATATATATGTATATGTATGTATATGTATATATAGGATACTGAGCTAGCATCTAGGTTGAAATTCTGTTACAAATAGGTGAAAAGTTTCTGGGTTCTTCCCTGGTCTGATGCAAAGACATGGCCCATGAGAGCATTGCTAGGTGACCTCTCCTGCCCCAACAAATCCCATGTGAGGATTACAAATCCCCTTACTGAACTTTTTCTGTCCTGATGATGCAGCCCTGGATATGCAGCCACAAGGCTTGCTCCTCCCACTTTCTGCTTCCTCCCCATCAGGCACTGAATTCCCAGCCCTCTCCTCCGGCTCAGTAAAAACAATAACGTCACTGGCACAACGGCAGGCAGGAAGATGATACATGCAGAAGCAGTAACAAACAGCTAGGCATCTGACTTAGAGTTCTTATTAAAATGTCAGCCCATGGGCATGTGACAAACCCCACATTCTGGGTCCATGTGCTGGAGGGAGGAACTGGAAATGAGGTTGGTTGTTTTTCCTACACTGAACTCCAAGCACAAAGTGGTTCCCAGAGTGGCCAAACAATGAGTGCTTTCTTAACTTTGAGTGTCAGAAGAACTCTGAGCATGTAGCGTATTGCTGTGTCTGCAGATCACGCAGGCAGAGCTTCACTTTAAAAGAGATTCCCTAAGTACTGCCAGTGCTGTAACCATAGAGACAGGAGATAAAAATATTTACTCAGAATCCAGGGGCAGGGGGCTGCAGCCTGTGCTGTGCTACGCAGTGCTCCAGGGGCAATGCTAGGAGCTCTGCAGTATTCGACTGTGTGGATCTTTTCCTTTCTTCTAGGAAATGTCTCATTATTTTCTATGCTGAAGTCTCACCTCTCTTCTCAATTTTCTCGATTTTCTATGGTTTCTTATTTCTGCTAAAAAGCTGTTCATTCCTCTCAAACTGATTGCATGGACCTCAGCTCAAGTTGCTTAAATGCATACAAATAATGTTATATGGTGATAAACGGAATAACTTGTACCATGGTGAAAAACAGCAGGAAAGGACAGCAAACAGATCTCACTAACACAAGTTTGGGATCCCTTTGTTCCAGTCAGGTAATTAGAGTGGCCCGTTGGTGAAGGGTATTATTACCACTTATAGTCCTGTGAACACAAAGGAGAAATGGAACAGTGGGGCTAGTGTTTCTGAATGCCAGCTTTTCTCAAGTACCCCATGTTTTAATGGTGGAGAACCTAAGGGAAGTAAGTAGACACCTCTGTCACAGAACCTGGTATAGGTGTACTCTTGGTTCCCTCATGTGTTTCCAGCACAAATTACTAAGGCTTGTCTGACACTAGCAGTTAGACAAGGTTTAAGTCAGCAAAGTGCATGGGAATCTTTACATGCAGATCCTTAATTACTTATTCATTGCTTAAGAGAATTCCTTTTGCTCTCATCTTTCTCTTGTTGTGCAGGATATTGGAGTGCTCTGTAGAAAATGTGTGCGCCCATCCATCCAAGTTGACACTAGTCCCTGTACACAGCAGCTAAACCAAGCCTAAATTTATGTTATGAAAACCAGAACCCTTTCATTTATTTTCCAGGTATGTCATTCTTTATTCGGGGGCAATTCATGTCCTTATTAATTTTAAATGAGGGGAAAACTGTTGCTACTTGAGTATTTGTTTAAATATTGCATAGAAGTAGTAGTTTCTAATGTTCAATAGTATTTAATGTTTATACTTCATTTTCATTCTGAAAGCATGAAAGATCCCAGAAAGCTTATTGGCCATTATAAAATGACACAGAAGATGATATATTCAACATCTGGGCTCTACAGTGAGATGTAACCACCTCCAATGGAGAACAAAACCCAGCCAAATAACTGCAAATAGCAGAACAAAGTAGTAGCTTAGCTCTGTAAATAAGCATAATATACTTTTATGGGGTGTGGTTCTGCTTTACTTATTTATTTACTTTTTCTCCCCACAAAGTACACGTGATCTTTATTGATTAAGTCCTCATTTTTAGATAGTTTCTGGAAGAGAGAACTTTGTCAATTCATGACAGACCTAAGAACAAGAGTAAATTGTCTCCAGTCAATGACATCTAATTGTTGTTTTTAGAAACCATCTCATATCATTATGTAGAGTGTCTGTAGATCTGTTACTATTTTATTTATCTATTTATTTATTTATTAATCTGGTTGTTTCATGTCCTGTAGGCTCTGAGTGTCTGATTCATTGCTAGAGTTATAAATATTTTCTCTGAAATTGCTCATCTGAAATCACTTTAGTAGGAAACTATCCCTTAACAAGTGAAGTTATATCTATCATTATTGTCACATTATTTGATCTCTTGCCAGCAAAAAAGCCTTGAGGTGTCTGCTCCACTATGTTACAATTAAGTGTGAGACATGCGAAGAAGGATGTGAGCAGATGGAAAAGTGCAGGAGAGTTAGACTATACTGGTTCTGGTCAGGGGAAATAAATCAGCAGGTATTACCCAGCTCTGGGTACAAGTGACATGTAACTTTTTCCTTGAAATGGAGAAAGGAGATAGTAAAGGTAATGTGTTGTGGAGAAAGGGGAAATCAAGAATTTTAAATCTTCCCTTTTTATTGCACATCTTATCAAAATTACAGTGTAATTATTATTTAAAATTCTTAAAAACTATTAATTCCTGTTCTACTAGTCATGGGAGGAATTCCAGCAGCAGGATTGCTGCCCTGTGGAGCACGTCTGCCATCTCATGTTAAATGCACGCACAGCTCAGTTCTCGGCCACCTGTGTTCACAGGCAGGAAGAAAGGGGTGGAGGCAGTGGAGGAATGGTATGTTCCCAGTGGAAATGATTGTGAAGACTTCCAGGAAGTTTCTGGTCTTGATAGTGCTCGACACATGTTCAGCAGATCCAAATGTCTCTGCTTGCTTCAGGCTCTGACTGGAAAGTAAACAAGAGCCTTCCAGGAAACGTTCTGCAGCTTGCTGGAGAAGTCAGTCTTGAACTGGACTTCAGGGACCAGCTGATGAAATAGGTCACACTATTAGATGTTTCACAAACGGTTACTATTATTTCAGACGTGTTGTAGAGCAGAAAAGGCATAACCTTATATGTCACTTATTTATTTTATTCTAGATTATCATTCATTAATGGTACAATTAGCTAACGACTATGTAATTCAGGAAAAAGTTTGCGATCTAGGAAATCGAGACCCTCTTTCAATTCTCTTCTTGGATATAAAATTTCTGTGACTGGGCAAGGTCTGGGACGTCATCAAAGATGTTTTGGTTTTTCAGTTCTGCTTTATGTTGTCCCTGAAGGTATCTTAGCAACCTTCTCTAAATTCCTTTCTAAAATTTTCCATGGTTTTAATTTCAACAGCAGTTACGTTCTTAAACACATTTGGCAACATGGTTCTTTCTCTTCTTATCTTGCAAAATGACCACGTGTTTCTGTATTTCACAGGAGTATTGTGAAGATCAACATATTAAAGTCTGTGAGGATTATAGCAGGAAGGGCTGTGCAGGCACTTCAAACAGATGTGAAGTCCATGATCTGTGCATTCACATCAACATCAACACACACATGCAGTTAATTCATGACTGCTTATTATTTGATATTGGATGTTTCTTATCTTTTAATGTTTTTGTTGCTGAACCTGGGATAGAGACAATACCAATGTAATTCAACTGTCACCTTGTCATGATTCCCTAGTCCGAGGAACATTTAGAGATGATCCATAACTATGCTCATCCAAACAGTTTGATGAAGATTTCTGGATGATTCAACATATATGTATGGATCAGGAAAGACTCACAAATGATCTCTATCTGAGAAATGGCTTAAATGTTTTAAATGATCTTATTTAGCTTGATCTGCTTTTGACTGCAACAGTAGGAATAACTAATATAAAATACAATATGAAGGTAACTAAATTATGATTGAATTTTATTTCAGCAGTTGTGTTCCTGCTCCTCCCATTGTTTGATTTGCTATCACATATATCATAGGTTTAATTCAAATGCCAGAGCCTGTAACTGCTGTTTCAGAAGTGCTATACATCCTATTCAGGACCAGAGCATGCTCGCTGTATATATCCTATAAATCATTTAGGGAACTGCACTGCACATACTACCAGTGTATCCTATCATTTGCTTACATACAGACTGTGTTCCTACACAGCTCTTTTTTATTATTATTTTTTATAAAATTTACTGTGAATTGTTGGCACCTTCCTAGAGTTTGGTTTTATTACTGCGTAGTAAGGCCTTTTCACATTTTTGTTTTTCCTGGTATGAAAAGCTCTGCCATCTCCAGGAACCTTAGGCTGGAGGCAAGTACAACGAGGTAACACCTGCCATCTCCCTGCAGGTCTCCAGCACCAGCGTGCAAAGTATCTCAGCACCTTGATCCTGCTGCCTGTTAGATTATACATGCAAACTGTGATTCTAATGACATCTGTGTGTAATAAATGGACCTGGGGAATGCCAATGGTTGATTATCTCAAGGAGGTATCAAAAGGAACCATCAAAATATGCTGGATCTTGAACTATTTGGAATTTTAGTATCTTTTTTTGCCTTTGTCATTAGACTAAGGAGTTTAATCTGGTATTCCTAGCCCTGCCCAGAAGAACTAGCCTCTGAATGAAATCATTCTCTATTTTACTGCCATTCAGTAAAAACAAGCACTAGCGTCCTGGAAGGGCTGGCTGGGCATCCTTGACCTCAGCAGATGTTTGCAGTTTTGCTTTGGGCACTGGATCCACATCTGTCACTTTCAGCCCGGCCTTGGCGACTGTGAACCTGCTCATGTGCAGAGCTTCCTCGTAGACTGGAGGGGTGTCTGACGCCGAGAGGGGTGATGTTCCCTGCACAGAGTTATGGGAGTGTGCCACTGCTAGTATTCTCCTGGCAGCAGGTCCAAACACCGAATGGAGAGCTGGAAGGGAGGACACAAAAGCCATTTGCCTCATTCTGAAAGCACCATACGATTAGAGCACAGTGCACAGGTTTTCTGTCCCCATGGCCTGAATATTTTCCTTTTCCTACCCTTTCATCCTGGGGAGGAATGAAGCCCCCTAAGCAATATCCCATAATTGTTCCTTCATCAAATGGCTCCAAGACACCTGTAGCTGCCCTTAGTTCACCCAAACACATCTTACAACCAATTCACCATCTGACCATATTTGCTACATGAGGCTTGGTGAGCACCTTAATTTATAGTATTTACAGATGCCACTTTCCCAGCATCCTGCCTGGGATTTCCCTCTGTCAGCCCATTGGAGGACCTTGAGATGCCCCAACCTGGGCTTTTTACAGTACATCCCTTCACAGCTGAGTGTGCTGAGGTCCCCAGCCTCTGTCAAAGCCAACTCACAGGTAATGGTGTTCTGGAGGGTGCTGTCATGATCAAAAGCAATGACGGTGACCTCGTAGGGCTGAGGACCTGATTCATCCCCTCCTTGATGGCAATGAAAACAGCATCTCATGCAGACAGAAACCAGGCCACACAGAAGAAGCAGTCCACCAATCACAACCACCAGCCTGGAAGGGGAGAGAAAACAGAATTTGAGCAGAAAAATCTTGTTTAGAGAGGGCATATTAAGATCTCTCCCTGCTTAAAGCAGGGCTAATATCAAAGCTAGACACAATTATCTGGGGCTTTGTCCAGCAGAGTTTGGACAGTCTGTGGAGATGGAGATCCCATCCTTTCAGGCACCCATTCCAGTGCAGCATCACCCTTAGGGTAAACATTTTTTATTCTATCTGATCTTCTGCCTAATCTTCTGTCTGATCAGAACTTCCCTGGATGCAGCTTGGCCCATGGTCTGGGATCTTTAGGCTGTGCAACTTTGAGAAAACCCTGGCTCTGTCTTCTCTTCAGATACACTTTAGCTTGTAGAAAACTGCAGTTAGGTCCCTTTCCCCCCTGCCTCTTAGCCTCCTCCAGTCTGAACAGACCTAGTCCTTTCAGCCCCTCCTCACACATCATGTCCTCTGATTATTTTGTTGGCTTTCCAGGAGCCTTGCTCCAGTTTATCAACACTTCTTTTGTACTGGGGGACCAAAATTGGACTAAATATTCCAGAAGTGTCCTCATGAGTGACAAGTGGAGAGGAAAAATTATACCTCTCAATCTGCTGGCTACAATCTTACTAATGCAGCCCAACAACTGCCACACTTTTTAATCCCATCCTTAATTACTAAGGAAATGGACTGAAATTAGTAAAAAAAAAAAATGAGCCTTTTAAAAGGCATACAGTGACAGGAAGGCTTTATTAATATTGCACTTGCAAGTATACATGGAATAAAAAAGGAGGCCTGTGGTTGTAAGTCAATGTTTGCCAAAGACAATGCAGTGTCTAGGGGTTGGTTTGCTACTACTGCAGAACATTAGAAGGTGTAAAGGGAATGTGGGGGGTAGGATCACCCTTGAGTGAGTTACAAGACCACATTTAATCCCACTATTTGCTACTGGAATTGTCCAGTGATACAGATCTTTAAAGTAATCATATGTCATCTTACCAGATATACCACAGACGGACCCACTCCGTACCTGAACAGCTGAGAAGAGGTACAAGAAATAGTTAGACATAGAACAACAAATAAATGGAAAGATCCCCACTGTATCCTCTTCCAGCTTCCCTCACACCCCTGAGTTACACTCCAGCTTGTAAATGACACAAAATATGAGAAAAACACAGTATTTCACATAGGAGGCAGTTGTCCAACCTCATCAATCTTGTCAGGTGAGTTTCCCTTCTGTTTGGCTTTATCTCTTTATTGTTCCCCTGATAATTGTGCCTGACCAATTTGGTTTGCAAACCTTAGGAACTGCATCATGTTATAATTTCTGAACTTCCTTGCTTTTTTTCACAGTTCAGTCTGACCAATGTTATTATGTTTCACTTTTTTTTTTTCTTTTTTTTTTTCTGACTTTCTCGTTGATTTTTTTCTGTCCCTGTGGGTACATTTTGGATACTGTGTTGTATGTTCCTTTAGTTTCAGTCAGTAGACCTGCCTGTGCATTTTTAAAGATATTTATTTAGTAAAATCAGAATCCTCGTAGGACATTTTTCACATTTGTTTTAGAATGGAACAGAACGGAATGGAACGGAACAGAATGGAACGGAACGGAAAGGAACAGAACAGAACAGAACAGAACAGAACAGAACAGAATAGAATAGAATTCAATGCAATAGTTCAGTTGGAAGGCATCTTCAAAGGTCATCGTGTCTAACTGCCCGACCTCTTGAGGGCTAAACAAAAGTTAAAGCATATTAATAAGGTCATTATCCAAATGCTTCTTGAACACTGACTGTCACGGGACATCAACCAGCTCTCTAGGAAGTATGCTTCAGTATTTGACCACCATCATGGTAACGAAAATTTTCCAGATATCCAGCCTGAACCCCCCCTGGCGTAGCTTTGTGCCATTCCTGTGTGCCCTTCATTTGCCTTATTTTCTATTATTCTTACAAATAACACCACCATTCAGCAAATAAATATATTTTAAAAAAAAGTTTTTAAGGAAAGGTTAATTACAAATTCATAATCTCAGCTAATCAAAATTACACCAGAACACTATTAATCATTACAGTTATCCAAATAGGGAGCAGAAACAGTACTGCATGATGAATATGTTGAATAGGTAGCAATCAATGCACTTAACCTTGAAAGCAATGGGTATTTTATGTAAGTTTTCAGTAGTCAAAATGAAAGTAAGCTTTTATGGAAAATGTCTGTCACCATGTTATAACACTGATGTCCACTACTAACTTTGACCTTCACAGTTTTCTTAAAAGAGTGCAAGATCTCCAAATACTCACAATTCAGCATTGAGACACCCTTCCTCACCCCTCACTTGGGGGAACTAGAAGGAGAAAAACAAATAAGATATGCAACATTTATCTCTGTCACCTAGACAGCTACCAGTCTGAATTTCCTATGGAAAGGTCTTGCTGTTATCTTCAACAATTTCCCTGTATATTCTGCTGTAGATTTAAAGTTACTGTGATGGCAACTTCACCATTTCACATTCTTAACTTCACATAGTCAATAAAATCCTATTTAACATTGTTTCTAGCGCAGACTCCAACTTCCCTTTGCACTCACCACAAGTTTCCCTTTTCCCTTATCTGTAGCTATGCCATACTACAGATGTAAATCATTCTCCATGCTCAAATATTGGGAGTGTATATATATGGGGATTACATATTACACTCACATCGATTTGAATTCGTCTCTTTCTCTCCAGCACTCCTACCCTTCTCATTCTTCTGCCTTGGGTACCCTGACCTCTGGGTTATCATCCCTGGAATAACAGCAAATATTCTTCTCTTCTGCATTTGATATGCCCAATTCTTTCTAGTATAACAGAAATTCCTGTTATTATCAATTGCTAACAGCCGTCCAGCTTTCCAAGGTAACTCCACAAATAAGTAGAGACCACGTGAAAAGGAACTTGATGTGACTTACCCATAAGAAACACCCTAAAACAAAGCAGATCATGACAAGGCTATGCATCCTGAAGGGGTGGTTCTGTGGCCTCTTGCTGTCTCAAGCTACTCGATGACTTTCCTTCTTGTTAGATTCTGTTCATCCTCACCCATTCACTGATTAGAATAAAGAGCACATTCCTTGTATGTTGAATCCAGTCTCTTCCCACTCTACCTCTTTTAATCTGCCTCTGGATTTGTCCTTTGTCTCTGCCCTTCAGGTTTTTGTTTTTACTCTTTTGTTCTCTGTCACTGACAACTCCTGTTTGGTTCTGCCTGTCACCTTTCGTTATTTTCTTGATGTGCTTCTTCCTCTCTTTTGAAGAGTTCTCTGAAACCTTCCAGTCAGATCAGGAGAAAAGCGGTACTTATGAGTTCTTACTTTAGATGTTGAACTAGTTCGATGAAGGGCATCAAGAGATCTCTGCAGATCTGAACGTTCCCTTCTGTTAGCAGAAAGGGTCTGAGTTTGTTCATTACAAATTATTCTTCTCCCCGCCCCTACCCTGAGGGGAGTGGGTTGAAGGTCATGTTATTGACCTATTTAAATGTGTATCAGATTCTTCTCCCTCCTCCAGTACTTTTTCTGCCCCTTACCTCTGCAGATTCAGTCTATTGACTTTATCCATGTGATCAATGTCTAGAGTGTGTTACAACTGGGAAGTTCCTGCTAGATGAAAGAGCTTGCAATATAATAAATAATTGTGCGCATATGTGTATGTGCATATACTATGCCTCCTGGATCTCCCACTTTAAGGCTCTGCCATCATGCCTGTTACCTGGTAGTCTCCTGCTGTGTCAGTCCTGCAACTACCGGTCTGCTTACTTCTCTCTCACAGGTCCCAGTCTTGAAAGTCCTGCATGGCCAGCCAAATCTCCCCAAATACTTTGCATCATAAGGGATACATGTTGATTCTCCTATCTGGATACAATAAGTCCTACTATTAGTTAAATTAGAAGGTTCCATTCAACAACCGGTTAATTTTCTTTATTTTGTAGAGCTGCCTTGGATTTCTGTTTCTGCTTATGACTACTCAGAATATCATTACTTGCATAAAATCGTGTTCATGTTCTCTTTCTCTTTGAACAGCTAAAACAGGAAAAATGTGTTACTATTTGTGTTTGGGAACCACCTGGGACTGGTGTATAAGTGTATGTTAAGGGCAGGATAGCAACTAGAGAGACTTGTTGCTCCATGTTGCAATCACGTTAAGCTGGTGAATCATTAGCCTTGGTGATGCATTTTAGAGTTGCAGAGCAGAACCAATTAATTCATGAACATAATGTATTCTTACAAGGCACGCTAAAAAACATTTACCATTCTCTAATTATAAAAGTGGTGCAGTGTAAACATTCCTTAGCATGATTCTCTCTCTCTTTCTCTCTCTCATTGCTTTTGTTTCTAAATTAGTCTGCTACTGGAAGAATGTTTCTGCATCCTGGTGGACAAATAAGAAATATAGAAACACGAGCTAATGGCTTTCTTTTTATGTGGGAAGTGGACAATATTCTTTTTTCTCTTTCGCCTTAAATTCTTTTGTGTATTATAAGAATTTTATTGGAAGATCTCTGCCAATGACAAGGGTGGTGGAACTAGATGATCCTTAAAGTCCTATCCAACTCAAACCATTCTACTATTCTATGGATCTATGGAAGTTAGAAGAAAAGACACAAAAGAACTGTAAAATAGCTTTTCTTGTATGTGCAACTTTAAAAACTGTTAGAATAAAATGTGGAAAAGAAGAGCAAATTATCAATGTTTTTCAGGGGATTTTTGCTCATAATTCAATAGATTACCAGTTGATTTTTAGCTGAAATTCAGTCTCATAAGAATTTCAAATTCTAGAAGGACCAAACTGAAGAAATATCAGATAGAGTGGTTAAAAAAAATCTAATGAAAAAGCATCAGTGCAACGTGAAGATGTGACCCCTCCAAAAGCATACCATAACTCACTCTTGCTGAATTTCATTGATCATTCTTTTTCTATTTATGTGGCATTGCCATCAATACTGTGTTTCTAATAACCCGTCTGTGGCTGTCATCCAACAATGATTTCAATTTCTCCAGTTTCCCTTGATATTTTGCCTCAGTTATCTCTATATTTTATTTGTCTTTGCTTTATTTTATTATTTTATTTTATTATTGAAGTAAAAGTTGTCTTTCATATTTTCCCTTGGCACCTTTCAAAAGGTTCTAAAAATGTGATCAGACTTACAGAATTGTTAAAACAAACAAAAATGTCCTATCACTGACTTTTCATTGTTCTTTGACATAGTTTAAAATCTAATAGTCCATGCAACAGTAAACTATGTGATTTCCACATCTTTCCTTGGATTCTAGAGAAAGCAGATCTGAGCATGGGCACAAGATACTCTTGTCCTGTCTAGCTATCCTGTTCTGGTTGTATCAAGGGATGGATGTCAAGCCTGTTCTTTTATTTCTTAGGTAGCATGATTTTAACTGGGAGTAAAACTTCTTAAAGCACTGAAAAAAGTGCTGCTGTACTGCTTACTCTTGGAAATCTTTCAGAAATTGCTGCTTGTTCCCTCTTATTCTTCAGATGAGTATTCCACTAAAGCCAGCTTGATTAGTCATACCCAATACTTCTCCAGGGACATTTAGAAATGTAAAATACAGAACAAATTTGGGACTCATGAGGACCCCTGGTACTATTGCTGGTGTAGCAAGACATCATGAAGGTTTTTATGTATTTTACAATGGATGATGATAATCCAAAAGGGTTCTGTCACTTGTAAAACAAAACTGGATCTTTATCAAATGAACTAGGTGCAAAGGAGCAGAACACTTCCACATTTCATGTTCCTTCCACTGATGACATAATGGTTATTGAGAGAAGGTATGACAGAAGATTCACAAGCACCATCTCACCGGGGACAGGCCAAGACACTCCTGGAAATTAACATCTATTGGCCTATCTGTGTCTTCTGCCCAGATGCTGTGGTCTAAGTTACTGTACTCATTTCTTCCACTCTAAGATAAAAGTTTGGGATTCTATGCTACTTGGTGCTCTTCCTCTGTCCCAGAGATTCACAGCTGGTGAGACCAGCAGTTCTTGAGCTGTGTGCAGCAGTGCCACTTGCAATAAAACAGAAGGTTCAGGTTTCATTCCTGCCTTTTTTTCAGCAGACATAGAAATACTGGTAAACTTGCTCAGCTTCTCCATCATACTACCAGCACTCGGTGTTCTAGAGACCATGGGGCAGACTCTCAAGCTGATGGGTGACTCCTCCTTGGATGCAGTGTCAACTCCCAGCACAGTGACTTGCTGCTGTGCTCTGTTAGTTGTTCTTGCTAAAAGGAGGGAATTGTGATGTGTCACATGTGACTGTGCCTAGGTTGCTTCTAGGCCTGAGCTAGTATAGGAGCACAGCATCATACCCTGGCATGTGAATTTTCTACCTAGACTCTCCATTAGCTGATTTCTTCAGCTCACTCCCTTTTACAGTGCAGACATAACTGGAAGGACAGCTGGAAGGACAAACTTTTTCATGTCCCAGGAATGGGCAATGGTTTTAACAAACCTCTGTGCTACCCCATCAGGACAACTGAGATGTGCTCATAGACAATAAGCAAAGGAATAGTTCCCACTTAATTTTACCTCCATTCCTCCTCATAGCAAGTAAGACTGGGGAGCAATTTTGGCTAAATTTTCTGAATATTAATCACGGAGAATAAAGCCAGGAAACAAATATTCCTGATGCTGAAAAACTTCAAGGAATAGTTTAGACATAATCCAAAATTAACATCAGTTCCTCTTCAACTCTTGTCTTCCTTCTTTTTCTTTCTACAGAAAGGATGCAGTTCCCAACCTGGGTAACTATGCATTTGTTCCATGAATTGAAAACTGGAGATTTCCACGCCCCATTGCAATCTGCATACACAGGAGAGTTAAATACTATTCCGGGACTCCATTTTAGAAGCTTCTGCTGCATGTAAATAACCCTGGCACCTCTGTGTCATGAAGTCCTTGAGAATGAGCCAAAAAAACCCTTCTGACTGCTATATGAATCACTCTCTCAACTCCCAGTGACACTGAGCGTATATCTGATCCCAGCCAGAACCTAAGCTCTGTTTCTTCTATGGAATCAACCCAAACTTTGATTTCTCCTGTAACCTTCAGAAATGACTGAAGAAGTGACATACGCAGACCTGAAGTTCGTGACATTGGAAAAATTACAAACCAAGGACATCCAGACTGCCAGAGCAAAAGGTAGTGTTGATGTTGGGGACAGTTCTCCACAGGGCAAACTTTCACCTTGGATAATATTTTCATGTGGCACTCAGAGTAGATTGCCACCTACGTGTTTCAGCTCAGTTTCTGGGAGACCTTTGGACTCAAATCTTCAAAGAAATTGAAGGGACAGAAAAAGAGCAGGATGTTAAAAAGAATGGAAGTCTGGAGAAAGGGGAAGAAGTGCTTAAATTTGAGAGACTTAATTAAAGTTGTGGGATGCAGTTAAGGAAAAAAAGGCATGTTCAGGCTAGATATCAAGTGTCAGGTCCTGGAAGTTAGTGAAGTAATCTGTCTAAGGAACCCTGTGAAAGTCTTTCAACTTTAATCATTTAAATATGAGTAACTGAAATAAATGCTAAGAAAAGCAGGTTATATCTCAGGGGGAGGAATGGATGGACAAATACATTTTTGTACTTAAAAATCATAAAAAATATGCTATATAGCTTCACAGAGGACACAGAGGAAGGTGGGAATGTGGCTGATCCCAAATCTGTATTCTGTACTCTACACGTTAGTGTTTTAAAATTGCTCTGTATGAAAGATATGAGAAAAACAAAGACATTTTATGTTCCAGCCTGAATAATCAAATGAATTTATTAGGCTAGCAGATTAAAGAGCTCTTTCTGAAAGAAATTTTCCCTTATTAGCTAGTCTGTGATTATTTCATACTCATTTTTCAAGGGTTCTTTGTATTTTATATTTGGAGGTTGAAGCTGAATTCCTAGTAGTCTAGTAGGGTTAATCCCAACTGTTAGGTTAGAGGGTTAGGGAACACAGGAGATAAAAGACAGAAGTATCAGAGGCAGGTATCCCAGTTATTTCTGTTGGTGACTTCAACATAATTTAAGTATTCTCACTGAAGTGTTGTATTGGAGTCTACCAAAAGAAGACAAAAGTCATGAATCACAAGATTCATTCCCAGTTTGGCAGGTTAGGCACCCAAAAGTCAAAATACACCAATACCTCGCAGCATATGAAAATGTTGACCATGTTTTGAGCCCTAATGTTTCCTTGATGGTCTTTTCACACATGTGAAAGTCTATGCTGTTTAGCTTTATTTGTTCAATTTGTATTCTCTTAATACTTCGTGGCTAAGCTAATCTCTATGGCCTACTCACTTCTTAGCCCCAAATTCCTGAGGAGAACTGGTCATGGCCAAATGGCAGGACATTTTTTTTAGTGTAATACCACTTACTGGTATACTGGAATCTCAGCAATTTACTGGGCAGAGTACTGGTCATGTTGTCTTGTGCAATGTAGGATCTGGAGACATAAAGATGAGAGGTGCCAGTGTCCAGTTTTGGGATCCTCAGTACAAAAGTCATGGACATGCTGGAGATAGTCCGAAGAAGGGCTATGAAAAGGATTAAGGGAATGAAGTGTATTATATATGAGGAAAGGCTGAGAAGGCTGGGACTCTTCAGCCTGGAGAAGACAATGCTCGGGGTGGTGGTGTGTATTTGTGTGGTTCTCTTCAATGTATTTAAATACCTGGAAAGAAGCTGTAAACAGGACAGAGCCAGGCTCTTTTCAGTGGTGCCTACTGCCAAGACAAGAGGCAATGGGTACATACTGGAACACAGGAAGTTTCTTCTCAACATTAGGAGACATTTTACTGTGAGGGTGCCTAAGCACTGGCACAGGTTGCCCAGAGAGGTTGTGGAGACTTCTCCTGTGGAGGTATTCAAATGCCATTTGGTCATGGTCCTGGGTCACCTGCTTTAGGTGTTCCTGCTTGAGCAGAGGGGGATGAACCAGACGACCTCTAGAGGTCCCTGCCAGCCTCAGACATTTATTGATTCTGTGCCTGTTCTTGATGCTTTCCTTCTTTTTTTGTATCTCAGATTCTCGCAGTCGATCTTCCTGTTGGCAACTGGCTACAATGGTGCTTGGGGTTGTCTGCCTAAGTTCAGTGGCAGCTACAGGAGTCTTGGCAGCCAAGTGTAAGTATGGTCACAGAAGGGGTGGTCAGAGCTGTATGAACAACTAGAAGCAATTTAAGGAAAATGATTAGCCTAAAGAATTAATGGAGAAAAAAAATGATCCCTTTCTGGAAGAATTTACCCACCCAGGAGACTCCACAGACATCAAAATCATGATGTAGTATGTGTCAGGATGTAGATATGTAGTACACACAAAGTGTAGGTAGATCAAGTATATTTGGTTTTAGGGAGAAATATGCGTCTTTGGTAAGTTTATTTGGGTGACATTGAGCTCTTTGCCTTTAATATTAATGGAACAAATTCATTCTTGTTTCACTGTCATTCAAGTCATCCTGGTCTGCCATGCTGTGCGTGAAAGGGATGAAAACTTCACCCTGCAAAAGGCAATTATGGAAAACCTCAGCCAGCAGTTGGAGCACCTCCAGGCTCAGAATTTGAACTTGTCAGAAACTGTAAAGCAACTTGCCACCTCCAGAGGTACATACTGGTGGGAAGAAGGTGATTCCACCTCATGGTAACCACAAATATGATTGTTTTCTATCAAAAATATTGAAAGGAAAATTCAAAATCTCTAAAATTGCTCTGAATTATTTCTTTGGAAAATTAATTTCTGGTGAATCAATGAAAAGACTGCATTTCCATTTCTTAAGTATCAGTCTCTTTGAAGTATGCTTATTGAATTTTTGTAATGGAGCGTTTTTAAATCCTAAAGCAAATAAACATTTTAATTCAGAAAGTATTGATGATGAGACTTCATGATGATGATGATGATACTTCTGTTTTTTACTTCCCAATTACTTCCCAATTTTAATTCCCAATTACAATTCCCATTACTTCCCAATGATGATATTTCTGTTTTTATATTAAAAAAATGTGTTTTCAATAGGCAAATTCATTGATGCCACCATTTCCCCTTTGTTGTTGTCAGTTTCAGCGAATTATGATAAAAAAAAATGGTGGAAAATTCCTACTAGCGCTAGTTTTCTGGAATGCTTTGACTGCTCAAGACAGTTTTAGTCTGTTACATAGTAGTGGATGCAGCAGATCAAATAGTGCTGACCTCTGCCAAATAGGATTGGAATCACTGGTGTTAACAGTTTACAGACCATATCCAGAGGGTATATTTTAACTTGTGTAAAATAATGGTTTGAATCTTTAATATTGAGTGGGCTTAATATGCTAGATTATCACATAGTGGAGGGAAGAGAATCATTATAAATGAAAGGCTTGTGAAAGAGTGACAAAATTATTGTCTTTGTAAAAGTCTGCATTTGAATTTAACAGAAACCAGAAGCTACTTGTAAGAATCAAGTGCACTGTGCTGTGCTATCTGTTGCCATCCAGCATCAAGTCCCCATATTCCCAGCTGGTACTGAGTTGTTATAATATCAAATTGCCTTGTGAACTGCAAAACAATAGTCATGATCCACCCAGTAGTTTGGACCCAGTTCCCAAAGTTCTCCAAAATATTTTATCTGGCAGGTCTTTTTGCCACTTGTGATTATTTCTGTTTCCAACTAGAAAAGGGATTTTCTAGATTGTGCAAGAGTGGTGGAAAAATTGAATATTTTGAATTCTTACTGGCTTCAGTATTACCCAGGGTCCCAACAAGCAGCTAACAGAATAATATGGCAGAATGAGACAAAGTCCAGCTGTCAGAAAGGTATTTTTGGAAGAACAATGGGTGCAATATCTTTCACTTTGGCTGGCCATCACTATCTGCCATCTGCATGCTGAATCCATAGCATATATGAAATGCTGCTAGAGAAGTTCCAGTATAAGTTGCTTTGCAAAGCATATAGGAGGGAAGAGCTGACCCTTAAGTTGTTAGCAAGAAACTGAAAGTTCACATGAATAGAGATGACCCCATATGACTGAAAGTCTAGGTTCCCTCTACCTGTATGTCCACCTAGATCCATGTCTCTGTGAACATAACTCAATCGTCAAAATTTCCTCTAGTTGTGCTGTACTAGCACTCTCCTACCAGCAGTTATCCCATTGCATGGAGAAGAAAAAAGAGTAGCCCAGCACTCCATCTCATTGTGAAGCTGGAAGGCTTCAAATACAGTGCAAAAATCAGTCATTATCAGTTCTACAGTTCTGGATTTCATACACATATTTTCACAGGCTTTCTGCTCATATTCCAAAAATCTTTAGTATTTGTTTATCTGATTTTAATTTTGAAATGTTATTCTGGTCTTCTGGCAACTGTGTTTATAAAGTCTCCCCGAAGACGTGAATTTAGCTGCAGAATGAAAGAGGAGTTGCTGCTTCTCTGTGGTAGAGAGGCTGTGCACTGCTCTTGTGATCTTGCAGAAATCCACTAGACTAGAAGAGACTGCCATCGCTGACAAAGCTGATCAGGTGCTGTTTTGTTTTCAAGGATATAAATGTACTCCTTGTCCTGAGACCTGGCTGCAGTATGGGGAGAACTGTTACTACTTTTCAAAGGAATGGAAAACTTGGCAAGAAAGCAAGGCTCGGTGCTCTGCTCTGGAGTCCAGATTTCTTAAGATAGAGAGTAAGAAAGAGCTGGTAAAGATTCTTTTTTGTTGTTCTTTCCTCTTTCTAAGTACATGCACTACATCTAATGTGGTCTGAACAGTCACTCCATCTTTCTACTGGAGCAGTATGCTATGGCATGCATGTGCTGGACCAAGTTGCAAAAACTTGGTCCCCGCCTCTTTGAAGTCACTCTGCTTGTACTGTGGCTGTACTCTCTCTTATGCATCTTCACTGACTTCAGGAGAGTTCATTGAGACACACCAGCTTGGGTCTACATCTAGAGCCCCATCCCACCTCAGGTCAAATATGATTGAGCTAGTACTCGTTAGCTTTAGAAGGGTGTTAGAACGGAGTCATTATCCTATATCCTTTACCCAGCTATGTGCAGTCTGTGGTTATCTCAGTGACCATTTTAGCTGATAACTGCTAAAGGTTCTCAGCAGGTTCATTTTTCTTATCTCCAAAATAGCACTTAACTGCCAGGTGTAGGAGGCACTGCCCAGAGTCACTTGCAAAACAATGTCTATTACACACAGGTGTGAATACTTCACTTTAATTTCCTTCTTTCCTTTTCCAAATCATACGCCGTTATGAATGAAGCAGGGATGTGATTCACAGGCTTCATATTTATTTCTGTACAGGACTTCGTAATGCAATCGGCACAGTCTTACAGTTCGTATTCTTTCTGGACTGGTCTGTCTCACAATGGATCTGAGGGGCCCTGGCTATGGGAGGATGGATCAGCTTTCTCCACGGATCTGTAAGTGACTATGCAGATAGGAACAGACCAAGTCCATGCATATTTCTTGTGAATCAAAGGCAGGAGCCTTTAGCCACCACTTAGTACTCAGCTGCCCATCCCCACAGTTTGTCATCAGATTGCTCATCACTTGTTTATTCATCCAGACAAGCCTCCATAAAAGAGTTTATATGCTAGTGTGGGTCAAATAGGTAGCAGCCATCATGAATTATTATATTAGTCTGTGGAATTTTTCATGGGATGGTGAAAATCTTTGTTATTTTTTTCACAGGTTTCAGATCCAAGAAGTCAGCTCAAGTCCTTTCCTAGAGTGTGTGTGGCTTCAAGGTTCAAACATAGGCACTGCACAGTGTGGTGAATACAAATTTTGCATTTGTGAGAAAATGGTGGATCCTGCAGTGATTGAACAAGTGAACTACTTAGACAGGCAGTAGTGTGCAGAGCATTGCAGAAAGCCCCATCCTGCGATATGCTGTTGCAGGGACAAGTTCTGACCCTGGGTTTGCAATAAAGATAAAGAGTCTGAGCTCAGGTTAGCATAATGTCAGGGATACTATAAACTTGTCCTCTGGTGATGCACATCAGCCAGGCTCCTTGTGCGTTTTTTTTTTTCCCCAGCAACTTAATTCCCTCTTTTTTCTTTCAGGCCTTGTGTTCTTGTGTAACCAGTTCTATCCACTTCTTATATATTCCATTCTAAGTGAAGCAAAATTAAGTACGATTCCAGAACTCAATTTTATAGATTCATTCATATCACCCACAATCTGTAATCAATGTACATTAGCTAGGACAGCACATACATGTTTTCAAAATGCATCCATTGGGTAATCACACATGACTGACACAAATGCCCATTTTACAATAAACTGCCAAATATTTGATTTAATTTCAGTCCCTACCAGCTGGCAACTGGGTGGTACAAAGAAATCTGAGACTGTATTAAAAGACAAATAAAAATACTACTAGTTCTATTGGTTAGAGAGTAAAGTTTTGAAATGAGATTGCATCCCCTATAGGCTCATAAACCAGAAAGCAAATACAGAATACATCTTTATTGAGGAAAGTCACCAATTTTTAATGCCAAGGGTGCCAGTCCAACTGCTAGTGGATTCTGCTTCATCAGGTATTAGGGAAGAAGGCACATTCCTCCAAGACATCTGTGTTAATAATTATCTGTCTCACATCTGATCCAGTTCTTTGATATCCCAAATCCATTTTCTATCCTGTTCTAGAATTTCACAACTGAAATAAATATTGCTACAACTGACCTTTTCTGTAGTGTCTTCTTGGTATGTCACTGCACACAGTAGGCTGAATAACCACCAAAACAGGGCCTTTATAATGATGCAGCAGAGATGTTTGAAGTCCCACAGGAACAGACAAGTTTATGTTTTGGGACTTCTGTTCCTGTGTGTATTTTGTTCTAGTTTGAGCCATTTGATGAAAATTGGACTATAAGTTCCTAGATATGGCGGTATCTCAGCAGGCTTATAATTATGATTATTTCAGACTTGAAGCTGTGCATCGGAACTCTGCAGTAAGAACAGCCAACAAGTGTGCTTCATCCCTCACTAGATATGGCAATGATCTTAGTTATCTTAATTATGGGTATGAAGAAGTAATTCAGAGGAGCCAGGACAACAGAGTGTCTTGTGTCACAGTTATCTCATAGTCTGGAAATGCTGCTTATTCTAAGTCTAAGCACGGGGCCTCAGCAGCAGTGGAGATGTTACCTGGGATCCCAGCACTTACCTGTCTACAGGGGATGCAGGTAAGATGTGAAGGATGGAAGGAGTAATCCATACTGGACTGTTGTACTAGGACATGCTGCGAGGCCCCATGTTACAGCCCTTGACTATACAAGAGTCTCCTAAGGATCACAACACGAGGAAGCAGGAGAGCCCTCACTGAGGGGGCTGGTATGAGGAGAAAACTGGAAAAGCGTGAAAAGTGGGTCTACATGAACCTAATGAGGTTCTACAAGTCTAAGTGCAAGGTGATGCAGCTGCTTCAGGGCTATCCCAGACATGAGTACAGAGTAGGAGAAGAATTCATTGAGAGCAGCTCTGCAGCGAAGCACTTGGGAGTTCTGGTAGACAAAAAACTCGGCATGAGCCAGCAGTGTGTACTTGCAGCCCAGAAGGCCAAATGCATCCTGGGCTGCATCAACAGAGGGGTGGCCAGCAGGTCGAGGGAGGGGATTGTCCCCCTCTGTTCTGTCTTGTGAGGCCCTACCTGGAGTACTACACCCAGGTGTGGAGCCCCCAGCACAAGAAGGATGTGGATCTGTTAGAGGGGCTTATAAAAAAGATGGAGAACAACTTTTTCATTGAGCAGACAGTGACTGGACAAGGGAGAATGGCTTTAAACTAAAAGAAGGGAGATTTAGATTAGGTGTTAGGAAGAAATTCTTCACTCAGAGGGGATGGTAAGGCACTGGAACAGGTTGCCCAGAGAAGCTGTGGATGCCCCATCCCTGGAAGTGTTCAAGGCCAGGCTGGATGGCGCCCTGGGTATCCTGATCTAGTGGGTGGTGTCCCAGCCCATAGCAGGGGGGTTGGAACTAGGTGGTCTTTAAGGTCCCTTCCAACCCAAGCTGTTCTGTGATTCTATGATATGATTCTATGAGCTGAACCAGTGAGCAAAACTGATGCGAGAGCACTGGGGAGAGGACCAGCAGGAATTCATCATCAGGCCAGGAAGGGCAGCTTGTCTGGACATAGGGTCAAAAACCAGGGAGGGGAACTCATGCAAAGACTTTCTGTCAGAGTAGTGGTTGATTGTTGGGCTCTGGCTGAGGGAGAAGTGAAAAGCACTGGTACTATGGGCTACTGCTGGCAGTTAAATTCTAAAGGAAATAAAGGGTGATGCTCAAAGAAAAGTTGTTGTTCTGTACAGTGCTCAGGAGGAGATGTCCTTTGGGTTTCCCTGTACAGGACATAAATGCTGTTCCCAGACTTCCAAGTAGCAGATTTCTGTCCTTGTGCAGAGGTCTGCCTCCAGGTTTTCTGACATACATGAAGACCTCCCAGGTCCATTTGAGGATAACAGCTACATGATGAGTCAAGCTACACAGAATAGAAGAGCTTGTGGCATCCAGTAACACAATGCTGTCTGCCCTAAGGTGTGTAGTGTACAACTTCTTACTATGTTTGAGTAACACTTAACCTTGAATTTCCTTTATATGTAGTATAAACAAGTTCTTGAATTTTGGCTTAATCCAGGAGAGAAAAAAAATGCTCTTATATGTAAGATGGAGTCACGTGAGTGCAGAAAGCATTTAAAACTGGCAAAGATCAGAAGGCAGAATCCAATCATATCTTCAAGTGGACTGAGTCATTTCAAGTCTAATACAATGCTCTTAGACAAATTTTTTTTTTACACACTGAAAAAGACAGAAGGAGAAAGATTTTTTATAGCCACCACTAGAATAGTAATTGCTGTTTGTTGTAGCCATATGGTATTAGCACAGCTAGAGCCTTTAAATTTTTTGTATCCTCGATGTTAATTTTTGATAAACAAAATCTTGAGTCTATGACTAGCCTTTTCAGCTTGATATGATGTCCATTAAAATAGGACTATAAACACTGTATGCATGCCACCTTGTCAAAAAGTATACCTTCAGCTCATAAGTCACTCTCACTGCTTCTTGGTAAATTATTTCCTTACTGTACCCAGCCTGAATACTCATCTCAATAGATCTACCAAATTAATCAACTTCATAGTACTTATGTGTTTTAAAGACAAATTTTTCTTCTCACTTTGTTTTCTTATGATAATAGAATCATAGAACAGTTTAGGTTGGAACGGATCTTAAAGGTCATCTAGTTCCAACGCTCCTGACATGGACAAGGATGCCACCCACTAGACCAAGTTGCTCAAAATCCCATCCAACGTGGCCTTGAACACTTCCAGGGATGGGGCATTCACAAGTTCTCTGGGCAACCTGTTCTAGTGCCTCACCACCATCATAGCAATGAATTTCTTCCTTATATCTGATCTATATCTACCGTCTTATGGTTTAAAGCCATTACTCCCTGTCGTATTACTACACTCCCTGACAAAGAGTCCCTCCCCAGCTTTCCTGTAGCCCACTTTAGGTATTAGGCTGCTATAAGGTCTCCCTTGGAGCCTTCTTTTCTCCAGGCTGGACAACCCCAACTTCCTCATCCTGTCTTCATAGGAGCAGTGCTCCAGCCCTCTGATCATCTTCGTGTCCCTCCTCATGGCCCCAGAGCTGAACGCAGTTCTCTAGGTGAGGTCTCATAAGAGCAGAGTAGAGGGGTCTGACAATCACCTCCCTCAACCTTCTGGCCATGCTTCTTTTGATGCATCCCAGGATATGTTTGGCTTTCTAGATTGCAAGCACAAATTGCTGGCTCAGATTGAGCTTCTCATCAACCAGCACATAAGTCCTCCTCAGAGCTGCTCTTGATCCATTCTCTGCCCAGCCTGCATTTGTGCTTGGGATTGCCCCAGGATGCAGGACTTTGCACTTGACCTTGCCAAACCTCATAATGTTCATACAGGCCCACTTCTCAAGCCTGTCAAGGTCCCTCTGGATGGCATCCCTTCCCTCCAGCGTGTCAACCGCACCACATAGCTTGGTGTCATATTGCTTTCAGTTGCTCATAGGTGTTTTTCTTCATAGTGCTTATTTGTTTTAAAGACAAATTATTCTGATGACTTTGTTTTCTTATTTTTATTTTGGTTGCATTGTATTGACATGTAGCTGCACAAGTGTCTTATTTCTTGGCAAACCTCAGAGATGCAACCTAGAATAAGGTGTCACAGTTTTACTTATTAATGAATTTTCTTCTCTCCGTTGTCCTCCTCTTTACCCTTGCTGACAGACAAACAGTAAACCATTTGGATCATAAAAACATAAAGAAATCCAAGTGGGGAAATATATTCTTGCAGCAAGATTCCAGTTCTCACATTATCAGAGATAATATGTCTCTGAATTCATGTTTATAAACAGAAGCTGTTGCCTTCAGACATCAGGACTTGCAAAATACACTGCCATTTTTCAAGTTGCACAGCCACATGGTACATGGAAAATGATTCTCAGTCAACTCTTCTAAGGAATGCTGCAAGAACAAGGAAACAAGGGTAGAAGTACACAATTAAGTGTTGACTTAATCATCTATCCAGGCCTGAAACCCACAAACTTGTAACTGACCTGTTTTTTTCATGTCTTACTGAGAGAAACAGAACTGCTTTTCATGACTTTGAGGATGAGTATTTTAGATCTATTTTCCATGCTGCGATTAGTTTGTTAAAAATGAATTACTGAATATATCACACCTTATTTCCCCTACATATTCATTATAGGGAACTTGCAAGTATTGCATGCTTATAAAATTTGGGTTTTTAAAGTAGCTTTACAAGTGTGCTAATTTTTAGACATCATGATTCCCATAAATGTTCTGAATTTGCTGCTGCAAATAGATTTTTATTCAGAGGAAAATTATCTTAAGCATCTTGCAATTGCAACCTCAGAACTTATAAATCTCTGGAATTTCCTGAGTAATATATATATATATTTTTTTTTTCTGATGATAATTTATTTTTTGTTATATAGTTAATTTCTTGCAGAACTGTATCTGAACATCTCCAATTAATTGTTAGTCACTCCATACTCAATATAATTATTCAACCAATTACCCTACAGATATTGGCATTTTCATTTACATGGCAAAAGAATTGGGTTTGTGTCTAGTCATTGTGAAGTAAACACAAAGACAATCCAAATTCTCTGCAGTCATAGCCAAACCACTAAATATATAACGATTTGTAAATATAAGGTTAACCCACAAATTACCCACTTGCTTTATCTATAAAGGTTAACAAAGTCTTGTGTCAAAGCAGAGATTTTTATAGAGGTTATTAATGCATCCCAAAAAGTATTTCTGAGAAATATATAGAGGTCTTTGTATTTCATTTGTTTAATTTATCTTTTTAACACTAAAAAATGCAAGAGCAAAATTAATTATTTTCTGCTTCCCAGTCCGCACAAAGTTAGCCATCACTAAGCAATTTTTTCAAAAAGTAGATGGGTAATGTGGCATATTACAGCTAATATGCTCTGTAACCAGCCCCTGACTGTGCAGTGGTGAGCAAAGCTTTGTCATGGATTTGAAAGAATAACATATCTTCACCATACTTGTTTGCAGTCTTGTTTAAGAAGCAGAAAGAGTCTACCACTGTTAGTATTAATCACCAGATAAAGAACAGATTATCCTTGAAATCACTGAAATGAGTACTATAGCCAGTTCAGAATTAGTGTCTAGACAGAAGAGAATGTGATAGAGACTTTTGGCTTCAGTGGTTCATCAAGTAACAAAACAAACAAACAAATAAACAAAACAGATGTCTTTTAAAATATTCACATTTAACAAGCATTTTATTGAGTAGAAGGACAAACGTGATCAGCATCTTTGACTACACTGACTGTTGGTCATAAGCTGTTGTGCAAACTAACATAGACGGTCATATCCTGTTCCGCAGTTCATTGTCCATTAGTCAGTGAGTGCAAATCAGCTTAACTGCACAAACTTCTTTTGATAGGATTGGGTGAAACTGGGATTTAATTTTAAGCTGCAGAAATAGTGCTACAAGAGAAGCAGTACACTCAGTTGTGTTGTGCTAAAAGTTGGCTGCTGTGATTCACTCAACCTTTCTTGCAGTCAAAGAAGCAACAGTTCTAGCCTAACACTTTTCAACCATATCTTAGTAAATGTGGTTTTGATTTGCCGTCACTCAGCATAAACCAGATGTCACTGTTTAAGTCACTGGCTTACAATGATAAAAAGTCAATATAAGAGTTTTATCTGGCCACAAGAAGAGAATACAAAATCCCTAATATTTGATCTTTGTATTGTTCTCACTTGTACTGATTCCTCCTAGGTAACTTCCCTTCATGAACTGCTGAATTGCAGAAGAACAAGAGAAGAATGAGTAAATACAGATGCATATTTCTTTGGGGGAAATGTGGAGTCACTGGATTGCAATCACACATCTGCCTGCTATCCTGAAAACTTACGTACCCACTCTACTCCTCACCACTCTGAAAACCCATCAGAAAATTGAGAAGAAAGAAATGTTTACTCTATCTGTAGAAAGGCCACCCTTTTGTTCTGATTTCAAACAAAGAGTTGCAAAATATTCCTTCACAGAGAAAGACCTCCTGAGTCTGATTAAGCTATCAACAAAAGAGTCAATATTTCCTCCCTATTCAGTATTTCCTGTGTTTTATTTCTCTCATTTTCTAGATTTATTGAACTTTTTCCTGCATAAACACCAAACAAACAAACTCAACCGAAATGTGGAATTGGAACACACAATTAGACCACACTGAAATGTGCAAGGTGCATAGGTGACCTTTGTGGGTAGGACCTTTCTTGGAGATGGATGCTGAAATGACCATGCTGCAATCATATTTACTGCTGTTTGTAATGTCAAATAAAGTTGAATTCTGGACACAGCACAAATTATGGTGCAAATATTTAATGGGAACAGTATACATGAAAACCAGTATTTCGTAGCAGAAAGTAAGTAGATAATTAACATCAACTTGCCTATGCTATGAAGGCAAAAATCTTATGCATTTCAAAAATCTGTATTTTGAAGTACAATGTTGCAACCCAAGGAAAGAGAGCAGTTTCTTCTGCTGTATGATTGTGTCATGAGTATCATAGAATCATAGAATCATTAAGGTTGGAAAAGACCTCCAAGATCATCTGGTCCAACCATCTCCCCTACCACCAACGTCATCACACATTCGTAGACCAAGAAGTGTCATTGCTGAATGTGGTGGTTCAAGCTGCATCCCTATGCACACTGGAGACAAATCAAATTTCTAGTAGACTGTAAGTGTCATAGAAATACATCAAAATATATTTTCAATTTTGTCTGCTCAAATCTGTTTTCCAGCATGAAGAAAAAACCTCAGTCACTTTCAAACTTAGAACAAAACCAAAGGAAGTTCCCTAATCAACGTTCCTACTCAAAAGTAGCAAGCTCTATTAAACTGATCAACCTCTTTTGAACACAGCCACATGAGTATCATACTGAGGTTTTCTGAGACTAATGTATATAAAATTTAAGCTCTTGAATCAACCATAGAGCTACAGAATCAATGGATGGTTTATGTTGGAAGGAACCTCTGGAAGCCATCTGGTCCATCCCATCTGCTCAAGCTGAGATACCTAGAGACAATTGCCCAGGATCATGTCCAGATGGCTTTTGAGTATCTTCAAAGGGCCAGACTCTGCAACCTCTATGTGCAAACAGCACCAGTGCTTAGTCACCTGCATAGTAAAGAAGGGCTTCCTGATGTTGAGAGGGAACATCCTGTGTTTCAGTTTGTGCCTGTTGCCTCTTGTCCTGGCACTAGGTACAACTGAAGAGAGTGTAGCTATGTCTTCTTTTCAGTATCTTTCCAGGTATTTATATACATTGATAAGATTCTCATAGGCCTTATATTCTCCAGGCTGAAGAGTCGCAGCTCTCTCAGCCTTTCCTCATAGGAGAGTTGCTCCAGTCCCTTCATTATCTCTGCGGCCCTCTGATGGGATGGCCCAATATGTCCATGTGTCTCTTGTACTGAGGAGCCCAGAAATGCGTACAGTACTCCAGGTGTGGCCTCATCAATGCTGAGGAGAGGGGAAGGAATACCTTCCTCAAATTGCTGACAATACTTTGTCTAATGTAGCCCATGATACTAACAGCCTTCTCTGTGGCAGGGGCACATTTCCAGCTCATGTTCAACTTGGTGTCCATCAGGACCCCAGGACGTTTTCTGCCCAGCTTCTTTCCAGCTGTTTTGCCCCCAGCATATATTGGTGCATGGGGTTGGTTGTTTCTCCCCAGGTGCAGGACTTTGCATCTCTCTTTTGAGCTTCATGAGGTCAGCCCCTCTCTCCAGCTTATTGAGGTCCCTCTGACTGTCAGCACAACCATATGATCACCTCTCCTTCCAGTTTTGTATTATCTTCAGATACGCAGAGGGTACTCTCTGCTCCATCATCCAGATCATTAATAAAGAGGTTAAACAGGACTGGATTCAATATTTACCACTGACATACACTGCTAGTTAGTGGTCTCTGACTAGACTTTACAACACTGATTACTTTCTTCTTGGGCTGGCTGTTTAGCCAGTTTTAAATCCACCCCCCTGTCTGCTCATCCAGCCCATACATAGCTTCTTTATGAGGATCTTGTGGGAGACAGTGTTGAAAGCCTTACCGAAGTCCAGGTAGACAATGTCCTCTGTTCTCTCCTCATCTACCAGCCAGTGATTCCATTGTAGAAGCTTATGAGGTTGTTCAAGCATGACTTCCCCTTGGTGAATGCATGCTGAGTATTCCTGATCACATTCTTGCCCTTCATGTGCTTGGAAATTGTTTCCAGGATTATGTGCTCCATCACTTTCCCAGGGACTGAGGTGAGTCCGACTGGCCCTGCGTCTTCCTTCCTGACTTTCTTGAAGATAGGAGTGATATTTGCTTTCCTCCAGTCCTCAGGCACTCTCTCAGTAACCATGATCATTAAAGAGTTTTTGAAGGTGATCTTGCAACAGTGACATCTTCCAGCTCCCACAGCACTCATGGGTGCATCCCATCAGAGCCAATGGATTTACGTATGTACAGTGTGCTTGTGTTCCCAGACCAGAACTTCTTCCTTGCTCCAGACTTTCCCTCTACATTCTGGGGCCTGGTATGCATCAAGGCCAATCTTGCTCGTAAAGACTGAAGCAAAGAAGGCATCCAGTACCTCAGCTGTTTACACCTCTTATATAATCGAGTCCACCGTCTCCTTCAGCAGTGGGTCCATATTTTTCCATCTACATTTTGTCACCCAGAAGCCCTTCCTGTTGTCTTTGACATCACTGGCCAGAGTGAGTTCCAAATGGGCTCTGGATTTCCTAACCTCATCCCTGTTTCTGTATTACTCCCAGGTTACACATCCATGTATCTGTCCTCTCTATGCTTTCTTTTTGTGTTTGAATTTGGCCAGGAACCTGTAGTTCATCAAATGCCTCCTGGCATTTTTGCCTGAATTTCTGCTCATTGGGACAGACCTCTCTTGAGTTTGGAGGAGGTGACAGCTGAATATCAACTAGGTATTTTGGATCCCTCTTCCCTCTAGGGCCCTATGTGTTAGGTAAAGAGATGGAGATATTCCCTCTTAGTTGAAGACCAATGATCTTAGGATGGCAATCTTGGAAATATCCAATCAGTATTTCCATTCTCCCTGCATAATGGCTATGGCAATTATGGTAACAGCGTACTGTTTATTAACACTTATTTAACAATGACTTCTGGGCCTTCTTGGAAGATCACATTATTGCATGTAGAGGAAAAGTGTCATTACATGGATCTAAAATTTGAACATACTTAAAATTCATATTCCCCAGCCAAGAGGAGGATGAGGGTGCTAACTGATGTTTTGCTGCTAAGCAGCAAACAAAGAAGCCACACATATTTGAGTAGTAAAGGAGCGGAGTGTTTGCTTTGGAGTTTTAGAGTAATTTAGAATAACTGAAAGTTGGTGCATTGAAGAGAAAACTGTAAATAGTTAAGAGTTTTTGGAGGTGAATGTATCTTTGTAAATAGAAGTGAGAGAAGACATCATCTGAGTAAAGTCAAATGGGCTAAAAGGAGAGCCCTGGTAGAAATGGATATATAAGAAATTCTAACCAGTGACAAGAAGTAGCCCCACAAGCCTTTATGCTTCTGAGTTATTTGGCTATGTTGACATGCTTGAGATTAACAGCTTTGCTAAAGTTCAGGTTTCTGAGCTAGACAGATGAGGCTAATATCTTGTCTCTGATTCATAAATATTTGTTATTGCTGATTCTATTTATCTGGAAAGGCTTCCTTTCTCTGTTATATTTTAGTGTATGTGAAGGATAGACTCTGCTTTGAATTTCTATTAAACATTATTTTACATCATCTTTTTTAAAAATCTGAAAATGACAATCTTCTTCATATGCTTCCAGTTCTCCTTCTGCTGATCAGAAGAATATTTTTAGATCAACTGGACTGCTGCCTTTTCACAGATCCAAGGATATTTCTCATAACAATCCTCACTGTAAACTTTTAACTTACGATAGTATAGGTACGCACAGTTTTTCTTAGAGGACAAATCAATCCTAGGAAAAGGAAAAAAAACACCATATTGTTAAAAACACACATACGTGTTTTGTACAAAGCATAAAGCCCTTTTGGATGATCATACATTATTGCAAAATTTGCACAGTCATGCAAGTTCTTCTACAAAATGTTGAAGAACATGACATAAAACTCAAGTCAAGGCAGTCTCCCACCTTCCTTCAGTGCAAAGATGTAAAAAAAAAAAAAAAAAGAAAAAAAAAAGAGCATACTCAAAACAGAAAATAGCACTAATTCCTCACCAGTCATTATTGACCCTCCAACAGTTGATTTATACAGTGGTAATTTGAGTCTGAAAACTGAATGACAGTGGTCTGCCCAAACAGAAGCCAGATCATTCAGCCTGATATCTACTAGCCACAGGAATTGCAAGAGTTTGCAAGACAAAATGAGCATATACTCCTCAGGAGGCACTGTAGAATTTTCAGTCAGAAAATGTTGATCCTGCCTGTGACAGCTCTCCAGTTTGATGAGGACTCTCATATTACTGCATACAGTGGTCACTTCATGTAGAACAGAATAGGAATCCATTTTTCCCCACAGTTTAAATAAAGGAGAAAAAGGTTGAATAAGCTGATGATAATTTACAGAAAAAGTAAATGGGTTCTTTTCACATTGACTATTGTTATGTAATAAGGGTTTGAAAAGTTGATGAAAGAGATAAGTGAATTTGGGATAACTGTGGCTGAGTAGAAAAGGCATGTGCAGGAAGGTTGTGCATGAGGCAGTCTGTCTTGAAAGAAGTGTGGGTTACTTGCTTTAGAGCTCATGGGATGTTTCATAAAGAGAATGGGTTTAAACAGTGAGAGCAGTCACTGATTGCACTGGTTCGTTTTTTCTTTCTCTTGCTTTCACTTCTAGTTTTCTAAAACTCTATCTTTTTCAGGGATTCCGAATCTATAATAGTATTTTAATTCTGAAAGTGTCTGTGGCTGTATTCTGCATTAAAACTTTGCCATTAATAGGATTTATTTATTTTTCCCTCCTCCCTAAATGCACAGGGATGATATTGTGCAAGAAGAGATTAAAAACTACCAACCATATAAGTTCAGAAAACCTACCAGTCCATCCTCTGTGTAGAAAGTTTTGTATCATCCATCCAAGACCAGCCATCAACTCCATAGGATAATCCAATCCAATACGATTGTTTTTGTAATATATGAGACATTCTGATCTATGAAAAATGCAAAACCTTTAGCACCAAGGAGTTTGTAGGTGTGGTTTTGCTTAAATCTAAATAGCTTCTCCTGAGAAGAGGTAATCAAAGAAAGAACCAAAAGAGGTAGGTAATTTGACAATGATATTCTGAACTCGTCATCTGAACATTCTGAACTTCGTCAGATACTTTTCAGGAGACAGCGTCTTTATTTGACGTGCAAACAGGAATATTTTGTGTCTGGCATCTGTACAAAATATAAGACCAGGGCAACAATTCTCTCTAGAACTCTATTACTTAGAGTATTCAAAGAGATTTTCTGAATTGAAAATCATCACTTCTAACTTTCTCAGGATTCAAGACGCTCACATCCAATGACTGTCTGAATAACATCCCATGTTATTAGCTTCCTCATCATTATACTTTTACGATTAAATGCTCTTCAGTCCACATTGCCTCAGACCCTGGGGACAGTATGTCTATTAATGTATATCTTAAAGAGGTATTTGCTGACTGGTGAAGAGTTTTGAATAGTTGATACCATTGCAAAGAAATAACTGTATGATAGGAACCGTACCAACTTGCTTTTCCTTTTCAGTGTAAGAAGGGTGGAATTCTGAGAAAAGCAAAAGTCTTTACTTTCTTGCCATGTTGCCTTCTTTTCTGAAATGTAGAAACAGGTGTCACCTCCAATCCATTTCCAGTTTACAGGGCACAGTGAACATGCTGGTCCTAGAATAGTAAGAAACCATCAGTCCCTTATAAATAACCAAAGGAAGAGTAGAGAAATGTACACTCATAGGCCTGGAAAGTCAAAGATACGTAGAGCTGAAATGTATATGGCACTTTATGGGTCATATCTACACTCATTTTTTTATTTTTTTATTTATTTTTTATTTTTTAATTTTTTTTTTTTTAGTTCATTATTTAATTTCATATAATATATAACACCCTTATTTAACTATATAAGACTTAACATGCACTTTAGGCTGTGTGAACGATAGTTCTACTTACCGTTGTTCTTAATGTTCATGTCACCCACCGAGCATAATCTCTCTTTTAGTCCTCGCAAGTTTTCATTATGTTCCACAGGTGCCTGAGAACCTCTGAGACCTGAAGTTTATAAAGATATTCTCCAGTCAGACAAAAAAAAGTTGTGATGATGCTGCATGATATATGCATCATCATATTTTGCAAATTTACTTTTTGCAGCTATGTGTTTACATACAAATCTGATGCTACAGTGTCACATATGGTGAGGAAACTAACAGATGTGAAAACAATGGATAAAAAGATTCCCAAGTTTTAAATGTATTTTAATCACAGTTCCATTACAGGTCACTTGACAACCTAATAAAAAACTATAACAATGCAAAAGAATATGCTTAGCAAGGAGCATCTTGAACTAATCATGTTGTTCTTAAAGGAAGACTTTTGATACTTTAAAAAAACACCCTAAAACTCCTAAAGTTCTAAATATAATTCATGTTGAAAAAACCTTTAACTCTTGGTTAAACTTTTCTGAGGAAGGCAGGAGCTTTATATATATATATATATATATATATGTATATCAGGAGTACTTAGATATTAGCTTTTGGCAGTAAAGGGTCAGAATGACAATGTCCAGGTTCTGCAACAAGAAGTTACGTACAGTCATGTCACATGATAAAAGCTAATATAAAATATGAAGGTCTTCAATTCTTTTGCACATCTCAGGTAAGCTGGAATGACAGAGTGAAACAGACAGACAGTGAGATTTCCTCATGAATCTGAGTGCTAGAAATATGTCCCTTTTTTAACATACTTATGTGAACTAATTTAAGATAGTAGTCTTCCAACACAAAAGATCTCCAAGTAAGGAGAAAAGAACTGCTGTTCCAGTAAAGTGGCTTGAACAACAAGAGAAGAGGAAAAGAGAAACATCAAACTGATTTATAAAAGTCAACATTAGAATTTCATAATTGAATTCTAATTAGTAAATAAATGAGTGATAGATGGATGAGGGTAGAATCCATTTCTCCCACTCTTTCAAAAATACACAACCTTGATTTCTATATCCTTGCTCTGGGCACAGGTCCAGAACTGCCTTTAAAAATACTTCCTCAAAGACCTATGCACCAAGCTGCAGTGTTTATTGCAGGCAAATAGGATGATGGGGAAGAACAGTGTATGTGAGGAGGTTGAATTATGACTGTCCTTTGTTGCAGTCTGTCTGCCACTTTTCTTCAGTGCAGTTATTCCTAAGGTGTTAATATGAATAAAGGAATACAGTAGGTTTCAGCACTTACCTAGGACTATCATTCCTGTGATGAGGGCCAGGCACAGTACAAACAAAGTGAAGATAGCTGGCAACCATACAGCAAAGGGAAGAGATCGCCCTGGGAGAAACCAAAAATTTACGTGATAGCAGGCACTCTGTTCAGTAACCCTCACAACCCTCCCCATTTCCAGGAAAAGCCATTTGTTGGCTTTCAAAGTATTGACCCTTCTTGAATATATTATATTTTAAGGATCAGCTCAAATAAAAGTTGTGAAGAACATGAAGCCCTCTGCAGTGCATCTGTTAAAGCGTTCTGTTTGAAATGAGTCACTGGAAGTATATAGTTTAAACAGAACAGGTAGGGGATTCCTTGCCTTTAGAAAATGATGAGACTATGAAAACTTGTAGTGATCCTATGGCTTAGAATTAGGTGATGTTCCCGCTCTCCCTGGCAATAATTTATTATTCTTCTGTGCCAGAATAGAGTAAGGAAGTATATCCATATCATCTTTCACTTTGCACAAATCCTTTCTACTCTCAGTGTACACAGTTCTCAGACTGCATGCTAGCTCTGGGTTGAAGTCTGGTTAAAGAAAATCCTGGAGTTGAAAACATCTACTGAAGTTATGCTGTATGCAAAAGTTCCTGAATGTTTCCATCAACAAATAGACATGGGAATGCAATATGACAGACCTTTCAGCACATGAAATATTTAACTCAGGACTGAAATACCTAGTTTAGCCCATATGGAGATATGGGAATTGAAGAAGAGAAATAATATGACGTGCATTCAGGCCCATTGTTACCTTACCCCTTCTGGCCTCAAAAGCTATTAATCATAAAAGCTTCCTAAAAATTTAAGGTTCAGATGACAAAACATGGAAGCGTTTTTTGTTTTGTTCTTTTTTTTTTTTTAGTCAGATTATCTTATCTCTGTAGCAATTTCCTGAAATAATATAAAACAATAAATAAAACTAATCACATTAGCACTGATTCCTATATTCCAGAGTTTGAACCCAAAGCCATCTGTCTTTTTCTACAGAAATTTAGGGCAAGTAACAGCAGTAGTTTCATTCTATGTATTTTCACATCCATGCACGCTTATTTTTATCGGACAAAACCATATAAATAGTGCACAGAAATAAACATTAAGCCTATAAATACATATTTTTCTCATTTACTTATCTGGACAAGAGAGATCATTCCTGTTGTCTACTATAGCACAGAAAGTTCAAGAACAGGTGTCAGTCATACCTTGGTTGATGTTCACAGACATATAGTGTCTGGATGGATGCTGTGGCAGATGATTTAAATGCGAGTATCCGTCCTCTTCTGTGTTCATGTTCAGTATCTGAGAACTCATTCGTGGTTCAATAATGATCCTCTTAAAAGACAGACCAAATGTTTTGTGAAGGAGAAGCAAAGAGAAAAGCAGAAAGAAGGAAGAGAGAGGAGAATGAGTCACACTTCAAGTTTCCTGAGTCAAGTTATTCATATTCAAGTACTATGTGTGACTCCTCCTTTTCCTCCCTCAGGGGAAGGAATCCTCTCTTTCTGCTCAACACATCTCAGCTAGATTCTGCCTCCGCAGGTCTAGAGACACATAGAAATGACATGATCCCAGTCATTTTATGGCTTCATAGTATCACTCTTTTCCAGTGAGCCTTCATCTCCTTTGAACTTTTCACATTTTGAAACAGAACAATCAACAGGCTGATTTCAGTTCTGTGCCTTTTTCATTATTCATTGCTAAGGGCTACAAATCCAGGTGTTTGTATTCAATTCAGACCAAAATTCACCGCTGTAAATAGTAGCTGAAACTGTGTAATCACACAGGAAACACTGTCCAGAATCTAATGTCATTTTCTCAGAGGGAGAATTGGGAAATCACAATGTGGAAAAAGAAGACACAGAGAGCACTTAACAAATAAGCCTTTGTGGCAAAGGCTAACCACAGATCAGACAAAATTAGCAAGAGCATAGCTAGCAGAGCAAAGGAGGTGATGATTCTCTTCTCTTCAACAGTTGTGCCTATACAGCTGGAGTACTATGTCCAGCTTCAGGCACCCCAGGAAGAAAAAATTACAAAAACAAATAAACAAACAAAAAAACCCCTCTAAACCTCAGAAATACTAAAACTGGTCAAGGGGGTAGCCACAAAGATAATTAGGAATTGCAGCACATGATTTACAGGGATTTGTTCAGCCTGGAAAGAAGAAAGCTACTGACAAACTAATTGGAGTCACTGCATAAAGCGGGGTATAAAGGAGATGAAGCCAGACTCAGAAATATACAATGGAAGACAAGAAGCAATGGGAGTATATTATATGAAGGGGAATTCTGATCTGACATGGGGAAAAAAAAATCACATTGAGGTGGTCAAATATTGGAACTGGTGCTTGGAAAGGGTGTGGCAGCTTTGTCCTTGGAGATTTTCTGAGCTTGATTGGACAGAGGCTGGAGCAATCCGATCTAGTTTTGAAATTAGCTCTGCTGAGCAACAGTTTAGAACAGTTTCACTTGAGAACTCCCTTCCAAGCTAAATCTTTCCATGACTCCGTGATCTATAAGTATGAAGGGAAGACTCACTACAATTTTTAAGGTATAATGACCAAGGAAACAACAGTAGATCACTTGAAATAGCATCATCTGCCCCTCTTTCTTATAAATTAGAAAAATTTAGCAAGTGAGAAACAAAACAGTCTGGATACTACTTTATATTTCAACTTCTCTACATCATCCAACTACAGTAGGAGCCCATTCTTCTTTTTGCAAAGCTGTAGCTTACTGTTTGCTGGCGTACTGCACAGTGCTGCGCACTCCCTCCTTTATTCTCTGGAAGTTCCCCTGCCAGGAGAACATAGGATGTATTAAGGCCATGAAAGCCGAGTAAGAAAGTTCTGAACGGTTGGTGAAATTGCACCTTACCTGCTGCCTCAGGTATCTCAAATGAGTGCATGTTTATTTAATTTAACACAAAGCAATTGCAAATCCTGACCGAGTGAAGGCAGGAACAGAGTGAAGGACTTTTAAGGAAAGAAGATACTGTGGGAAAGACCAGTTCAAGTGACAGGAATTTGTAGGGTGACAGTGAGATGTTGTAATTTTAAACCTGTCACTACAGATGCATGAACCAGGACTGAAATCTGTGTCAAGGAGTCTGGGTACCCCCCAATAAAAGATGCATGGCAAAACTCTGGCGTCTTAAGTCTTAAGACTTTTGTCTTAAGTACCTTTGGGAGGAGCCTCTGGAAGTCAACTGGTTCAGCTTCTTATTCAAAGCTTTGCCAGCATCAAGCAATGGTAAAGTTGCTCAAGAAAGGACATGGGGCAGACTAGGAAAACACAGGTAATGAGTAATTGGCTGAGAGGCTGGTGTCAGGACAGGAACTTTGGGTTCTTTGACCATGGGGCAGTTTACTCAACCCCTGGCCTGTTGTAGATGGATGGAACTCACCTGTCTCAAAGCGGGAAATGAATCCTAGCACAGAAGCTAGCAGGACATGTCGAGAGAGCTTTAAGTTATCTATGATGGGGGGAAAGGGATAAAACAGGGCTCACCAGAGAAGAGCCTAGGGGAACAATACTGAAGCTGGGGGTGAGGCAGATGTCTCATCTGAAGTGCATCTACACCAATGCACGCAGCATGGGCAACAAACAGGAGGAGCTGGAAGCGATTGTGTGGAAGACTAACTATCCTAGTTGCTATAACTGAAACATGGTGTCATGACTCCCACGATTGGAGTACTGTGATGGACAGCTACAAGCTCTTCAGAAGGGATAGAAAAGGAAGGAAGGGTGGTGGTGTGGCTCTTTATATTAAAGAGTGTTTTGATGTTGAAGAGCTTGGGGTTGGGAGTGATAAAGTTGAGTGTCTATGGATAAGGATTGGTGGAAGGCCTGTAGGGGTGACATCTTGGTGGGGGTCTGTTATAGACCGCCTAATCAGGATGAAGAGATGGATTGCTCATTCTACGAGCAGCTCACAGAAGTTGCATGATCACCAGCACTCGTTCTCATGGGAGACTTCAACTTCTCTGACATATGCTGGAAGTATAATACTGCACAGAGGAAGCAGTCCAGGAGGTTTCTAGAGTGTGTGGAAGATAGCTTCCTGACAGAGCTGGCACAAGAGCCTACCATGGAAGTTGCCCCACAAGACCTGCTCTTCACTAGCAGAGAAGGACTGGTGGGAGATGTGAAGGTTGGGGACTGTCTTCGTCAGAGCAACCATGAAATTGTAGAGTTTTCTATTCCTGGTGATGTCAGAAGGGTGACTAGCAAAACTGCTATCTTGAACTTTCGGAGGGTGGACTTTGACCTGTTCCGGACAGTTGTTGCAGGGGTACCTTGGGATTCACTCCTTAAGGACAAAGGAGTCCAGGAAGCCTGGATGCTCCTCAAGACAGAAATCTTAAAGGCCCAGGAGCAGGCTGTTCCTGAGTCCAGTAAGCCAGAGGGGGAGAAGACTGACATGGATGAACCAGGAACTTTTGTTGAGACTCTGGGAGAAAAAGAGAATCTACGTCCTCTGGAAGAAGGGACAGGCTACTAGAGGACACTACAAAGAAGTTGCTAAGATATGCAGGGAGGAAGTTAGAAAGGCAAAAGCCCAGCTTGAACTCAGAGTGGCCACTGCACTAAAAGAGAACAAGAAATCCTTTAACAAATATATTAAAAGTAAGAGAAGAACCAAGGGGAATTTCCATACTTTCCTTGGTGCAGCAGGGGATGTGATCACTAAGGATAAGGAAAAGGCTGAGGTTCTCAATGCCTTCTTGACATCTGTCTTTAATAGTCGGATCAGTTATCCCCAGGGTACTTTACGTCTTGACCTGGAAGTCCCTTTAGATTCAGGTAGAGAATCGCCCCCTGTGATTCAGGAAGAGACAGTTAGAGACCTGCTCCTCCATCTGGAATGTCACAAGTCCATGGGAGCAGAACATGGGACCAGATGTGCTCCACCCTAGGGTGCTGAGGGAGCTGGTGGAGGTGATTGCCAAGTCGATTTCCACCATCTATCAGCGTTCCTGGTTATCTGGAGAGGTCCCAGAGGACTGGAGCCTTGCCGATGTGACTCTATCTACAAGAAGGGCCATAAGGAGGATCCAGGGAACTACAGGGCTGTCAGCCTGACCTCAGTTCTAGGGAAAGTTACGGAGCAAATCATCTTTGGTGAGATCACATGGCACGTGCATGGCATCCAGGGAATCAGGCTCAGCCAGCATGGGTTCATGAAAGGCAAGTCATGCTTGTCCAACCTCATCTCCTTCTATGACCGTGTGACCAGACTGGTAGATGAGGGAAAGGCTGTTGATGCAGTCTACCTGGACTTCAGCAAAGCCTTTGACACCATCTCCCACAGTATTCTCCTGGGGAAACTGGCTGCCCGTGGCCTGAACAGGTATACTCTTCTCTGGGTAAAGAACTGGCTGGAAGGCCATGCCCAGCGGGTAGTGATTAATGGAGTTAAGTCCAGTTGGCGTCCCGTTACAAGTGGTGTCCCCCAGGGGTCGGTAGTAGGGCTTATCTTGTTTAATACCTTTATTGATGACCTAGATGAGGGGATTGAGTGTACCCTCAGTAAGTTTGCAGATGACACCAAGTTGGGAGGTAGTGTCAATCTGTCTGAGGGTAGGGTGCCCCTTCACAGGGATTTGGATAGGCTGGACTGCTGGGCTCAGGCAAATGGGATGAGGTTCAACAAGGCCAAGTGCCAGGTTCTGCACCTGGGGCACAACAACCTCAAGCAGTGCTACAGGCTGGGAGATGAGTGGTTGGAAAGCTGCCAGGCAGAGAAGGACCTGGGAGTATTGGTTGATAGTCAGCTGAATATGAGCCAGCAGTGTGCTCAGGTGGCCAAGAAGACCAACAGCATCCTGGCTTGTATCAGAAACAGTGTGGCCAGCAGGTCTAGGGAAGTGATTGTCCCCCTGTACTCGGCTCTGGTGAGGCCGCACCTCGAGTACTGTGTTCAGTTTTGGGCCCCTCACTACAAGAAAGACATCAAGGACCTGAAATGTGTCCAGAGAAGGGCAACAAAGCTGGTGAGGGGTCAGGAGAACAAGTCTTATGAGGGGTGGCTGAGGGAGCTGGGATTGTTTAGTCTGGAAGAGGCTCAGGGGAGACCTCATTGCACTCTACAACTTCCTGAAGGGAGGTTGTGATGAGGGGGGGGTTGGCCTCTTCTCCCAGGTAACTAATGATAGGACTTGAGGAAATGGCCACAAGTTGTGCCTGGGGAGATTTAGATTAGATAGCAGGAAAAACATTTTCTCTCAAAGAGTGTTCAGGAACTGGAACGGCCTGCCCAGGGAGGTGGTGGAGTCACCGTCCCTCGTGGTGTTCAAGCGTCTGGACGAGGTGCTACGAGATGTGATTTAATAGCTTAGTGGATAGTATTAGTGATAGGAGGACAGCTGGACTAGATGATCTTGTAGGTACTTTCCCACCTTGTGTTTCTATGATTCTAAGGATTTGTCCAGTCAAATTCACAGAGTCTTCAAGAATGGAGATCTCCAAGACTTTCTGGATACCCATTCCTGTTTGGCCACATACACTGTGAAGAATTTTCTCCTTATGTCTTATTAGGATTTCCCTTATTACAGTTTCTGTTAGTTGCCTCCAGTGCTCTAACCAGCACTGGCAGAAAGTAAGTATGAATCTGGGGGGACAAGACAGAGGTGCTGTTGGCTTTCTTTGTCACCTGAGCACACTGCTGGCTCACATTCAACTAGCTATTGACCAATACACTGGGTCCTTTTCTGCCAGGCAGCTTTCCAGCCACTCATCTCCCAGCCTGTAACGCTGCTTGGGATTGTTGTGCCCCAAGTGCGGGACTCAGCACTTGGCCTTGTTGAACTTCATACAGTTGGCCTTGGCCCATCACTCCAGCCTATCCAGATCCCTGTGCAGAGCCTTCCTACCCTGGAGCAGATCAACGCTTACACCTAACGTGGTGTCATCTGCAAAATTACTGACAGTGCACTTGATCCCCTCGTTCAGATCACTGACAAAGATATTGAAGAGAACTGGCCCCAATACTGAGCCCTGGGGGACACCACTAGTGACTGGTCTCCATCTGGATTTAGCTCTATTCACCGTGACTCTTCAGGTCAGGTCACCCAGCCAGTTATTAACCCAACAAAGCGTACACCCGTCCAAGACTTGAGCAGCCAGCTTTTTCAGGAGACTGCCATTGGAAATGGTTTCAAAAGCCTTACTGAAATCTAGGTACCACATCCACAGCCTATCTGTCATCCACTGAGCGCATCACTTTGTTGTAGAAGTAGACCAGGTTCATTGCTCAGGACCTGACTTTTATAAACCCATGCTGACTGGGCCTGATCACCTGGTTGTCCTATAACTGCTGTGTGATGGCACTCAAGATCATCTGCCCCATGAGATTTCCCAGTACCAAGGTCAGACTGACAGTCCTGTAGCTTTCCAGATCCTCCTTCTGGCCCTTCTTGTAGATAGGTGTCACATTTGCTAGCCACCAGTTAACTGGGATCTCCCCTGATAGCCAGGTCTGCTGATAAATAGTGGAAGTCAACTTGGCAAGCACTTCCACCAGCTCCCTCAGTACCCTCGGGTGGATCCAGTCTGTCCTCATAGACTTGCATACATCTAAGTGGAGTAGCAGTTTGCTAACCATTTCCTCGTGGAATATGAGGGCTCCGTTCCACTCCTTGTCCCCACCTACTGACTCCCTATCTACCAGATGAAACATTGTACCTCACTTTCAGGCATGCACTTCCTATTGCAATAGTAAGGAATTCTAGTTAGTTCGGCTGGTAGCTTGGTAGCTCATAAAACAGAATCACAGAACAGAACCATCTTGAAAACCTCTAGTACCCATAAATTAGGACTTGGCTCTACTGAATATTGTGAATTTATTTAGTTTACAAACATCTTTCAGCACATTAGGTAGAGGGTTTTTTATTTTTTAACTAAGGAACTACTTCAGTCTTTGAGATCATTTTCAAATTAAATAATAAACATTAATGACATAGCATTTTTTTTTTCATTTATTTTAGGGAAAGTTTCCAAGTACTAAGGCATATACAAACAAACAAACATACATACAAGGTGTATATACATATATATACAAGGAAAGTTTGCATATGTGATACTAAACAGATGTCTATTCCCATAAACAGAACTTCAAAGAAGTCATGCAACAAAACTCCACTGAGAAATCTGGAGATTTCATTTTATTCTAGGAAGTATGACAAGTACTTTGATAATACATGTCATGTAGTATGTTCCTTGGGCTCCAGAGATCGCAAACAATGTAGATACAACAGAAGAACATAAGTAAAATTTGTGGCGATAGATTGCACATTAGCTTGAGCTCTCATTGAATGTAGCTCTGAATGGAGCATGTCATTGCTATCCTTGCTGTTTTTTGTATAACAATTTTTTTTTTGTATAGCAATTTTTGTATAGCAATTATATTTACGATAGCACTGAAATTATATTTGGGTAATATTTTATTCTCACTATGACATTTGGCTCTACTTTTCAAAGAGATTGCTTCCAGGGATTCCCTGTACTCTACTAACAAATGTCCTTTTGTTTCTATAAATATCAGTACACATGCAAAGAGAATTTTATGGGTAAATAGACACTTGTGTTCTTTCTCTATTCCTATATCTCAAAAAGGGGAAGAGCTGGAAGAACAGATTTAGGAATGAGGGCTTGACTAGGCAAAATGGTAAAAAAAAGGTTTATGGGTGTACTAGTTAGTATGTACAGTAATTCAGTGGGTAAAATCATCAAGAATGTAGTTGGAGTGGTTTATGACTAGCAGGTGTAAAATGCTGAGGAAAGAAGAAATTCTGAGTGAGGCTTAAGAAATATAAAGATCTAAGAGAATGTGTGGTTGACCTTCTAGACAGTCATGCAAGTATAATTTCTTGACTGTAGCTAACTCTCTAAAAGTAACTCCTATGTTTTTAGCTTTTAGCTTGTAGATTTTTTCTCTCATTCATAAGCCTAGGAGATAAAATGCAGGCAAAGAGAAAGTTTTGTCTCTACCAATCTATCTATTTGAATCACCATTCTGAGAAAGCTGTATGATAAACAAACTAAAATAAAAATACATTTAAAACATCTGGTTCCTAGAAATGATATATAACAGTGACAGAACCTGCATCCCTACTTGCAGTGCTTCTTCAGGCAAAATGAATAGCACCTTTCTCACAGATCCAGAATTGCTTTGTCAAACAGGAGTTACTGGCATAAATAATCCGTCCATATAAGGAAGCGCAGAAGATGTGTTCATATAACACTGTCCTAGAAAATTAAAAGATATGGATTAATAATGTCCTACTGACATCATGTACTGTATATCTCTATATTTGGATTTGTAGTCATAATGATTTGCCACTGGAATGTAGAGTTATTTCTCCTTTGGAGATATTTTATTTCTACTATGTTGCCTTTTGGGGTCCAGGGCGTGTGACTGAGCTATAGTTTGTTACCCATTTTTCCTTACACAGGACAGGAATTTGTAGTCCTATAGCAGATTAAATGATATCCATGTTCCTTCATCACTGCACATGTGGCAAACATGGGAAAAAGGAATCATAAATGTCATGGAGTTTACTGGAGCCCAGAGGAGAGAACCACGCTGGTCTTAAGTTACGAAGGCTTACCAAGTTTTGGCTTCTCTTGAAAGAGCTGTTCCATCTTCCCAGTACCAGCCATTCCTTTCAGAGATGTATGATAATCCAACCCAATAAAACTGTGAATCCTGTGGCAGAGAGACCTGTAGCAATGGGAAGATCATCACAATAATATTTCAAAAATAATACCCAAGCTGTATATCTTCCAGCTGAGAAGGTTCTGCAGCCAAAGGAGACAACTCTTACTCAATAGGTAACTGTTTCTATGCTTGTTTTCCATGAAACAGTGCTGACTGCTCTGATTATAGAATCATTCAAATATCAGTTATTGAACTGTGTCAAGACAAATGTACCCCGGATCTGCAAAAGAACTGTTTTTATAAAGAAAAAAAATGTTTTGTCTCGCCTGCATTTAGGTATCTACACTGCCTTTATGTATCTACAGTTTGGATATAGACATGGGAACACTGTCAAGGCCCCAGTTAAGGTCTGCAAAGATATGGCCAACAGAGCCAGTGGAGCTTGAGATATGACTCATCTCATGCAGTGGGAGTGGTACAAAATAGTGACTGTATTGTAGATCTCCCACTGGCTGCAATGGAGCCTAAGAAAGTAGCTTTGAAGTTGCAGACCACTTACAATATAGATGCCTGATGTTAGGTGAGATGAATCCCAGCCTAGAGGGCAGATTCTGGTGCCTAAACATAGGCCTTTAACACCATTTGAGATAGCTTAAAATTTCAAGTTTTCACATATGGCTGATTGACAAGACCCAGAACCTGTGTCTTTATGAAGCACTACTTGAATGTGAAAGAGGACAATGCAGGTCATCTCAGATTGCACTAGACACCTATGCCTAGGAGCCTGGATCATTCCCTACATGTCCAAGTACTACCTAAGAGGTTCCTCATCATCTTAGCCTGTTCAGATCCTCCATATACTCTACTACTGCTTATTAGCATGTTTAGGGACTCATTCAAAATCTAAAATCTACAGGTGGCTTAACCTGGGCTAGCTTCAGTCTGACTCCAGTTGCATATACCAAACATGGAAGAAAAAGCAAACACCTAGACTTCTGAGATCCAATGACCCAGGGATTTATATTTCATACCAAAATTATCTCGTGAACTCAGTGTTGAAGGTGTGGTGTTCAGGTGTTGCTCAGCAGTGTGAACCAGGATTCTGAGCTCAGGATCACAGAATCATAGAGTCACTTAGGCTGGAAAAGATCTTTAAGATCATCAAGCCCAATCATCACCTAACACTACCAAGTCCACCACTAAAACATGTCTCTAAGCACCCCAACCACGTCTCTTAAATACCTCTAGAGATGGCGACTCCACTACATCCCTAGGCAGCCAGTTCCAATGCCTAACCACTCTTTCTGTGAAGAGATTTATCCTGATAGCCAATATAAACCTTCCCTGGTGCAATCTGAGACTGTTTCCTCACATCTTGTCCCTTGTCACCTGAGAAAAGAGACCAACATCCTCCTTGCTGCAACCTCCTTCCAGGTAGTTGTAAAGAGGGACAAGGTCATTCCTCAGCTTTTTTTTTTCTTTTTTTTTTTTTCCAGACTAAATAGCACCAGTGTCTTCAGACACTCCTTATAGAAAACTCCTGTTTTCTAGCCCTTTCACCAGCTTTGCAGTTCTTCAGTGTTGGTAGACTCAGTTATAAACCACTTCTCCACTTTTGTGTCTACCTATCTGATTTTCATTAAAAAAAAATTCAAATGGGCAACCTTTATGCTTTAAAATAAAAGAGAATTGAGAACCCCCATCTGAAACTGACTCCATATGGAAAAAAGAAGAATTTTCAGGGAACCGTCTTTCCTTTTAAAAGTTTTAGGTAGCAAAAAGCAAATAAGGAGGTTTGGACTTTGTATAAGCTTAATAGCTGGTGAAACAGAAGTTCCCAGGTATATGTGTACAATAAGTGAAAATATGGTCCTGCCAACAAATCACAGATTTTTAATTAGGTAGCAAATATAAATAAATAAATAAGATTACTCAAAACTGTTAACTCCCTAAATCTTATTTAGTCATCATAATATAATCCTCTTCAGTCTAGCCTTTCTGCCATCGTTAATGTCAATCTATGAAGGGTGTAACACAAGGACAAAACCCAACCTGTTTACTGTCACTTTGCACAGCACCATGGTGAAAGACAGCATGAATGACAGCACAATGGTTAATCGGCCATTCTAGATTAGGTGTAGATGTGGTTTTGATGCTAGGAGCCCTCAGAAATAAAACTTATGGAGAAAGATAACAGAAGTATGTATTTTGCATGCTGGGAGTCCCCTCCAAGCTGCTATAATGCAATTTGTTTTCTCTGTGAAAACCTAGAGGTAATTAAGGTATTTTATAAAATGTTTTATTTTATTCTTCATAACACACAATTTAGAAATTGTTTCAAGACATGAAAATCCTGTAGCTTGCAGGAAGACCACTTGACACAGGGAAAAACAAATGAAGGCACTGTAAATGACCAAACCATTTTCTGCACGCCACATTTCTTGAAGTTAAAACACACTTGATGTAAAGGAATATATGAGGTTAAGGCTGTACCATCTTTGCTTTTTCTTTCAGCACAAGAAGAGTAGAGTTTCTAGAGGAACAGAACTCCTGGCTTTCCTTCCATGTTTTCTTCTGCTTTGAAATGTAGAAGCAGCTGTCAGCTCCACTGCTTTGCCAGCTTGCTGGACAGAGAGCACATTTTGTTTCTAAAAGTCAGAGAGAGAGTATTATGCAGATCTGCAAGGAATACTAGGATTTTAACTGATGGTTTGTCTGGGAAAAGGAGATTAAGAGTAGCCACGAATCACCTGAGCTTCTGGGGGGCCTGTGAGAGATGAGTTATTTTGAATGTTAACATACACATATCCACATCTCAAATACTATCACAGTTAATAGCAAACAGTAGGTGATCAGGTTATTTTCCCTGTGATTGTATAGTCTCTCAGGCAATGGGCTCTCAAAGGGGATGATTTGGGTTTATTTATATAACCACTTTTACCATTGTTCTCTTTCCCTTCAGAACACAATGCTTCCCTCATTTCCTGCAGCTTCTTTCCTTCTGCAGAATCCTTGGGAACCTGAAAAACTGAAGTGAATGAAAATTCTTATCAGAGTACTTTCTTTAAAGAGTTTTAAATTGTAGCTTTGGGCATTCTTTTACTATCTGTTTCATTTGCAAGTTGATTTGTGTGTGTACATCATCTTCATTTCATTCCTTTTTCAAAGGGGAGAGGAGAGGAGAGGAGAGGAGAGGAGAGGAGAGGAGAGGAGAGGAGAGGAGAGGAGAGGAGAGGAGAGGAGAGGAGAGGAGAGGAGAGGAGAGGAGAGGAGAGGAGAGGAGAGGAGAGGAGAGGAGAGGAGAGGAGAGGAGAGGAGAGGAGAGGAGAGGAGAGGAGAGGAGAGGAGAGGAGAGGAGAGGAGAGGAGAGGAGAGGAGAGGAGAGGAGAGGACACTTTCAGCCAAATGCAAATTTATTACATATGCGTTTAATAACTGTCCACAACTACCTGAAGAACACTTACAAAGAGGGAGCAAAACTGCCCTGGACAACAGAAAGTGATATAACAATGGGCAACGACTGCCACAAATTGAGATTTGCTCTATTCAGGTTGGACACTAGGAAAAATTCTTCACCACAAGTGTGGTTCAGCAGTAGAAAAGGAAGTGGTAACATCTCCACTCTCAGATTTTTTCCAAAGTAATATAGACAAAGCTACAGATTATATTATCTAGGGTTACTGATAGTCCAACTGCCTCTAAGCTAACAGTTCTGTGATGCTACAGAACACCCTGAGTGTCCTTGGCATTTGCAACTGTTTCCCTCCCCCTGAAAAGAAGCTGGAGACTCTATCTCTGCTTCCATAAGCAATGTGCCTTCACCTTCAATTGTTAATTGAAATGTTTCTACGGAAAATCTGTTGTAATCTTTGGGCAAATTCACCAGTCCCTATACTTTGATACATAGATTACATCATAAAATTGTCATTCCTGAAAAAAAAACAACAACCTGCAATCCAAGAAAGAGGGAATGATAACTGAAATATTACAGTAACAGTCACAGGGGGTCACTATTACCCAGCGTAGCCGAGAGGATGAATCTTCTAGCTATGAACACTGGGAATCTGAGAAAGGGTGCAGTCTTTTACTCCTCGTTTACTCCTTTAAATGCAGTTTCGGCTGTTAGTATGGGAGTATTGTTGCAACTGGAAGCTTTTCTGGAGGACAGTGTGGATGGGGTAAAGATTGTAAATGCAGATCAAGGTTATCTGGAGTGACTTGTGCAGATGCACAGTGGAGAGGAGATTTGATAGGAAATTGCTGTTCTTGCCATACTATTTCCACAGGTCTTTGCAGGAATGGTCAACAGGGGCAGATGAAGTAGTAGTACTGCTGGGATTCACTCCCATAATAGTACCCCAGGACAGCACAGTACTTACACAGGAACAGCAAGGCCACCAGCCCCATGAGCAACACCAGGCTCAAAATGAAGAAAGCAAAAGCCACTGGCCACCTTTTGGCAGATGAGGCAGAGACTCCTGGAACAACAACAACAAAAACACATTTAGCAACAAAAAGAACAGTTCTCATCACCACACAGTGATATTGCCTCCTCTCTGACATAACCACTTCATATTTATCTCTTCTGCAGAGCTTCTTTTTTACTTATTGCAAAGTTTTTATTATCACTGTCCTGAATTTCCAGGAATTTTTTATTTGTTTGTTTTGAGAAATATTAGTCTACCCACTGAGAATATTTATTAACTGAGGCTCTAATGCTTCAAGGCAAAACCTTGTATCATGAGGAAGGAGACCAGACTAGATTTTGCAGTTCCTGTAGTCCTGGAAAGAATGAAACAAGCTCTAAGTCTCTCCACCTCAAATGGGAAAAAAACAAAAACAAAAAACAAACAAACAAAAAAAACAACCAACAAACAAACAAACAAAAAAACACAACAACATATAGTGTTGGATATAAAATTAATTTGGGGCACTGTTATTGGAATTTCTAAATATTTGCAATGTTTCAGCCTTAAACTGTGCATCTTTCTTCAGGCTCTTTCTTCAGATTTCTATTAGGGTTCCATGTCTCACCAGTAATGTAGTCCTCCAGAAATTCACAGCTGACTCTCTCCCAATTAAAATATTTTCACATATGTTTATAATTCTTTTGGGAAGTGGTGCTCTGCAGTTTTCTATAATACTCTTCCCAATCTGTTCGCTAGTGTTCAGGCTGCATATATCAACAGTTATTATTTGAGACCAGTGTATCAGAGCAAGCACGTCCAGAGAAAAAGCCTTTTGTAAGGTGAGAAGAATTAACCTCCAGAGGTGCACAGATGTCCGTAACTCAAACGTACATAGCAAAAGTTGAGGGAGATTGCCCTAACCCTCATTGATCAATGCAATTTCAAAAGACCACAGATGACACTGCATTACAGACTGATGTGCTGCAGGGTAGACCTGCCATTTCTAGGGTCTTAGACATGTTAGAAATTAGCTGTAAGTGTAGCAGAGCTCAGGAAAGACCAACATCAAGTCCTGTACCTCTAACAGTGCAACTCCATGCACCAGTACAGGTGGAAGACTGACAGGCTAAAAAGCAGTTGTGCTGAAAAGGACTTCAGGGTCCTGGTGGACAAGGTGAATGTGAGCCATCACTGTGTCCTTGTATCAGTGAGAGCTGACCAGCACTGGGCTCTATTGGCAAGACTGTAGCCAGTACGTTGAGTGAAGTGGTTGCTGGTCTACTTGGCATGAAGCCACATCTGGAACACTGTGTCCAAAGTGGAGCTTCCCAGCTCAAGGGAGCTGTCAGCTCACTGTAGAGAGTCCAGCAGAGGACCATCAAGATGGTCAAGATAGGTGGCTGAAGTACCTGGGCTTGTTTAACCTGGTGAAAAGGATGCTAAGGGTGGACCTAATTTCAGTCCTCCACTCCCTAAAAGGGCTTTATAAATGGAGCTAGACTCAACTCAGAAGTCTAGAGGAAGGGTATAATACAGCAGTCACAAGATGCATTAGGAAAACTTCTGCTTAGATATGAGGAAAAAAAATATTCTCCTTCAGCACTTGGAACAAATGCCCAGAGATACTGTGAGATCTCCATCCCTGGAGGTTTCCAAAACTCAAGTGGACAACACCCTGAGCAACTTAATCAGACATTACAGCTAGTCCATTCAAAAAGCAAATAGTGAGAGGTGAGCTATATAGGTCCCTCCTAAACTAACTTGTGCATAGGTCTATCTACTTTACATGACCTTCATGCGCATTGAGAAGCCATTTAAGAGTTTCCTGAGCTTGCCACCTCATTTCTTTCCAGGAAACTCTGCCTTTATACCTGACTTCCTAATATTCATCCTTAGTTTTCTGTCTCCTGCTTGTTAACAGCTTCTCCATCCTCCTTTTCAAGCAATCATTCTCAGTGGATAGCCCTAGATCTTTTCCAAACAGTATCAGATTGATATTAGTTTAGTCTTTGACTACTCTACTCTACTCCTAAATAGCATCAATAATACTTATTTCACACATAAGCCTGCTGGTTAAATTCTGAGCAACAGCAACTGTGTTCAACCTCACCTTTTTATGGGCTCAGATATTTCATAGGCACAATTCACTACCTTAGTTAACTCTCAATCTGGTTATAGAAACATTTTGAGCATAAATAAATAAAAATAACCCCCCATAAGAGATTACATTCACTATTAGGCCTTATAAACAGGGTAGTTTTAGAATTCCAATGGCTGAGGAAACTGCTTCAATTTCCAAAGACTGCATTATCTGATAAAACTATAGTGCCTTCCTCTCTTGCAGTGCCCTGCTGTTATAAATGAGTTGTAACAACAACAACAAAAAAAAAGACCACAAACAAACAAACAAAAAACCTATATAAAGGTAAAATTTGTCTTCTGTATTAAAGCAAATAGGAAAAAAATAATAACTGTAGTATATATAGATCTCAAAGACTTCAGAAAAAATATCTTCTATGATCAGACACTACAGCACACAAGACTTCATTATTATTCTCTGTGCTGTTTCTATGAGCTTTAATTAAGAGTAGACTATGTAAATTCAGGTTACATCCTGACTTAGATAGAAAAATAATTTTCATCTGTACTTACTGTCTACTGTACCACAACTGACTGGAGCATTAAATGCAGGATATTTGTTGCTGTTTGAATATCCACGAGTAATAACTGAAGCTGGGGGTCGTAAATTTAATGTGGTGTAGCCTTCCTCATCCTCCATCTCCAGCTTGTCACACTTTTTTCTGGCAACAGCAGTACTTGGGAGATGGGGCACTCTGCAGCAAGACCAAAGCTGGAGCAATGGGAATGGTTTACATTTCAGCATTTTCAGTGAAACCACGAAGGAAGCTGGCTCTGTTCTGATTACTGTGTCATAGTGAAAGTGTAACACATTGAAAGCATGTTAAGAAGATACAATTACTCTGTCAAGGATGGGTAGTAATTTCTTCTTGAACATGAAGACCAGGAGTCTTGGTTCCTGACTGGAGCCTAAGACTGTTTACCTCAACTACCCATCTGATCTGATCCTGCAAATACAGCAAACATTAGGATTTTCTACCTCCTTGAAATACAATGCTCTCAAAATAGTTGCTATTTCAAGTTATGGTGTGAGAGATAACTGTTTAAGCATCAGAGCACAAATACAGCACAAGAGCTGCATTGAGAGCAATAGGTTGCATTTCCAAATGCTATTAAGAAAGAAATGAAAAATGAAATTATTTTGAAAACTTTCACTGAAATAAATTCTACAAATACAGTCAATGGTACTCCAAGCCATGCTCCTCTAACTTCCATGTGCATATTTAGACTGGGATCTAGTTAGGAAGATCCAGAAAGAGAACCATTAGGGGAAAATCCTAATCTCTGAATCTGAAAAAAATAATCAAATCAGATTTAGAAGGCAAGTAACAAGTGGAGAGGATGAGAGTACCTGATTTATCAAGAAAGGCTAACAGGGATCTCCATGTATCTTGGCACTGAATTCTGAGTGATTATGACAGATGATGTTTGCTTTTTTATGTTAAGAAGGGCTGTGAGCAGGCAAGTAGGAAGTCTGCAAGTTAATACATATACATCCTGGGAGGTGTGCAGTCAATTCTGTGGGATATTTTATAAGAAAAGAGCTTTGCTCCTCCCCAGACACAACAGAGCAATATGTGGAGCTGAGAAGCATATTTCAGGAGCAGGGGTTTCTCTTCTGAGGGGTGAGACTGCCAGGTGGAAAGAGCTTAATAGAAACCCTTTAGCAGAAAAGGAAGTGAGTGATACAGCACTGAGATGGAAGGAAGGAAGGAATGAAAGAAGGAAGGAAGAGAGAGAGAGAGAGAGAGAGAGAGAAAGAAAGAAAGAAAGAAAAAGAAAAAGAAAAAGAAAAAAAAGAAAAAGAAAAAGAGAGAAAGAGAGAAAGAGAGAAAGAGAGAAAAAGAAAGAAAGAAAGAAAGAAAGAAAGAAAGAAAGAAAGAAAGAAAGAAAGAAAGAAAGAAAGAAAGAAAGAAAAAGGAAGGAAGGAAGGAAGGAAGGAAGGAAGGAAGGAAGGAAGGAAGGAAGAGAGAGAAAAAGAGAAAGAGAGAGAGAGAGAGAGAAAGAAAGAAAGAAAGAAAGAAAGAAAGAGAAAGAAAGAAAAAGAAAAAGGAAGAAAGGAAGAAGAAAAGAAAGGAAGGAAGGAAGGAAGGAAGGAGGGAAGGAAGGAAGGAAGGAAGGAAGGAAGGAAGGAAGGAAGGACGGATGGACGAGAGAGAGAGAAAGAGAGAAAGAGAAAGAGAGAGAGAGAGAGAAAGAAAGAAAGAAAGAAAGAAAGAAAGAAAGAAAGAAAGAAAGAGAAAGAGAATGGAGGGAAGGGAGGAAGGGAGGAAGGGAGGAAGGAAGGGAGGAAGGGAGGAAGGGAGGAAGGGAGGAAGGAAGGAAGGAAGAGAGAGAGAGAAAGAAAGAAAGTTCAAAGTGCGGAAGAGAGAAATAAAACTGAGCTGACAGGATGGTGAAACCAGGAGCTTGACATGATTGATATGGCCACTCAGCCTGGGTCAGAGAAAGGCAAGGCAACACTGAGGATCTCTCTGCTGTTGCAGGGTATGCAGAGGTCAGAGTGCAGAAATGGCTTATCCATCCTCACTCTCTATCTCTAGTCATTTGCCTTTTTCCAGTGCTGAGCTGTAGTCCTTAAACATCTTCAGACAGTGACTGACTCTCTGTAACAGAGCAATTGCCCAGACATGGTGATTCATGTTGTGGCGACATGGTGAGTCAGAAGGAAAATGCAAGAGAGGAATTTCTGTGGTAGCTGTTCCTGTTCCTGTGTAAATTTCAGAGTTTCCTGTTTGCAAAATAACAACAGAATGGAAATACACTATAATGACTGAGCTGTTCTTACTATCTTCTTGTGCAGATGGTAGATTTTTTCAGAACAGAAATACTTCTGGCTGCATGTATGCTTGAATTATGTTATCCATATGCAAAGAGAAGGTGTGAGGGAAAAGCTGGGAGTAAAGGATATTTCCAATTGGTTTTCCTATACAGGCAAACACAAAAGGTGTAGCATTCAGTGTGTATTCATGATGCCTTCATAATACCTCATGAGTGCCTCATACTAAATATGGTGCAAAAATACTTGTGCATCAGCCCTGAAAATTTTGTTTTGGCACCTTAGTGTCAAGGGCTTTTCTGCAGATAACTGGGAGTCAAATATGTCTATGCTACTGCATTAGGCCGCAGTTTTCTGTGACTAACCTCTTCAGTCTTTACAACAACTTCTCAAGCACTAAATGAAAACCCTTTGCAATAACTTTTCTCTCATATGATTTTCAGGAGGGAAAACAGGATGTAAAAGGCATTTTCCTGTATTATTTTCATAGATCTGAATTCAATAAGCAGCCTGATGAATTATTATTTTTATTATTGTTATTACAGAGTCACCCTTTAAAATAGATTCTGCTGCAAGAATAGAAGTAACAGTTTGTAACAAAGGCAATATGATGAGGCTTCGCCATCACTCTGTCCATTTAATGATCCAGGAAGGCAAAATTTCTTGTTTCTTCAGAATAAAATGACAAGGAAGATAGATTAAGACAAGAAGTTTTGGTCTACATTTGAACATAACAGATGTGTAAAAGTTATCAGAACAAAATGTCTCTATTAACTAGAATGTGACCTTGCAAATTGCAATAGCTAGAGTTTATCACTTGGGAGGCAGGAGGAGTAGATTTTAGAAAAGTGAAACACACCGCTGTGTACAACTGATTCAAAAATGCCATCACAACCAATACATAATCAGCAAATTTCTAATATCTCTCCCTCTGTAAGCAAAACTTTCTTTTAATGTAAAATACAGTCAGACAATGCACCTTTAAATCCTACAATGTTTCACCACCACCAGGATGTGTCCTTTGCCATCTTCAGCCTTGCTGGACTAGATTTTTCACTTCAGTACTGTGAACAACTGCAGTAAATGGTAGGACACTGCCTTCCCTCCTTCTTCTCTGGAGTGTTTTTGTTTGTTTGTTTGTTTGTTTGTTTGTTGATTGTTTGAGTGTTTTAGTTATTGTTTTTTGGAAAGAAAAAGCTAGCTGCTTCTGTTTTAGTACACTAGTGCACTGTGAAACTACTCTAATCCCAGCTGCCTTTGCAGTAACAGATACAGTTCCTGCACCACAGAGTGGTTTTGGACAAGAAGTAAGGTCACCTGAAAGACCAAGGCCACAGAAAGGTACGATGTAGCCTTGTGGCTTCCTATTGTGTGGACAGCTGTCAATCTGAGCTCATGTCTGTCTTCAACAAACTTTCAAAAAAAAAAAAAAACAGGATTCACCCATCTGCTCTTAGGCCTATCTCACAAACGAAGAAACATCCTAGAAACACCTTTTCTGTTACCTTGCAGTAACTCTGTTGTTAGAGAAAACAAGATCAGACTTATTTGTTTATTTATTTATTTGTGGCGAATTATTTATGCCAAAAGGCCCTTCATTAGCAAGAGAGGATATGGCATGCTCAGGACACCTTCCATGTCAGATTTCTCATATATCTAATATAAACACCAAGAGACTCTCTGGGAAGTCACTGGGCAGAAGATCTGCATTTTCACTGCAAAAGACAGGAACAGGTACAAAACAAATTGAAAGGAACGGCTATGAAATGTTACCACAGAGATGTGAATGATGAGTTACCATTATTCATATTGTTCAAGAACACCCTGGCCCACCTTTTGAGAATAATTGTTTGTGTGTTGTATATTCCATCCTAGTAGTGTATTAAAGCAGTCAGACCAACAAGACCTCAGAAGCGTGTCCTGAATGGAAGCATTTAATCTTCATCATTTGTGTTATGTTACAACTACACGGTTATGAACCAACAAGTGGTATTAGGGCTGTTATCAGTGGATGGTGGTAGGAGCAATATCTTTATACATTTGCCTTGATACTGTTTTTTTTTTTTTGCTCTTGGGCAACCACTTTTGCCCATTTTGTCCATCACTGATGTTGGCTAAAACGGAGTAATAGTTTGGCCATTTTGGAACTGGAACAACAGGCATGGATTGCTCCTGGAGCCCATCACCATAAGTGTTTCCTTAGTGTGAAGACATTTTTACATGTGTCTGATAGAGAATGAAAATGGGAAAATGTATTAGGTCTGACCCAACATATTTAAATTCTCATGTGATAAATTAGAAAAAAAAAAATCAGCCATGTCGAACATCTTCTAAATATAAATATTCTCATAATCCTCTTGATCTGACAAGCCATTCCTCTTGCTGGTTGTTGTTACGTCGCTGCAATTGGATGGCAGGCTTTTCACAGACATAGTAATTAATTTCATCACATCGATGGCTGTATATGACACGATTGTAAATATATCCGCAGAAGTGGGGAAGTTGTAAATTATTTGTCCTAGGATGGAAAAATCTTTATTATTTCATCTCACCTCATTCAAATTGTACATTCTCACACTTTTCAGAGAGAGCCATCTTTGCAAGAAGTCCTCATTTATCTTTCACAAAGAATACATAACCCCAACAAAGAAACAAAGAGTTTAGCAACATAATGCAACAACACCTAGGAGGCTGGCCTTGTCCTGAATATGCCTACAAACACTCCTAGCAGACTGTAAGGCTGGATTCCAAACCTTCGCTGTACCTGACAGTAAGAAACACTAACTGCTGGGTACTGAGTGTAGAGTATCAGTTAAGAGGACACTGTCCAATAATGAAAATTGGCAAAGCAGGCTGGAAAGCAAGAAGAAAAATATATTGTATTTCTGAAATAATATGTTAAACAGAAGTGAAGTGATTCTAGAAAATAAATGGTGCCTTATCTTAAAATAAAATAAAATAAAATAAAATAAAATAAAATAAAATAAAATAAAAAGCACAAAGCAAAACACTTTTCTCTTGGAGTTTTTTCCATGTGTCCTCACTGAGACAAGATGTCAAATACAAGAGAAATGTATGACATTTATGGTCAGTCTGAAACTAAATTGTGAATAGAAACTTCCAGGCACCTTTTTTCCCGCCAGCACTAGTGCCTAGATCAGCCTAGAATCAGTCCTGGGTGAGGCTAAGAAAAGTCTGAAATGGAAAAGGAAGACCCAGAATACACAAAAAGTTGCATAGAAGCTGTCTATCCTATGTTTTTTTTGATGTTAGAAGAAGTGGGAGTAGCATATGGGTGAGGACCAAATTTATGTACTGCATTATTAAAACTTACCAAGACTTTTGTTCTTCTGTAACAGTTGTGTTGTCTGCCCAGAACCAGCCTTGCTTTTCAGCTCTAAATGATAATCCAAGCCAGAATGTTTTTCTAGGAATTTTTTTAACCAGTTCCTATGCAAAGTAAGAATAATTCAAAATAGATATTCAAGACATTGTCACAGAAGTTGCAAGCATTGATGGAAACTGCTCAAAGAACATAAAAAAAAAAATATTGCTAACCTATCATGACCACTTCTGCTCTTAAAGGAAAGGTCTACTGTCCAAAGAGAGATGATAGGAGAGCTACTTTTAATCACAAAGATACACTTACAATCCTGAAGGACAATGTCACCCTTATCTACCTGATTTAAACCCTTTGAGAGAAACATTGGATCATTGTTCTCCCTTTTAATTATGCATCATTCCTCCCCTTTTACTTTGCCCTTAGCATTTTCATCAGTGAAAAGAAAGCTGCTCCAAGGAACCATTGGGTTTGATTTGTGAAACATTTACATGTGGCTGCATCATCATTTACTTGTTTCCAAAAGCTGAAACATGACAAGTAGAGGAGGTTTTACAGTTAGGCAGTTAGTGATATTCCCTTCTTAAAAAATTCTCTTACCAGAACAGGTAAGAAGATAAACTGAAATGATGCTGACTTTCTCCCTCCTATTTGAGGGAAATCTCTGAATATTTGAATTTTTTTTTTTCTGTTGCTCTCCTCCTTCACTTCCCATTCTTACTCCTATGGCACTTCTCCGTTTTCTTTTTTTCTTCATCTCTCTTGGTGCCCTGATTAAGAAAGGTAGAACAAACTGCACCTCTCAATCTTTGTAGTAACCAATTTGAGAAGATGAGAATAAAGTTACTTTCCCTTCATTCTGGGGGAAACATTGCACCCTGCAGCTCAGCGAGGGGAGAATCCCCATTGTCATGTGTTGGAGGGCAGACAGGCCAAGCTCTGACCACTAGCTCTTGGGATATATTTTCTGCCTTCACTTCCAATAGGTGTGCTGTGATCTTGTGGTAAAAGCATTATTTCAGTCTACACCTGGCATTTTATCTTCCCACCCAAGTTTGTTTTCACTTACTGAAATGTTAGGCCAGACTTCAGCAACTCATTCCCAAGTGTTTTCATCTTATTTGAGAATGAGACTAATTCTGGTGGAAAGAACTTTCACAAAACGGGGATAACTATGGTTTGTCTGGTGGGAGAACAGGTTGAAAGAGGTTTTCACACTCACATCTTAGCAAATCCTTGTAAGGATCCATAACACTTGTTAAATTAATGACTAAACAGACATAAACCTACTTTCACCAGTCATTCTAGTAGTAAGAGCCACAGCAAACCATGGTAAGATGTTTTGTTGCTGACCACCAGCAGCTGAAAGGACAGCATTTTCTGTGGCAGTGACCAGACCTATGTCTTAGCCCTTGCCAGAGCAACATAACCACTGCAGAAAATGTCCTGCTCAGCTCACAGTGCCATTTAAGAAAATGACATGTGAAGTGCCAGGGAACTGCTAACTTCATAGTCCCTCTGCTGTGTAATGGAAGAACTGGGGCTGTCCTAACTTACAGGGTCTATGCCCTCTACCAAACTCATCAGGCTAACATTGCTGTTCTTGCAATAGGGCAGCTTCCTTCATTCTAAAGAGTCAGAAAACAGGCCATACCAGCTTTGCTGTATCTTTTACCAGCAGAAGAGTAGAGTTTTGTGAGGAACAAAACCCATTACTCTGTTGCCATGTCTTCTGTTCAGTAGAGTGGTAGTAACACGTATCACCGTCACCTGGCCACTTCCAGTTTGTAGGGCAGAGCACACAGTTTAGATCTGGAAAAGAAAACTGTCACTTCATTGCTGCTCCTAGGCTGCCCTTGGCATAATATCATTCTCGACCTGTGGCAACAAAATTCCTATAGAGCAGGGATGTTTGTGGCTGTCCTAATTCAGTCAAAGTCTCAGTGTGGTCCCAGAAGGTTTGGGTAATGAAAGTTATGAAAACTTAATCACTGCCCATCTCATTCCATTAGGCCTTGAGGGAGCTTCAGGTGTTGCAGATGAGATTTATTTCAGGATTCTGCAGTGGTGAGTTCGCTTCATGTGAGTGAACCCATCTGGATTCACATTTTAGGTAATGGAAAAAACAGGTGTGAAAAACATTTTTTTTTGTCATTTCAGTTGTCTTTCTTGGGAGGAAATGGACTGTATCCTTGCACTGACAGTTTCTCTTCATTGACTAAGCAGGAGTCCTAGACAGTTAGTTTGTATGTTGAACAATATCTGTACAAATGAAATGAAATCCCCCTTCTCAACAGTCACAACAGGATTTCTGACTCCTCTGAATGTAGTTTCTGAAGGCAACTGCTTCTCTCACTGGCTCGTTGTCAGATGCCACTTAAGTAACTGAACTGTGGCAAACTGATTTCACAAACAGTTCTGCACTGGACACAGTCAGGAGACAGAGTAAATAAACTCTCGGGCTGTTTTAGCTGATGCTTCAGCACACATCATCTCAGACTTTAGGAGATTTCTGTCTTACCTGGGGAGACTACTAGCACACTGTCCTGCCTGCGGACTTCTGTTTGCATAGAGTGGAGTAAGTTGTTTAACTCTCAGACATCACTGTAAAATCTCTAACTGGGTTTGTCTATTAGATGCAGATAAGCATATCACAGAGGTCACCAAACTAGGAGTAACTGAACTGGCATGTCCACAAGGCATCCCATAGAACCTCTTTCTTATGCAGACCAAATCCTGATACCTAGGTACTGCTGCCAAACTCAATGCCAGTGTGCATCTGGCCAGGTTGGGCCGCAGGAACTGCATGGAGGCAGACATGATCATTGCCTACTTTCTAGGTGGTCACATCTGGGAAGACACAGACTCATATGGGGAGGCAGACTTGAGTAGACACAGAAGACACACCTCATTTTCTTCCCTGTCACATTGAAAGCCAAAACCTCATGGAAACATGTTAATTTACCATTATTTTGAAGGTCTTTTCTTCCTCCCAAGCACAGCTGATTTCCAATTGCTTGCAGCATTTTTGAGAAATGTGCATGCAGATCATTCTTTGTCATGTTGAGGTCTCTAATCTGTGTCCTGTAATCCTTGGAACCTTGGGAAACTGAAACTTACAGTAAGAACTCCCTGTACTGTTCACCAGGGAATGGCTTAGCAGGTTAGTAGGGAAAAATAAACCATATGAGAGATATTCCTCCCTGAATGGTTACTTGTAAGGGCTGCTGAGGTGGAGAACATTTGCATAGTGTATTTCTACAGCTATGGCTGTTTGACTAGTGGAATTCTATTTCTCATTTGGCCATGAATGAATAAAAAAAATCAGTGTCACTTTTAGCATATATTTCCATGGTATTGTTTTCCAGGCTGTGCTTCTTTTCTAAAAACATGAACTTCAGCTCTGGATCACACATTGGAATTGTTACAGATGTGAAATAATGGAAACAGCCTCTTTACTGTGATACAGAGCTTTTCCCTTCCCTTCAGATCCAGAATTACTCAAACTTGTCAACAGCAAATTAACCCATCATTAGTCAGTACAGCAGGATTGTGAACACAGTTTTAAGGAGACCAGACAATGGCAGCCACAGAAAGCAGTTAATCTCCTATTCCAGTTCTTTCCAGCTCCTCTCCTTATTGCTCACTTCTAGCCTCATCACATCTAGAAGAGAATAAAGATGCTGTGGCAAGTGAATATATCTGGGAAGGCTGACTTGCTGTTGTCTTGGTTTGCCTGTTCTCAGCTGAACCAGAAATTGCACCTGAAGGAGATGTCAGTCTGATATCATTCAGTAGCTTGAGCCCCCCAGCGAAAAAAAAATGCATTGATACTTACATAAAATTGCCAGAGTCATCAGCCCCATCAGCAATGCCAGGCATATTGTGATCAAAATCAGGACTACTGGCCACCAAGAGTGGGATGAAGTGGGAAGTCCTAGGAATAATTCAGTGTTGAATTGGTATTGTGATACTAAGGGAATGGTGAACACACATTAGCTTCATTAAATTCCAGAGATCTTTGTGATGTGTAAGTCAATAAATCATTGCTTTCTACATTACGGTAGTATATTCCTGCTGCAGAGTGTCTTTGCACACAGTAGAAGATGGCCAGACAAGGTAAGAGAGCGAGAGACCACAACAATGCAGTGGAGAATGTGGACAGCCTCAGTCCTTTACAAGGTGATAAACTGTGAAATCAAGGTATTGTGAATTTTAGAAAACAGATTACTGAAAGCTGAAAACAAATATGTACTATATTGTTGTGGCAATTTGTGATGTGCAGTATATTTCTGTGGTAATCTGGTAAATTTGCGTGCTATAGTAAAGTCCCGTGGCAATTCTTGGTATTTAAGGTTTCTAGCTAGTATTTCACAAAAATGGGAAAGCACTAAATCCAAGGCAGATATTAAGTTTGCCACAATATAAGCTTTGTGGACAGTTGCAAACAGCTTGACTTAGTACAATAAAGTCAGTAAAAAAAAGAAACATGGAGAAGAAATTGCTAGTCTAGAAAAGTGAAAGGTGGATTTAAAATTGGACAGTGAAGTGCTCAAGGAACAGGAACTGAAAGGATGAAGGAACAGGAGTGGGAACTATGCAGAAAAATGTGCAATCTGTGGTCAACATCTGTGGTGAAGCAAGCCCAGGCAGAATGTAATACAAGACCTCACACTGTAGAAACCCAAGCTGAGGAACTATAACAATCGAAAGAAATTCAAACACCAGATGTTGTCTTGAACTGTGGCATAGTACTCAAAGTGTTGATCCGCTTGTGCTGCATCGAAGGAAGTAAAAACTTCCTTCAACATGCTGGCCATGATTCTGCTCATGTAGCTCAGTAGGTAGCTTACAATGAAAGCATGTTTGCAGTAATAAATCACTGCTTGACTCATATTTAACCCCTCCATTCACCATAAACATTCCAGCAGGGCTCTCCACAGCCAGACTGCTTCCCAGTTTGTATCACTGACTGGGATTAGTCCAGCCCCACTGCACAAATTCATGCTTCCCCTTGTGGAATTTGATGGAGTGTCTGCTTACCCAGTCCTCAAGTTTCTTAAGGTTCCTTTGTATTGAAGTTCTGTCATTTGGTCAACCACTACCCCTGATTTAGTATCATTATAAATTTGCTGAGGACATGCTTAGTGTCATTTTTCAGGTTCTAGATTGAACACTATTGTCTCAATATCAACCCCTGAGGTATTCTGCTTATTTCTAGCCACCAAACAGACATTCAGACATCGCTTATTCCCCTTTGAGCCTAGTAGTCTAGACAGATTTCAACCCACCTAACAGCCCACTACCCAGCCTCTACTTCTTCAGCTTTAAAATGACAATATCAGTAAGAGACACTGACAAAAGTCTTGCTAAATATATATTACATCTTCCTCTCTCCCTGCTCCCACATTTCATCATAGAGTACAACCCCAGTCTAGAGAAGGGCTATAAATACTTAGTATTGCATAAAGGTAGAAATACCCAAGCCATTGAAAAAAAAAAACAACAAAAGAAAAACTCTTCCCTTCTGCATTATTTTGCAAAGACTGATCTCACAGGCAGTGAGCAATAAAAGACAATTGGAGATAAAGCCTGCACAGGAGAATCATATGCCTTTCACATCCTAACAAGACATAAGGATACATTGACTGCTGGCACATGTATTTTTTACAGTCAAGGTGCTTCTGTACATGTTCTGAAGCTGAATATTAGGTATCTGGAGAGCCTCAGTAGTAGAAATTTAACTCAATAAGGCAGGCTGATAAGTAGACTAGCATGAATTGGAGTTAAAGGGCAAAAATAAATTGCTCCTACCCCTACAAAGTTACAGTTCCCGGCTGAAGACTGAAAGCATTATAGCCCACATTCCTTGAAACATTTAGATGAGAAGAAAGATTTTATGGTCTAATCATGAGGTTTCATATATAAATACAAAGTATTTTCTGGAGAGCAGTATGAATTAAGACCAAGGAGTAGTTTTAGCTTTGACTGTTTTATTTGAAGTATTGCCTTAAGAGTTTCTTTAGATAAAGTTCCATGTAAAATACTGTGCAACCTCACACTACTACTGCTACATCTGGCACAGCCAAATGATCCTTGGACTAGGTCCTCCTTCCTCTACAGTAGGCCTCTTGTGGTCCCAGAATGGATAGATTTATAGATTGTGTTTTTTGTTTGTTTGTTTGTTTTTCCTTTCCTTTTTTCCCCCATATTGATGTTTGTAAAATAATGGACAGACTTTGTTGTGCCCTCTCAGGATGGGGCTTTCTCATGAAATATGTTTTCCACTCTGGGACACAGTAAGAGTACTTCTAGGGACATATGAGGATATTGCTGTCATCAGATGTTAAAGAAAAAGAAGACTAGAGCTTAATGCAAAGAGAGTTGAGGGGTTTTTTTTGGTTTGTTTTCTTTTGTTTTGTTTATATGTTTGCTTTGTTTTGTTTGTTTTGTTTTGTATGTTTGTTTGTTTTAGCCCCTGAATTATATTTTGGAAATGTTCAAAACTGTAACTTAAGGAACACTGCTATTTTACAGAAAGTCCCCTACAAAATTCTCTTTGAATCATAAGTATCTTGTCCTCTTATCTGTAAAACTCTGCTCCCAGAGCCTGACTCCACAAACAGCTCGCACTTTGTATGTCGTTTGTGCTCATCAGCTGCATCATTCAAATCAAGAGCTCGTCGTCACAGACACTTGTAAGCAATTTGACACAAAATTATGCAGAACTCCCAGAATTTAAAATACATTCAGTGCTTTAATAAATATAACCATTTCAGAGACCACTGCATTAATTCAGGCTAGAACCTAAGGAGAGCAATCAAGTCAATTAAAGTTATTTGATTTCTAAACCTGAATGTAAGCATAAGAAGAAATTAAATGGATCTGATAAACTTTAAAAATTTACTGAAGTTAACACTTTTGAGGTTTAAACAATTAGAACTATTTGTAGAACTTAGTATAACTCTCACTAATATACATTTTCATGAAATAATAAGATAATTGTTTGAGGTACACCTTCCAAACTCTGAAAAGTTCAGGCAGAAATGAAAGCAACAAAAAACAGGACACATGTATAACTAGTATAACTCTTCTGAGGGTAAAAAAGCTAACAAAGGCCCATTGGGCATGCAATTAAGTTAAAAGTATTCCCCGTCCCATCTACATTAGCAAGAATAAATCATAAAAGCTTAATAGATACTACACCTTTTTCCTTAGGAACTTCAGGCTCTGGGACATTATTCAGCTCATTGCAGTTTTCAAATTTCAGATTGGCATATATTATTTCATCTGTCATAGCTGGTAAAGCTGGAGAAGCATCAGAACAAAAAAGAAGAAAAAGGAACTAGCATTTGCAGCTAGTAAGCTAGGAAGAAAATCTACCCCTTTGCAGAGTCTCCTTATATTAACAGACACAAATGAAACAGCACAGACATCAAAATACATCTGAGCTTCCTCAGTTTGGATACTGCCAAGCAAAAGTTCCTCTCACTGATTGCTATATTCTCTTTCTTCCTCTTTACCTCACTTCTACCCTCTCTGACTGTCATATATTTCTTTCTGCTACTACTGAAGAAAACACAGATACCTCTTTATAATTCTTCTGTCTTTATTATAACTTTGTTTTTATTAGAACTTTATTTTAGGAAGATAGCATTTAATTCCATATTACTTCAGGTTCAGCCTTGAAGCAAAGAATTGAATAACATGTTTTAAACCTTTTGGCTGTCCATTAATTTGGGCAGCTGTATTCAGCAGCAGAGTTGTGATCATGCTTTATTTTCTGTATCCTACCAGAATGTGCCAATAGTAAACCAGAATGTGAACTTGTATCTTAAAGCTAGCAAGACGCACTGTTGTCAAAAAGAACTAAGCACTTCTGTTTGATGTTGGAGCCTCATTTTAGATGTTTCAGACTAGAAAATACTGAACTAGAAGGACCTACTGACAAGGGCCACATCTTAGAAGATTATTTTTGCTCAGTAATCTGACACATTTTTTTTTCCATTTTTGGAATACATTTCTTCACTTCTCATTTCTTCTCCAGATCAATGACATGAGGAAAAGCATACAGTAACACTCAGATTTTGAGTCTGCACAGTAAAGTGATTCTTCAGGAAAATATGTTTCATAAATCTCCCTCACAGGGATGGACACAGCTGTAGAAACTACCTTTCTATGAGGTGAACTAACAATCCTACAGGGGAAAAAAAGTAACAGGGGGACCTACTTAGCCAAGGGGGGAGTTCACATTACATTTTATGAGAAATCAGCCAGATGCTCCATTGTTTTGTGCCTCCCCTGGGTCCACTGGTCACTACACTTCTCTGGAGAACAGTGATTCTTTGCTGTCCTGGTAGGGCAGTGTTTTGCTGTATTATTTCCAGGGTGATTGTGGAGTCTCTGAATATCTCTGAATATTCTCTGAAGATATTCAAGGCCCATCTGGATGCCTACCTGGGCAACCTGCTCTAGGGAACCTGCTTTGGCAGGGGGGTTGGACCCAATGATCTCTTGAGGTCCCTTCCAACCCCTACAATTCTGTGATTCTGTGAGTCTGTGATTTCTATTACCCAAAGACTGTCCTAGGGCAAAGTTTGTAACAGCTGTCATAACCAAGACCATAAGACAATGCCTTCTAGAGCAACAGCAAAACATGATACTGAAATGTCAGTGACTCTGACTAGAGCAGAAAGGCAGATAGGTACACACTTTCATGAAAACAGGAACAGGAGAATAGATTGCTCATGGTGTTTTAACCCCTGTTCATTACGTTGTTTAACGCTGTTGTAGTTGTGAAACCTTGCATGCGCATGTTGAAAACAGGATGACTGGAGTTGCTAGTACAGTTTGTACGATTTAACAAAAATGAAGAACGCACATATGTTACCACTTGATTGAATAACAGTAATGGGCATGATGCTTATGTACACTAGTCTATCCTGTGTTAGGAGTGCAACTTCTGGACCCGCACAACTGAGATTTTAGTCTTTCATTTCTCCTTTTACATACTATGAAAATTAACCTAAAAATTATTCTTTTTATCAATGCTAAAATCAAAATGACCAGTCTAAAACAAGCAAAAAAAAGTAGATCTTTTGAATATTCTGTCAGCTGTGTAGTTGGAACATCCAAAAACTATATTTTAAGATAAAATATTGAAAAAGCAGCCAAGGTTCCTGGAAACCAAACTCTGCTTGTGTTGCAAATGTACTTATGTTAGATTAGCTAATTAAATGGTACTGATCTGATATAGAGAACACATCTGGAACAATTATTGTAGCAAATATTGTCTCAAACTTTAATGAGATACTTCAGTGAGAACACCAACAACTTTGCTATTCATAAGGAAAAATACAGAAAATCAACCTGATCTGTTTTTCGTTGGTGGTGGTGGTTTTTTTTTTTGTTTTTTTTTTTTTTTTGTTTTGTTTTGTTTTGTTTTGTTTTTGGCATTCCCACCCTCCTCCTCCCCTCACGTGTGCTTCTTTAGGGAAGCTTGTCATTGTAAATGACAATGCACTTGTCATTGCCCTTGGTAAAACATGCATGTTTTTAAAGACCTAAAATGATCCATTAGCTTTGTGCTAATCCATTTAGCACAAATGGTCCATTAGCTCCAAAGGCTCTTATCAATAATATATAAATATCTGAAGGGAGGTTGCAAGGAGGATGGAGCCAGGCTCTTCTCAGTGGTTTCCAGTGACACGTCAGGAGACAATAGACATAAACTGAAATGCAAGAGGCTCCACTGGACATCAGGAAACCCTTCTTTACTGTGCAGTTGATTCAGCACTGGTGTAGGTTGCCCACAGATATTGTGTAGTCTCCTGCCTTGGAGATAAACAAAAGCTGTCAGGGTGGTCCTGCGCAAGTTCCTCTAAGTGTACCTTCTTGAATAGGGAGGCTGGACCAGAAGACCTCCAGAGGTCCCTTCTAACCTCAGCCATTCTGTGTGATTCTGTTTCAGTCCTTTCTTCACAGGCTGGTCCAGTGTTTTCTGAACGCTGTTGAATATGAAGAACTTCCTGTTTTTCTCAGAGCAAGTTAGCACACTTCCTAGTGTGTAGGTATTTATAACATGACGTATGTTGTTGGAAACCTCTTTTCTGCATTTCAGCTCAAAGAACAAAATAACTGCAGAACTGGTATTTGACCCACGTTTCACAGCTGAAGGATAGGATAAATTTCTGGCTGTCCTAGCCCTGAGGCATTTAAGTTGAGAAACTGATTCAGTATGCTATGCTTCTCAGGCAAACAATGAGTTTCTGCAGCACTTAACAGCCTTTCTGTGGGAAAGGAGTTCTGTTGTAATTCCCTTTTCACTTATTAAATATATATATAAACATATTTGATAGAGACAAAGATCCCGGACAACATTATTTAGAACACCTTATTTTAATTAACAATTTTTATTTCCAGGGACAAGCTGTTATTATTAATGGCAGATTGCTATTCACAAAACACATTCATCTGCTTGTGTGTGAATAAGTTCACACACTTATTCATAGCTACCTGACTGGAGCAACAGTAGGGAGTCCACGTACAGCAGTACATCCAGCAGAAGGTCATGTTGACACACCAGTGGCTTCTGGACAGATGTTCAGAAAGTCCCTTCTGAACCCTGAGTTTCATCAGATGTATACAAAATCCTGTAGCCTTTGTTGGAATCAGCTCCCACTGTTCTGAAGGGGTCTGAGTGTTACACATGTTACAGGTGCTGGTATGTGCTGGTGGCCTTGCACAGATTTGGCAGGTGTTCTAGGTTGACCAGGTCTTGCATCTTCAGCAGAACTCCTGGACTCCACAGTTTATCAGTCCTTGGGAGGTTTTTGCATAGTACCTCTCAGCACCTACTCTTTTCCTTGTCTTGCTGTTTTCTGGTAGCTTTTTCTTCATTGGCAACAACTAGTACCTATACGATCCCTTCATACAAACTCCCACAGAAGTCCTCCACTCTTTCATTAAATATATATATATAGAGAGAGAATAAAAAATTGTCATATCCAAGAATAATGTAGTAGGTTACTGTGGTGGTTTTACTCGGGTGGGCAGCTGAGCTCTACCTCAGCCACTCTCTCACTCCCCCTTCTCAAAGGGAAAAGGGGAGAAAATATGACACAAAGGGCTCAAAGTTTGAGATAAGGATGGGGAGTTTGCTCAACAATTATTGTGACAGGCAAAACAGACTGAGAGTAGGGAGATAGTAAGATTTATTGCCTATTACTAACAAGCTAGAAAAGTGAGAAACAAAGGAAAGAAACCAAAAATGCCTTCCCCCCATTCGCCCTCTTCCACCTCCTCCCCCCGAGTGGCGCAGGGGAACGGGGGAATGGGGGCTGTGGTTATTCTATAGTGCTTTGTCTCCACCGCTCCTTCTCAGTTACTCTGCCCCTGCTCCACGTGGGGTCCCTCCCACGGCATGTCATCGCCTCTGTCTTCAACACTGATGATGGGCTTTGGGACCCAGGGTGCCCTGAGCTGGAGGACCATGACGGTTGGAATGACAAACTCCCAACCGACCCTGAATGTGTGCGGGATTTGCTGCTCCACCTGGATCCATAAAAGTCCATGGGTCTTACACCCATCGTACAACCTTGGTACAGAAAGAAAGCAGAGAAAGCAATTCACAGATAGGTAAGAATGCCAAGTAGACAGAAGTGAGCTACCCACTGAAAAGAATGTTTAGACAAACCAGTTCCACCAGAAAAGGAAGTATTATTACAGAGTATTATTATTAAGCAAGTATTGCTTTATTATCTTTCAAAATGCCTGAGAAGGAAATGGGACATGAAATTGTCTTCTGCAGGCACTTTTGAAGAGGAGGAAGTAACGACCAAATTGAGTTTCTTCTCCAGGACTGGGATGGTTTTCATCTGTGAGCCACAAAAACAAGCAGCTGTGCAAAGGGAAATAAGCATCAGGTGCTGGGGCTGGGGCCCCTTGTGTATGCGGCTCCTGTGCTCCAGTACTTGACATATGATACTACAGCCGTGGATGGGGAAATTTCCAAGCATAACAAGGAACATTTCTCCATGGCTTATTCTCCAGGCTGTCAATAGAGAGTTTGAATTTAAGAAGCTCCTGGGAGAAATCACCTTCTGCAAGACAGGGGCACACCAAAGAAAGAAGTCAGTTGTCTCACTTCCCCAAAAAAGGAATATTAATAAATCAGCCATAATGATTGCATGTGGGAGTGTCACCATTAAGTAAGAAGAAACTCTTGTTCCACATCACCAAGGAAAGGCAAGACTCTTGCCAAAACCACCACTATGGTCTAATGGTCCAATAAAAGCCATTGCAATGCCATTCTGTGCCCCAGACATGCCTTGCAAGTGTTAGGCAGCAAAGTGGGAAGAAGGAGGCTGGGGGACAGCAACTACTTCACACCAACAGGAGGGAGTACCCATCAGTGAAGTGTTTTCACCGTATCACAGTATCACAGATTTCTAGGTTGGAAGAGACCTCAAGATCATCGAGTCCAACCTTCGACCTAACACTAAGTACTCCACTAAACCATATCGCTAAGCTCTACATCTAAACGTCTTTTAAAGACCTCCAGGGATGGTGACTCCAACACCTCCTTGGGCAGCCCGTTCCAATGCTTAATAACCCTTTCGGTAAAGAAGTACTTCCTAACATCCAACCTAAAACTCCCCTGTCGCAACTTTCGCCCATTCCCCCTCGTCCTGTCACCAGGCACGTAGGAGAACAGACCAACCCCCACCTCTTTACAGCCTCCTTTAAGGTAACTGTAGAGAGCGATAAGGTCGCCCCTGAGCCTCCTCTTCTCCAGGCTGAACAAGCCCAGCTCCCTCAGCCGCTCCTCGTAAGACTTGTTCTCCAGACCCCTCACCAGCTTGGTCGCCCTTCTCTGGACTCGCTCGAGCATGTCCATGTCCTTCCTGTAGCGAGGGGCCCAAAACTGAACACAGTACTCGAGGTGCGGCCTCACCAGAGCCGAGTACAGGGGCACAATCACTTCCCTCGACCTGCTGGCCACACTGCTTCTTATACAGGCCAAGATGCTGTTGGCCTTCTTGGCCACCTGGGCACACTGCTGGCTCATATTCAGCCGACTATCAACCAATACTCCCAGGTCCTTCTCGGCCAGCCACTTTGTTTAAACAGTGACACTGGCACAGTCTAGTGGGGAGGAGTCTGCAAAGGGATTGCTCAGTGTCCAAGGTTGGGTTCTGGTATTTGAGCACTTGAGTCCCAGGGCAGAAGCAAACCAAGAAGCTCTTGAGCTCCTGCAGCCTGTTCTGCCAGCCAGACAGTCCTTTCTGGAGTCCCCAAGCTGCAGACCACTTGCACTAAACAGCAAGGAGATGTGCTGCACCTGTGGGGGCACAAAGGCTACAGAAAATGTGGGCCCTCTCCTGAAGGAAGCAAAAGACAAGGTTACCTGATATATGGAGAAGCCTGTGGTACTCAATGACTTTTTTGGTTCAGTATTCACCAGTAAGAGCTCTAGCCATGTTGCTCAAGTTACAGAAGGCAAAGGCAGGGAGTAGGATAATGAAAAAACACCCACTGTAGGAGAAGATCAAGTCTGAGACCATCTAAGGAACCTGAAGGTGCACAGGTCCATGGGACCTGATGAGATGCATCCATGGGCACCCAGGGAACTAACAGATGAAGATGTTAAGCCACTGTCCATCATATTTGAGAAGTTGTGGCAGTCCAGTGAAGTTCCCGCTGACTGGAAAATGGGAAACATAACACCCATTTTTAAAAAAGTGAAAAAGGAAGACCTGGAGAACTAAAGGCCAGGCAGCCTCATCTCTGTGCCTAGCAAGAACATGGACCAGATGCACATGGAAAACAAAGAAATGACTGGTGAAAGCCAACATGGCTTCACTAAGGACAAATCATGTCTGAGAAATTTGGTGGCCTTCTATGATGGGGTTACAGCATCGGTGGATACAGGAACAGCAACTGATGTCAGCTATCTGGACTTATGCAAAGCATGTGACATTGTCCTGTGCAATATCCTTGTCTCTAAATTGGAGAGGCATGGACTGGATGGATGGACCACTCAGTGGATAAGGAATTGGCTGGATGGTCAAATTCGAAGAGTTGTGGTTAACAGCTTGATGTCCAGGTGGAGACCAGTGACTACAGGTGTTGTTCCTCCATATCCAGTATTGGAACTGCCAGTATTTAACATCTTTGTTGGTAACATGGGCAGTGGGATTGAATCAAACTTCGGTAAGTTTGCAGATGACAGCAATCTGAGTGATGTGGTTGACATGCTGTAGGGAAGGGATGACATCCAGGGGACCTTGACAGGCTTGAGAGGTGGGCCTGTGTGAACTTCCTGAAGTTCTACAAGGCCAAGTGCAAGGTCCTGCATCTAGGTCAGGGCAATCCCAAGCACAATACAGGCTGGTCAGAGAATGAATTGAGAGCAGCTCTGAGGAGAAGGACCTGGGGTTGCTGATTGACAAAAAGCTCAGCACAAGCCAGCAATGTGCACTAGCAGCCCATAAAGCCAATTGTATCCTGGGCTGCATCAAAAGAATTGTGGCCAGCAGGTTGAGGGTCATGATTTTCCCCCTCTACTCTACCTTCATGAGACCCCACCTGAAGTACTGCTTTCAGCTCTGGAGTCCCCGACATAAGAAGGACATGGACCTGTTGGAGCAAGTCTAGAGGAAGGCCACTACGATGATTAAAAGGCTGGAGCACCTCTCCAATGAAGAGAGGCTGAGAGAGCTGGGGTTTTTCAGACTAGAGAAGAGAAGACTCCAGAGAGACCATAGAGCAGCCTTCCAGCAATTAATGGGGACCTACAGGAAAGCTGGAGAGGGACTTTTTGTCAGGGAGTGTAGTGATAGGACAGGGAGTAATGGCTTTAGACTAAAAGACAGTAGATTTAGATTAGATATTAGGAATAAATTCTTCACTCAGAGGGTGGTGAGGCACTGGAACAGGTTGCTCAAAGAAGCTGTGGATGCCCCCTCCCTGGAAGTGTTTAAGGCCAGGTTAGATGGGGCTTTGAGCAACCTGGCCTAGTGGCAGGTGTCCCTGCCCATGGCAGGGGGCTTGGAACTAAATGATCTTTAAGGTCCCTTCCAATCCAAACTATTCCATGTTTCTACATTTCTGTGGGAAATGTGGACAGGAAACATCTTACCAGGCCAAAGATGGATGTTCTCCTTTTGAGTACAGTCAAGTTTGCCAGCCCTCCCTGGACCCTACCTAGAGAGTGTTGTAACAAGACTGATTTTTGCTTTTTGCTGCTTTTTTTTTTTTTTTTTTTTCCTGTCTGCTGGAGTATCTTCATAGGCTGACCTAGGCTGCACAGCTGGACACTGCAAAAAACTCTTCAAAGGGAGACTGGAGTACAGACCATGTTGGGAAGGCAGGCAGGAACCTGTCTGTTGGGTGACTGACCCTGATGGGCAGGACCTCCCTCCAGCAGTGGTTTTGTGGTTCTGAAAGCAGCTGAAATAATATCTGGACCTAGAAGGATGGTCACAGATTATGAGAGACGCTGAAGATGAATGCTTCTGGAAGAGCAAAAGGTCTTGGATGACCCTCCTGTGCAGTCGTAAGGAGCCCCATGTTAGATAAGGACCCTGCTGCTGGCCAGAGCTGAGCCGATAAGCGATGTTTTTTGCGCCTCTGTGAGAACATATTTAAGACAGCGAAAAAATAAAAACACTGTCACATAGCAGCTGGGAGAGAGAGAGGAGTGAGAAACAGCCTTGCAGGCACCAAAGTCAGTGAAGAAGGAGGGAGAGAGGTGCTCCAGGCACTGGAGCAGAAGTCCCCTGCGGCCTGTGGTGAGGACCATGGTGAAGCAGGCTGTCCCCCTGCAGCCCATGGAGTACCATGGTGGAGCAGATCTCCATGCTGCAGACCATGGAAGAGCCCCCAGTGGAGCAGGTGGACCTGCACTGATGGAGGCTGCGGCCTGTGGAGGACCCCTGCCGGAGCAGATTCCAGGCCGGACCTGTAGCCTGTGGAGAGGATCCCATGCAGGAGCAGTGGGTCTGTCAGGAGCTGCTGCCCGTGGGGAGTCCAGGTTGGAGCAGTTTGCTCCTGAGGGATGGACCCCATGGTACAGACCCATGTTGGAGCAGTTCTTGAAGAGCTGCTGCCTGTGGGCAGCCCCTGCATGACCAGTTCAGGAAGGACGGCATCCTGTGAGAGGGACCTCACGTGGAGCAGGGGCACAGAGTGAGTGAGAAGGAGCAGTGGAGATGAAGTGCTATAGACTGACCACAACCCCCATTCCCTCATTCCCCCGCACCGCCTGGGGGAAGGAGGTGTGTGGTGGTTTTACCTTGCTAGGCAGCTGAATTCCACTACAACCGCTCTCTCACTCCCCCTCCTCAGAAGAGGAGGGGAAGAAGTAAAGGAAAGAACAACTCATGGGTTGAGATAAGGATAATTTAATTAAAGGGAAAATAATTATTAAGGAAAGATTATTATTAATTAAACAATTTAACTAAAAGGAAAAAAGGAAAAGGGAAAAAGGGAGGGGAAAATGGAAAAAAAAAAAAAAAAACCAAAAAAAAAACCAACAAAAAAAGTAAAGGCTGTGTGAAAGTGCAGAAGAAAGAAATTACTCTCTGTTTCCCACAAATGAGCTATGCTTGACCATGTCTTTGAAGCAGGGTCTCAATGCACGTAGCGGTGTTCGGGAGGACAGATGTTTTCGCAACAGAGCCCACCCCTCCCCCTTCTTCCTTTTTCCACCTTTTATTGCTGAGTGTGACATCATACAGTATGGAATATCCCTTTGGTTGGTTTAGGTCAGCTGTCCTGGTGATGTTCCTTTCTCACTTTTTGCCCACCCCCAGCCTGCTGACTCTGGGAGGGTTAGAGAGAGTCCTGATGCTGTGCCAGCACTGCTCAGCAGCAGACACAACACTGGTGTGATACCAGTGCTGTTCTAGCTGCAAGTGCAGAGCACAGCACTGGCTGCTGCAGGGAAAGTTAACATCCCAGCCATACCCAATACAAGGTGGAAGAGGGCAGATGGGGGGGAAGGCATTTTTGGTTTCATGGAACCATAGAGTCATAGAATATCCCGAGTTGGAAGGGACCCACAAGGATCATCCAGTCCAACTCCTGGAACCACACAGGTCTACCCAAAAATTCAGACCATATGACTAAGAGCACAGTCCAAATGCTTCTTAAACTCCGACAGGCTTGGTGCAGTGACTACTTCCCTGGGGAGCCTGTTCCAATGCACGAGAACCCTCTCAGTGAAGAACCTCTTCCTGATATCCAGCCTGAACCTCCCCTGCTGCAGCTTGACTTCATTCCCTCGGGTCCTATCACTGGTCACTAAAGAGAATAGATCGGTGCCTGCCCCTCCACTCTCCCTCGTGAGGAAGCTGTAGACTACAATGAGATCTCCCCTCAGCCTCCTCTTTTCCAGGCTGAACAGGCCCAGTGACCTCAGCTGCTCCTCATATGTCTTCCCCTCTAGGCTCTTCACCATCTTTGTAGCTCTCCTCTGGACACTCTCCAACAGTTTCACATCCTTTTGTTTTGTGGTGCCCAGAACTGCACACAGTACTCGAGGTGAGGCTGCACCAGCGCAGAGTAGAGCAGGACAATCACTTCTCTTGACTGACTAGCGATGCCGTGCTTGATGCACCCCAGGATACGGCTGGCCCTCCTGGCTGCCAGGGCACACTGCTGTTTCTTTCCTTTGTTTCTCACTTTTCTAGCTTGTTAGTAATAGGCAATAAATCTTACTATCTCCCTACTCTGAGTCAGTTTTGCCCATCACGATAATTGTTGAGCAATCTCCCCATCCTTATCTCAACCCCTGAGCTCTTTGTGTCATATTTTCTCCCCCTTCCACTTTGAGGAGGGGGAGTCAGAGAGCAGCTGTGGTAGAACTTGGCTGCCCACCTGTGTAAAACCACCACAGGCTCTCATTTACCCTAGTCATACAGGTCTATGCAGTTGTTAATGCTTAAAATGTCAAGAATGTCGTGAATCTCACAGCCACACATTAAGACTCCTTTGTATGCAGGTGAAACCTTCATAGAAAGAGCAAGGCAGCAAGGCAAGAAAATCCTGAAATGCAGTCTGTGTTGCTTCACGGTGTGGTCTCCATGAAAGGGTGCAGGGAGTTCCGACATTGTAGAAGTGTCATTGTACGCAGATGTTCCTGGGCAGAGCGCAGGGAGTATTAAACCTTAACACTGTAAAAGATCTCTCGAAGGCTTTGTCGTTGGGAAAAAGCTACAAAATTGAGGTAACTGGCAGGCAGAAATTGGCTATTTGAGTGTAGAAGTCACTAGACTTGAGGTCAGAGTGTTAATGTTCCCAGAATCGCTGTAGTTCCCAGATCTCCTTCACAGGGTGAAGGAGAAGGAATTGGACTTCCAAGATAAGCATTTTCTTTTTCCGTGTGTCCTGCTTATAATTGCCTGTAGGACGGAGATCAATAAAGTTTTCTGTTTTAGGACAACGAAACAACTGGGCATCTCTGAAGGAAATGTAGCATCCCTGGATGCTCTCAGTGACACCTGCTGCCATCTTCTGGTCGTCGTGCCGCAAACAGCCCACAGCGGTTCGCGTGGGACAAGGTTTTCCCCCGAGTTGTAACCGTGAGCAATGCCGTCCACTTCATATTTCAGAACACCTGTAATGCTCTCTGCCTTTCTTTGAGGGCTCTGCATGCAGACTTTTAAGCTTCTTTTTTTTTTCTTTTTTTTTTTTTGTTCATTTCTTTTCCCCTCCATAATGATTAGTAAAACGGGAAGTCTTAACCCCCGTGCCCCAGATTGGAAGGGGGTTCATTTTCCCAGAGCAGGTGGTCAGGTCCCAGCTCTCTTATATGAAGAAGTAGCACTGTCTTCCTACTGTCTCCCTGTTGTGCTTTTTACTTACTCTGAAGCTACTTTTTGACAAACAAGTGCGCTCTGTTCTGTGAGAGCTGGGGCAAAAGCGCAGTTTCAAACCTTTATCTTCCCAACAGCAAGAAACTCGCAATAACCTTAATAGACAAGAGACCTTGACGGCAATTCAAGAACAGCATTTTGATTTCTGCTGTTGCATATGAAAACTCCTACAATATTGAGTCTTTTACCTGAGCTGTTTGAATTGTGTGACCTTGGGAATCCTGACTATGAATTTTAAACATAGATCTCTATTTTTCAATATGCTAAAGAAATGCAGGAAAACCAAATCCAATGGATCTGTAAAATACTGCCATCCAAACACTTCTTATGCTAAGAGGTTCCTGTTGTTCGAGAGAAGACCATGTAGTCAGAGACCTCAATTCATGGAGCCCTTGCAAGCAGCAATGCCACAAAAGCAGCATACTTCATAGATACTAATTTGGATCCATGACTGCTTACAGAGATGAAAGCTTTAAAAATCACATGGCATTGATGCTATGAACTCAGGGAGACTGGAAATCAACAAGAATTTGCTATCAATATCAGTAGACAAATATAAAATTGAACGCATTCCTGCTAGCGGTACGGGCATCTGAAAACACTCTGTTTCTGAAGTGACCTCATGCATGAAGGAGAGTCGACTTCCCATCATCCCAGAGAGTGGTCCTAAAACTCCACAACTACAGCAAATGCAATATTCCCAGAACACAAACAAACAAACGAACAAACAACACATAAAAAGGCAAAGCTCTTGGTCCATGAGATATTGCTTCTCTACTAAGCAGCATGATTTAGCTCCTCCACACCTCTGCTAGAGGTGACCTGGAGGGAAGGAAAGCAACTCCAGCTGCCACCCTTCTTTGGCAGGCACTGCCTCTGCGTTTCATCAGGCTGCCAGGTACACTGACAAAGCTATCCCGAAATCCCTTGATTTGTGGGAGAGTAAATAGCGCATAAATAAAAGGCAGGGAAACAGGAGAGGTTGGGATTCACTTTAATTGGCATCTCTCTGGCTACTTAGAGACCTGAGTTTCTTCAGAGTTTCTTCAACTAGGGGAGGAATATGGGGCCAAAGGGAAGACCTGCCTTCACTGTTTGAGTTGGAAGTGTGAAGCCCACTTTGGGCAATGTGAGCAGGGGGACTACCTAAAAAGTGATTAAATGACACCTTGGTATGAGTTTCTTAGTTTAATACAAATGAAAAAAATAATAATAACATCAACTACAACAACAACAACAAGTGCCACCTGGCAAGCTCCCTGTCTTGCTACAAAAAACCAAGAAGGCTGAACTTGCAGAAATCACAAAGAAAGGTCTCTGAAAATTTTCAGTCTTGAAGGAAGGCACTTGAAGAGACCTCGGGATCCACATCCAGGCAGAGCACGTTGCCTGCATTGCCTCTGGAGTGAAGTACAGCAGACACAGTGCCTCAGCCAACAATATCCTGCAGGTGTTCTTGAGATGTTCTCGAGGCATTTCTCCCTCACAGCCCTGCCCAGACGAACCTGTCCCAGGCAGCCACACCCCAGGGACCTGTTTCTTGCTTAGCCACAGCAGGCGTCGGGCTGGGATTGGCATTCCTTCCGTCTGGGTCACTCTCCACCTTGACCTACCCAACAGGGAAGGAGAGGGAAGGGGAAGAGAACGAGGAACCGGAAGATGCAACAAAAGTACGTGGAAGCCTAGGGAAAATGCGGGCTTTGGTTGGAGGGAAATGCCGAGAGCATTGGGACTGTTGAGCCTGGAGGAGGTGCAGTGATGTCACCCAGAGAGGTTGTGGAGTCTCCAGCTGCGGAGTTCTTCCAAACCCAGCCGGACCCAGGCCAGGGCAACCTGCTGTAGCTGACCCTGCTTGAGCAGAGGGTGGTCTGGATGAGCTCAGAAGGCTCCTTGTGACTTCAGAGGCCCTGTGGCATGGCCCCGTGATCCTGAGACATGGGGAAGGGCGAGGAGAGGGAGGTTCTCTGCCCAGGAGTGGAAATGAGGGTTTGGGCTGGAGGCGGGAGGCAGCCTTTGATGCAGAGAGGTCACAGGGCAGGGCCAGGCTGGAGAGCAGGGAGGAGGCTCATCCTGGCAAGGCCAGGTGTGGGGACAGCCTCTTCCATAGCAATGGGAGGAGCAGGAGCAGGGTGGTCCCTGAGCCCCCTGCTGGGTGAGGTCACAGGCAGGGGGGTGAGGTCACAGGGGGATTCCTGCCTACTGGTCCCCTCCAGGCGATAAAGGACCAGAGCCTGCGCAGGAGAGGGCCTGGTCCGGAGCCCATCTCCAGAGTGGTGGGCACTGGGCAGCGCACGTGGGGCCACCCTGCTACACGCAGCGCTTGGACAGGCCGGCAAGGACGGGCACAGGCACGGGCAGGGGCAGGCAGGACCTGCGGACGGAAACCAACCGCGAGGGCCAACAAGGACAGCAAGAGCAGGGGCAAGGCAGTCAGGACGCAGGGAGATCCGCCCGCGCAGCCTGGAGACACCTCAGGATTGAGCCGCGAGCAGCATGTCTGGAGCAGAGGAGGTCTGTGTGGTGCCTGAGCAGGAGCGGGAGCCTGAAGCCACGTGCTCTGGGGGCCCCCCCACAGGCAGGGGAGCAAAGGCCAAGAAGAGCCGCTCCTCCCGCTCCTCCCGGGCTGGGCTGCTCTTCCCTGTGAGCCGCATAGACAGGCAGCTGCGCAGAGGCCACTTCGCTGAGCGCCTTGGAGCCAGGGCCCCCGTCTTTCTGGCTGCTGTGCTGCAGTGGGTGACGCACAAGACCATGGACATGGCTGGGAGGATTTCCAAGAAGAGCAACCAACAGCGCATTTCCCCG
>NC_139720.1:104585565-104590565 GCF_964211835.1 Anser anser | reverse complement strand
TCTCGGGCACACGCACAGATTTGAGTGTACAGCTTTGTAACTGAGCTTTCCCAAGAGCGAGAGACCTTCTGCCTCTCCAAGGGTGCCGTTCTGCCTCCTCCTGTGGGTAACGCAATGCGCTCTTTGTCTTCCGATGACGCTCAAGCAGTGGCACGGTTGCCCTGTGTCCAGGCCTGTGAGAGCAGTGCAGCTGGAGGGCATGGCCGTATACTTGCGCCACCTCCAATCCATGTTGCCTGAGCACAAAAAGGAACACAGCCTACGCACGGGCAGTCCGTGCCTGATGAGGGGCCCTGGGTGGGTGCCCAGGCTCCGGGCTTCTGCACAAAGCCACGTGGCAGTCGATCCGCTAATGCCATTACTCACTCCAGCAAGACAGCCAGTGAGGAAGCGGAGGAGGCAGGCAGAGACTGTAGCGGGGTTGATTTTCCCACCATTGAGAAACGTGTGAGTCCCTCACCAGGTGGTGAGAGTCACAGCTAAAGCTCGGGGTCTTCTTCCCCCACTACATCTGCCATGCTGCCCTGCCCTGCACCCATGCTTGCAGCAGCAGTGCTGAGAGACCCTCAGGCCTCGGCAGAGGGGGAGAACTGCAGGGTGGGTGGTGCAGGCTGCCTGTGGCCGAGGGGGGCAGAGCTGCAAATGGCCATCATTGGTCTTTGTCTTGAGGGAGGGACTGTGTGCTGCTGCGTTCACTTTGCTCACAGCCCTGGGGACTTCATGAAGTGTTCCTTGGATGTTCTGTGTGGCTAGCCCCCAACATCATCCCCAGCAGACAGAAATGCTTTCCAAAACAAGAACTCTTTAACAACCTCCACCGTGGCCTTCAGGCGCAGCACAACGACACTGGGGAGTTTATCCTCAGAGCCCCCTGTGCGATTATCAGAAGCCCCGTCAGGCTTGTTATCATTTATGTTCCGACTCCTTAATGATGCCTCATGTGGCTCATCTCTTGACACAGGCTCCGTTACCCATAGCACTGAGTAGGGCCCTGTGTCCCACTGGCTCAGTTCAGGCTATGGCGATGCATTGGCTTTTGGGGAGGTGAGGCACGGTCGCTGCTCCTGTAGCATTTGTTGCTGGTCACCATCAGATAAAAGTTGGGGTTTCCCCTGTTCTCAGCTTACCTTTTGGCTCCCCTTCTCATCCATTTCCTTCCCCATTCTTCCACCTGTTTCACAATCCACCCCTGCTCGCTGGAAGAGAGCCATTTTCACCCTTCTTTCGTATCGTGCAGCAGTGCTTCTTTTGCCATCTTAGGGCTCAAGTGAATCTGATTTGCAGCTGTACAAACACTCTGAAACCCCTCTCCAAATCCCAGAGGCTGTCAGCTAAGGGCCAAACCAAACAGAGATGCCTGTTGAGAAAACTGCCAGAGACTGTGCGGGACTGTAGATGGGGAGAAAGAAATGCTCTTCTGAGCACCTCATTGTGCAACATACCAAACACTGGCTGCAATTCAGATGCTTAGATGCCCTGGTGTCCCTGGCCTTTGTTGAGCCGTGAAAGGTGAAGCTGCTGAAGTCCTGGCCTGTGACGGCAATGCAATAATGCCTTGTGATTAGAAGGAAGGTCTTGAAAGAAAGACACCTGTATCTTGTGCTCTTGGTTTGGGTCAGCTGTGTAAAGTCTAGGGGAAAATAACAGTGGGGTAGAGGGCAGGTTCACGCTTGTGTGGCCAAACGGAGTCATATTAGCAAGGACTTGCGCTCAGGAGGTTAAATCCAAATCATTTCAAAAGCAAAACATGGCTAAAATCTAATCTTCCTCCTAGTGATTCCCGTCAATGTCCTAATGAGGAAGGACTTGGGGGAGAGGAGTGGAAGTAAGCCTCAAGCCCGAGGAGAAAAAGCCCTTGAGCAAGGTGTTGGATGAGCATACTGGAGATATACTCTGTGTTCTAGAAACAGCCTCACTGTCTGGCTATAACTTCTGCAGGGATGAACTAGGAATGAACTAATGTATCTGGTTTGTCCATGATCAGGGTTAGAATAGGAGGAGTAGTCTCCTCTGGTAGATGAACAATTCTTCAAACCAGACAGAAAGTGACTAACCATTTTTGACATTTAGCATTTTCGTAAGAGTGAGCAGACTCATGGCTGGCTACTGTTTCTGAAGAGTGTGCTAGCCTTCCCGTTTCTCCTATCTTGAAAGAGGACAGATGTCTCAATTGCTATATGTTTCAAAGGAAGGTCTCAAGAACAGGCAACTGCAGTTATTCTCCTGAATGAACATATAAGGAAGAAACCTGCAAAGACCTGCTTTGGATGGGAGGTGGGGAGATTTATTTTTGCATCCTCCATACTCTTGCCAAGTAGAATGATGCAGATTTAATTGCCTTTCTGGAGGAATTTTGTGTTGAATGTGCTCCATCATTTTGAAAACCTTATCCCAGTTAGCGGCCTTGTTTTCTTGGAGGGATGATCCTGCAGGCAATTAATTTAATGGGAGCCAGTAGAACAGTGAAATATCTAGCACTAGTTAGATGTGTAAACACAGGGACTGAGGAAGGTTTTCCAAAGCATGATTGTCAGCAAAGAGATCTGCAGGAAGAAAGATATTTGAAATATGGGTAAACAGGAAAGCACTAAGGACCTACATTCTGAGTCGGGGCCAATGTCAATTCTCAGTGGGAATCTCCACTGGCTCAGTCAAACGAACTTCTGTGGGCACCAGCTTGGCAAAACCACCCACAGCTATTTTCTGCACTGCAGCTGTCATCATGTTCACTTCCTGCATGGGAGGTCTCAGAGCTAAAGGTGTGCAGAAGCAAAACTCTTCACAGGCTGATTCACCTTGCTAAGAAGCAAGGCCCTTTAACAACATATTTTCTCTCTTCTTTATAATAACTGAGTTGAATTTCTAGTATCCTAAGGATACAGGAAATACAATTGTGGTAGGGAAAAATCACATCTTACTAATACTCAGAAAAAAAAGAAAAAAGAAAAAAACAAAAAGAAAAAAACCCACAACTCTTACACAGTATTTTATTCTGACTCCTACTTAAAATGAAGAAGACAGACTATCTTTTTCCATCTGTCTCAATAGCCCAGTTAAAACCTACTGCCTGCTTAGAATGGCTGTATATGGTGAAGAGCAATTAGTTATCTCTAACAAAGTGAATAATAATTAGTCATCATGTTGTGGTATTCCTTAGACTGTACAAAGAAACAGAAATAAATGCATTTGTTTTGTTTTGTTTCATTTTAACTGCTTAAAATACCAAAAGAGCTCAAGAAGAAACAGCAGAAAGACAAGAGACAGGTAAAACCTTAGAGCCTGTACTACACTGAATGAAAGACTCTTTTCCTTCCCTGGAGATTCAGCAAGGCTTCCTTCACCTGTTTGTTCCTCAGAGTGTAAATCAGGGGGTTCAAACTTGGGTTGATGACACTGTAGAAGAGGGAAAGAACTTTTTCCCTCCCAGATGCATTTCCACTCCCAGGAACCATGTACATGAAAATGGCATTTCCATAAAACAGCCCCACCACAATCAGGTGTGAGCCACAGGTGGACAAGGTTTTATGCCATCCTGCCACAGACTGGATGTGTAGAACAGTGGCCAGGATGTGCAGGTAGGAAATGAGGATTAAGACCAAGGGGAAGAGGAGGAAGCACACACAAACAGCAAAGATCAGGACTTTATTGACAGTAGTGTCAGTGCAGGCCAGCTTTAAGACAGCAAGAATTTCACAGAAGAAGTGGTCAACATTGCAGGGGCCACAGAATGGCAGCCGTAAAGCCAGAGAAGCTTGTAGTGTACCAAATGTGAACCCAAAAGCCCATGAAACTGCTGTAAGGGTGAGGCACAACCTCCAGTTCATGATGAGGAAGTAGCGGAGGGGATGGCAGATTGCCACATAGCGATCATAAGACATAGCAGCCAGCAGCACGCACTCTGTAAGTGCAAAGATTAAGTAAAGATGTATCTGTGTCCCACACCCAGCAAAAGAGATGGTTCTTCCTTGTCCAAGGAGGTTCCCCAGCATATGAGGGACATTGTTGGAGGCATAGCAGATATCTACGATGGAGAGGTGGCAGAGGAAAAAGTACATAGGGCTGTGGAGGCGGTAGTCCAGGCAGATGAGCACAAAGACGATTGCATTTCCCATCAGAGTGGCAGAGTAGAGGACAGAGAAAAGGACAAAGAGAGAGACACGCAGGACTGGGTTGCTGGAGAACCCCAGGAGGATGAATTCTGTGACAGCTGTTTGATTCTGCATGCTGTGCTAAAGGTGCAACAGCACAAACCAAGACCGCTAAGACCTGGAAGGGAAGGAATGAGGGAAAGAAAAGAAAATTGAGAGTTTTCATATGAATGTCATGTCCTTTCTTCTTTCCACTACAGCTTCCATCTCCCCCCTTTTCCCTCCTCCTTCACTGGAAGGTGCATAATACTCTAACCATGCTGAGCAATGTAGATTTGAATTGCAAGCACTAGACTTTGCACAAACTTAAAACTTCTTTAAGCAATCTTGCACAATTGTATTGTCTAGCTTTCCCCTGCTGTTTTTCTTTTTCTGTTGTTGTTGGGTGGTTTTGTTGTTGTTGTTTTTTGGTGGGTGTGGAATTTCTCTGTTGGAGAAAATAACAGCTCTTTATCATGATGAAGATGGCGGATGTTGATTAAGATGAAGGTAGAACATCTTAACAGCAGCTATTTTAAATTAAGTCAATATGAAAATAAATGCATCATTTGCAGAATAATTCTGTTTTTGTCATTAATCCAGAACAGTGTTTCTAATCCACTGCTGTGTGTCCTTTAAGTTAGTGAAGTGCATTCATATTGAATCTTGCAGTTGCTTGATGTGTAATTTTATATCTAACGTCACCTCAGATTACTGAACAAACAGAGCTACACTTGGAGGTACAGTACATAGTTATTGCTAAGAAAATGTTACTAGTATTTATACAAAGGAGTTTCCTTACCTATAATATCCAAACAAATGTGCTTTTTTCAGCTCTGTTTTTCTGATTAGGGAAATCTTGTTAGAAGGTTC
>NC_139720.1:104473340-104583340 GCF_964211835.1 Anser anser | reverse complement strand
AAACAACTAAACAAGCAAACAACAACAACAACAAACAAAGAGAAAAAAAAACAGCAACAGGGTTTTACATAGGTTTTTAACCTATGGAAGTGTTGCAAAGCAGGCCTCTCTGCTGAGTCACACGAAAGAAATGTCATTATGACATAAATCATAGAATCATAGAATCATTAAGGTTGGAAAAGACCTCCAAGATCATCTGGCCCAACCACCCCCCTACCACCAATGTCACCCACCAAACCATGTCCCTAAGCACCAGGTCCAACCTTTCCTTGAACCCCCCCAGGGACGGTGACTCCACCACCTCCCTGGGCAACCCGTCCCAATGCCTGACTGCTCTTTCTGAGAAGAAATGTCTCCTCATTTCCAACCTGAACCTCCCCTGGTGCAACTTGAGGCCATTCCCTCTTGTCCTATCGCTAGTTACCTGTGAGAAGAGGCTTACCTGCAGCTCCCCACACCTTTCTTTCAGGTAGGTGTAGAGAGCAATGAGGTCTCCTCTGAGCCTCCTCTTCTCCAGCCTAAACAACCCCAGTTCCCTCAGCTGCTCCTCACAGGGCTTGTGTTCCAGACCCCTGAAAGAGAAGCACTTAGATCTTCGTCTCTGACATTCTTATTAGTCATTCCTTCATATGAGCAATCTATTCAGGCAACAAACCTTTCTGTGAAGCTAATAGTTCCTGACTGTTTAAGTTAATATCTTCAAAAGAAACATTTTCTGTAAGCTATTGCTGTCTTTTCAAATTGTGGATTTGATGTGGTTTATACTACATGACGAGACAGAGGAGCCAGCGACAAGTTGAATTATCTGTAACCTACACGTTTTGAATTTTGTAATTTCTGCATAGAAATACTCTGGAGGACAGCATTTAGCTTCATTATGTTTGAATCAGTTTAATTACTTAATTTCTTATATTGATTTATAGGAATAAAACCTTTCATTGAACATAATCCTGCCTTCTATATTCAAATTTGTTTCAAAAATCCATGTTTTAAATGAAGAATATCTTGCCCTAGATTGTGTGGTCAGTTGCAACAGAACAGTAGAGAACTCAGGGACCTGGGGGCAGAATTTAGATCCAGCTTGCTGAGGATTATGATAAGTCTGATGCTTCCCTCAAGCATCTGTTCAGAAGGGGCCTCAGATTTGTAAAATAGGACTAAAGTTCTTCCTCAAGTCAGTGTTCATCCTTTATATGATTTCTGCTTTATGCAAAATTGATTTCGATTTTGTGAGTTAAAGTGCTTGGTATAATTACTCGGAAATAAATGTACTAGCTTGTTTTGCTCCCAGAGAGATGTTTTATATTACAGTTGCTACATTCTTTGTCTGGCTGAGTTTGAAATATTGAAAGCAACAGATTCCTAACTCTTTCTGTGAAAACATCTCAGTAACATTCCACAGCACACTCATACAGAATTGTGCTGGAAGCTGGAGTAGATTTGCCAGATCCTCGAACCACACGTAGCACAAAATGGAGTGAGGGAGGAGGAGGAAATCTTTAGGATGAAAAATATCTCTTTTAGATCTTTTCAATGGCACAAGACAGAGCAACCTAAAGCCCATTCTAATTTCCTAAGCCCAGAGAGTTCCTTACAGTAGCCAACAATTTCTTGTATTGAAGGACTCTGGGTTATCTGCATTTCCAAAATTGCTGTAGATGCCTGTTCCATTCAGCCTTCATCTTCTTCTCTTTCATATTGAAATTTCACTACTTGTCAGAGAATCACAGAATAGTTGGGATTGGAAGGCACCTCTGGAGATCATCCAGTCCAACTGCCTTGCTCAAAGGGTCAGCTAGAATGGGTTGCAAAGGCCATTGTCCAGTTGGGTTTTGAATGTCTTTAAGGATAGGGGCTCCACATTCCAGTGGTTTTGTTTTGGTTTGGTTTTTGTTTAGTTTTTACACCCTTCAGGTACTTAGATACACTGATAAGATTCTCCTTATGACAGATGAAAAAGGTATATAATGTTATTAATCTGTGATAACTATTTACCATTTTCTATATTGTAAATGCTTAGTGCAGACATAATGTGTAAACATTCAGCTCCGTTTCAGTAAATATTTGAGGTGTAATGGACCACATGGACACCAGGGTTCTTTTAGGATCAGTAACTGCTACTGCTTTATTGATGACATAACTTCAACTCTCTCTTACTGAGGGCATAACTTCATCTCTCTTACTGAGGACATAACTTCATCATCTTTATTGAGGACAGGCTCCATTCTTATACCATTGCCCCACAGCAGTACTTTTCCACTCACTATTCATTGGTCAACGACTTTGCCCGGCAACAGCAAACACCCAGCAACTTCCATGCCTTAACTGCTAGAGAACAAGCAACCCAAGATAGCAAGGTGTCTCCTGAATCACCCTTCTTTGTTCCCCCTAAACTCTTTACATTCCTGATGGCCCTGTCGTTGAGAGTCCGATGTTAATCACCAATCGTGGGGCTTGTCGACCCCCATGGCCACACTCCCACAAATACTTATCACCAGGGAGATCCTGGGAATTGTATAGCATAGAATGAAACCTAGCATGACAAGAAATATCAAATATGAGCTTGAAGTAGAATTTTTTACAACGTGACCAAGTATCCTCTTCTAAGGTAGAGGAATATGTCCCTTTTTCAAGCTCTTCAAACACAAACTTGTCAGTCTATGCCAATTAGCAATAAGATATGTTTGAAGCTGACTTGGAGTAGGACAAAGCTCTGTCGTCTGAATACTGATGACTGGATGAATCGCCAATCACTCTAGAACAAGACAGTTTTCTATTATACTCTTTAATCTATCTTCACATTGTAGAATATATCAGGAAACAAAATTAACAATTTCCTCAAAATCATCTACTGGTTTGGCAATAATAGGTGTTTTGATCAAATCAATTTTAATGACTAATACACATCTTAGAACAAGAAAGTTATGAGGAGTAGTCAGCATGGAAATCGTGCTCGACCAACCTCGTTGCCTTCTATGATGGCATCACCAGCTGGGTAGATGGGGGGAGAGCAGTGGATGCCATCTACCTTGACTTCAGCTTTTGATACTGTCTCCCACGACATCCTGCTGACAAAGCTGAGAAAGCATGTGATAGATGAGTGGACAGTAAGATGGGTTGAGAACTGGCTGACTGGCCGAGCTCAGAAGGTGGTGATCGGCAGTGCAGAGTCTGGCTGGAGACCCGCGACAAGCAGTGTTCTCCAGGGGTCGGTGCTGGGTCCGGTTCTGTTCAACATCTTCATCAATGACCTTGGTGAGGGAATAGTGTCCACCCTCACCAAGTACGCCAATGACACAAAGGTGGAAGGAGTGGCTGACACGCCAGAAGGCTGTGCTGCCATTCAGCAAGACCTGGACAGGATGGGGAGCTGGGCAGGAAGAAATCAAATTAAAACGAAGTTTAACAAGAGTAAGTGTAGAGTCCTGCACCTGGGAAGGAACAACCAGACGTATCAGTACAGGCTGGGGGATGGCCTGCTGGAGAGGAGCTCTGAGGAGAAGGACCTGGGGGTCCTGGTGGACGACAGGTTGGCCATGAGCCAGCAGTGTGCCCTGGTGGCCAAGAGGGCCAATGGGATCCTGGCGTGCATTAAAAGGAGCGTGGCCAGCAGGTCAGGGAGGTGATCCTCCCCCTCTACTCTGCCCTGGTCAGGCCTCACCTGGAGTACTGTGTCCAGCTCTGGGCTCCCCACTACAAAAAAAAGACAGGGATCTCCTGGAAAGAGTCCAGCGGAGGGCCACAAAGATGATACGGGACCTGGAGCATCTCCCCTATGAGGAAAGGCTGAGAGACCCGGGTCTGTTCAGCCTGGAGAAAAGAAGACTGAGGGGGGATCTTATCAATGTTTACAAATACCTGACGTGTGGGAGACAGAGGGATTTGGCCAACCTCTTTTCAGTGGTTTGTGGGGACAGGACAAGGGGCAGTGGCCACAAAATGGAGCACAGGAAGTTCCGCACCAACATGCGAAAGAACTTCTTCATGGTGAGGGTGACGGAGCACTGGAACAGGCTGCCCAGGGAGGTTGTGGAGTCTCCTTCTCTGAAGATATTCAAGGCCCATCTGGACGCCTACCTGGGCAACCTGCTCTAGGGAACTTGCTTTGGCAGGTTGATCTCTTGAGGTCCCTTCCAACCCCTACAATTCTGTGATTCTGTGAACTACCAGTTATTTCTGCTGTACTTTGTTTATATTAGGAACAAACCAAGAATTAGAAATCAAGAGAGCTCTCACTCATATTTTTTCTCTGATTTAAAAAAAAAAAAAAAAAAGCTTCATGCCTTTGAAAGAATTTATAAATAACATCAAAACACTTAGTTCTTTGCCTGCAGAAATCTATGTAATCAAATTTCCCCCACTACATCCACTGTCTTCATAGTGAAGTGGTGAGTATCAGTTTGGGAAAGTTTATTTCATAAGCACAAAATGAAGTGTAGCTACACCATGGTGGCAAGCCCAGCAAAAACCTGTGGAAATTTGCAATATATAATCTGTATGTATGAGGTTTTTTTACTACTAATCTGAATGTCTGAAGTTTGCTATTCAAAATTAATAAAGCAACATAATAAATCCACATTTAAAGAGAGTACAATCCCTATATTTATAATACCGTGGTAATGAAATTATAACCTTAACTCTGTACTCAGAAATAAAACAGTTGAAAAAAAACCAGGTTTGTAAAACTGGCAGTTGTTTTAGGTTGCTCATTTTGCTCCAATGCCAGTTTAAAAGATACTTTTAATTTGCCCATTCAGTGAAAGTAGTGCAGATAGACACTACCTAGCAATCTAAACTGTGGGAGATTTCAGTTAGTCATAGAATCACAGAAAGTCATAGAATCACTTTGAATGGTTTGGGTTGGAAGAGACCTTAAAGATCACCCAGTTCCAGGCCCCCTGCCATGGGCACGGACACCTTCCACCAGACCAGGTTTCCCAAAGCCCCATCCAGCCTGGCCTTGAACACCTCCAGGGATGGGGCATCCACAGCTTCTCTGGGCAAGCTGCTCCAGTGCCTCACCACCCTCACAGGAAATAATTTCTTATATCTAAACTAAATCTAATCACTTTTAATTCAAAGCCATTATTCCTTGTCGTATTGGTACACTTGTCATATTGGTACGCTCCCTTATAAAGAGTCTCTCCCCATCTGTCTTGTAGGATGGGAATTGTAGTATTTTTGAGTCCAATAAATCCCGTGCGAGGTTTGCAATGAAAACAGGCAAGATTATTTGCAGTCTTGCAGGTGAGTCCCTCCAAAGATGTGCAGAGCGAAGGTCCATGCTGTATAACTTCTCCCTGGAAACCCTGGGCTCCCTGTTGAGCCCGGTGGGAAAGAAAAGTTGTCCCCCGCCTGAGAGCCGAGGGGCCGCTTCTGACTGAAAAACCCGTACTCAGCTGCCACCTGCTGGAACTTGGCCATCGTTGCATTTTCTTAAACCAAAACGTCGTGTTTCTTTTTCGTTTGTTTGGTTTGGTTTGGTTTTGTTTACTTGTTCTATTTTGTTTTTCTTTCCTAAACTTCGTTCTACATTATATTAGCACTACTTCATCTTTCAATAATTTTAATTCAACAATACTGTAGGGCTGCATAATTTATTCCAAGACATTTCTGTACAGTCAGCTTCCATCCATAGTTTAATAATAAAGCAAATAATTTTACAAGGAATTCTGACAAAATCCACTTAAGTACATATTCTACTACTTTTTTACAGGATTCAGACAATTCTAGGCACTTTCACAGATCATAAGGCTCTTGCATTACTACACCATAACATTAGTATCATTACAATATAAATTATTTCATAAATAGAATTCATATTACTATTTCTACACCTTGAAGCTGTGATAGGAACTGTATAAGACTTTATAAAAGTGGCTTTAGAAGTATGTGTTTTTTATAAGGTGCTTTCTGCATTAACTTCAATGAGGCCGTGTTTCCCCAAGAATCTCTTGTCTACAAAATTTTCTGTATAGGAGTGCTGGTAAAAGCAGCAGCAAACTGTTTTGTTTCATGTTGTGAAATCTGAAATGTGTTGCTCTGCCAGAGAGCTTGTTTGGGGTTAGTTTGACAGGTGTGTAAAGTGAGTGAGTCCTTCTTTCTGTTCAGAAGTCTTCCTTTTGCTGCAAAATGAGAATGTTGTAGGGGTGATATCTGTAGCCTTTCATAGGACCTTTCATAGGCTTGCAAGGTGAGACTTTTGTTGAAGAGCTCTAGGTCAGAATTTATATAGTAAGTACTGCTTTTAATTAAACATTATCAGTTAAATCAGAAGAGAATGTCTCTGTCCTGGACTCACCGCTCATGGCCTTTTCCCTGGGATCTACTTACCAAAAATGAGGTGTGAGATATTGTTTGTTCCCCCACAGGATTTCAGAAAGCTGCTAGCATTTCCTTTTCCCCATAAAGAAATCAGTGTCACCAAGATTTAGAGGTTTCAGGGGTGGCAACACATTATTGCTCAGAGTACACTCTGTGAGGTGTAAACGGAGAGAAATGGTGAATCTCTGCAGAGTGCCATGGGGGAAATGTGGGGATCATCACATTGTCGATGATGACATGCGGGGTACTGTTACCAAGTAGTCCACCCACCATCCAAAGCAGCAAAGCGAGGAGGTGAGTATAGAACCATAAAACCATTGAATCATTCAGTTCGGAAAAGACCTCTAAGGTCATCTAGCCCAGCTTTTAACCTAGTACTAAAGTCCACCACTAAACCATGCTACTAAGTTCTAAATCTACACGTTTCTTACGAAGACCTCCAGAGATGGTGACTCAGCCACTTCCCTGAATGGAATGGTTGGCAACACCATCGACCTTAGTGTCTGCTGTAGAAAATGAAGACATGCATACTATCGGAATGTGCAATGCATCGTGTAGAGCTGGGAGCTTAGTCGCTGTTGAAGAGTTAAGGGAACACATAACAGGAAACATAACTAGATTTCTTTATGTCAAAGGAGTATTTGTTTAAAACGGAAATCCTTGTTTCAGGATACCTGGAGCTTTCCTTAGACAGACTGTATACTTCCTTTGAGTGACTGGGAGTCTAGAAACTTCTCCAAAGTCCCAGGTCTACATACATCAATCAGGAAAGTGTCACTGATATGGTCTTTGTCCTGCTTCTTATTTTTCTCCTTTGTCACCACTTTGTCTTCCCCAGCTCCCAGTACCATGTCCATAAATTCTTCCTTTTGACGGTCTTTACCCTCTGTGCCTACTAGCCCCCATTTCCAGGGCTATGAAGCAATCCTGGGATGTATTATGTAGTGCAAACTACAGCAGCAATGACAACTCTTGGGCTCTCTCTTTGGAGAATATTAACTGCAAGTGCTTTTTTCTCTGCTGTATACAGATTTCTGTGAAGGAGCAGAGCCTGGTATAGCTCTCCCATCTGCTCCTTGCATGCTGAATCCCTATAAACTCCAAGACAGCTAGGTCTACCTAGAGAAGCAAGCAATGTACCATTTCTTAATGTGCCTTTTGTAGCAGAATATAAAAGTTATATTTGATTCCTGATTCCAATTTCAGATTTCAAATGAAACAGGATTGCATAGGACACCAAGCTGCTTTCAGAACAGAAGACCCTTGTTCCTTTGGCTATACGTAAGCACTAGCTCATATTTGTGAACAAAGGCTTTCTAAGGCAAGCCCCACAATAAGCACAGAAAATCACGCTACTGAGACTAAGGCTGAGGGATACAACATACCTAAGAAAAAAATCCTACAGCAGTTGTAGCCTCTCTGCTTTTCAAAATGTTCATCTCCGTCAGCTTGGGAAAATTTAAAAAATTTCAGCAGGCATTTCAGCATTTTTCCAGATTTTTGTACCTTACAGTACAGAATAAACAGCATCTTTGGCCCTACTCCACACTCTGCAAGTTACTCTCCAATCAGAGAGCCCTTCTGTGACTGTGCTTATCATATAAATACAAAAGGAGTTTACTTTAAAAATATAATCAATTCAAAAGTAATTAATAAACATTTTGCAATGTTACTTCTTTGTGCTCACTGGTTTTCTTTAATAGCTATTTGTTTTGACTTACAGAAACTAATACAGCATGTGAGAGATATAGTAAAGGTGGTTCAAATACCTTCTGATAAATACTGTTGTTTTCCATATTTCTCCCCAGTAGAACATAAAGAAAACCAGGCAGGACTCTGGGCATGTAAATGCCTCTCATCTGGGTGTTGTTGCAGCCTCTTAGGAGCACTCTACTGTTTAATATGTATGACAACACCTCATGAATATACCAGTCTTTTCTCAAAACATGAAATTTCTTACCCGTTTTCCCTGTAGAGCCTGAGGAATGAAAGGAATGGGTCTGAGTTACTTGTGCCTTTACCACACTTTAGCACTTGTGTCTTTACCACAACTATTAGATCCACAAATTATACTGACAGCACTGTAGGGGTGGGAAATTACTTGGGCTCTGGAAGGAAAACCAATGTTTATACATTCTAAGACAAAAATAAATATTTTGGCACAGTCTTGTTGTAAAGGCATTGTGCACTGCTGAGCTGCTTCACTGGGCATCAGAGGGATGGGGACGGGGAAAGAACATGTTGCATTCACAGAGTCACAATCACAGAATCATCTAGGTTGGAAGAGACCTTCAACATCACTGAGTCCAACCTCTGACCTAACACTAACAAGTCCTCCAGAAATTCAGAAACAGAATGTGACCATCAGTCCCCAGTTCTTCAGGAAGCACAGAGATCAAATGCATTTTAAGAAGGCATTGGTGTGATAAAGATGATGTTATATTAAGAAAAGGTGCTAATGCAGGGGAGGGTGGTCACGAAAGAAAATCTACAAAAGTATAGTTCTGTTTTTGAAAGTGGTTACCTGGGTATTGTTAAAATGTGTTATCACAGACATCAAGATGAGAAACTAGTCCATGACCTACTTGTTTTTTTTTTTTTTTTCCAATTTTGTTAGACTGACACCTAAACCCTGATTTTTTAAATATACATATTTTTTTAATTTTGACAAATACACATACAAGCACTATGCCACCTGATGATCTCTCCTAATGACTTGGTTTGTGGAAACCTTATTAGCTTTCTGTTCTAGAAAGCCAGGCATATGTTAAAAGCCTAAAAGGGGCTGAATTTTTCTTACAAAAGCATATAATTTGAAGCAGTCCTGCTGTGTATTTAGTGTCACGAAACAAAACCCTGGAGGGGAAAAAAAAAAAGTGTGGAAAATCCAACTCTTTGGTAAAGATTTGTAGCTGTAGTCCACTTAATTTGACAGTATTTGTCACAAAGCCAGAAAAGAATTTTGCACTGTGATCTGACTTCTTTGGATGGCCTGGATAATTAAAGCTGTGCAGACATCTTCACTGAAGGCGTAGTTGCTTGGAAATGTAGGGGGGAAGCTCTCAGGAGCTGTTAACAGCCATCTGTTAATAATCTGATATAGTGTTCAATAGGAGTTTGAGGGCTGCAAACACCCTGACGTGGGGACATGTGTCACACCTAGCCAAGCAGATCATGTCTAATGCTTTGCTGGCCAATAAGACCTGTCATAAAATATCAGTGCACCCAGATCATTTTTTAACACCTAGTTCCCAGCCTGCTTTCTAAATCTTGCACCATTTCCCTGCTGACAGCACAAAAGCAGAGGCATCAGACTTGCTTTTTATTCTTTTAAATTGGCTGTCATAGAGTGGGATCTATCCAGTCTAAAATCCAATATTGATTACTTCTCAACAGCATTTTCCAGTCTGATATATGATGATGGCTGAAATGGGAAGTGAAATATGAATGGAGTTCGGCACCATCCAATATGCTAAAGTATTTGTGATGGGGACTTGCACACTACCACCATAAACCTTTCTAGGGTTCATTTTGACCTCCCACTAAGAAAAAAAAAAATCACCTTTGGACAGAAACAGATTTTTTTTTTCTTGGACACAAAAAGCTTCAATTTTTCCAACATTTTAGGTATCAAAAGTGTGGAATATCCACTTATTCCAATACTCAGCAATATTTTGGAGTGGAATTTTCAACTTGATTTTCATCTAAGAACTTATGAGAGTGCTATTTTTTTTTTCCAGCTATTTTGGAAAGTAAAAGAAAATATCATATGCATAAAATATTCCTTGCTTATCGGCTTCCTACAGGAGTAGATGTGAACGAGCAGCATTCTGCCAGACCTAACAGTTCTTAGCACTTTGGACCTTTAAAATGTTGCTCGCTCGCCAACAGCAATTAACTAACGGCAAATGATTTATTTGAAATAAACCTTCCCTTCAATTAAACATAACATTTCTTCAGACTTCTATCTTGGTGTTTTAAATTAATGTATATTTTACTTTCATTTTTCTTCATCAGGTCAGAAAAACGCTAAAATCATTCCTTTTTTTTTTTTTTTTTTAATTTCTCCTTGACTGGTATATTGTTGTTTGTCTTCAAATCTTCTACACAGGTAGGTCAGACCAGCTAATTAATTCTGTTGTTCTGGTTCTGTTTGCAAATAATAATGAAATTAGGTAATTATGAAATCTACTAGTATCTCTTTGTACAAAAGATAAATTGAATAATATTTAGTAATAATGCACAGGTTTGGCTGAAGCAGCTCCCAAGTATTTTAATGCAAATGTTTTTGACTAAGTTAAAAAAGTGTTACAGTCAACAGGAAAACAAAAATTGCTTAGAACTGTCTTTAGCACAAATAAAACTTTATTTTATTTTATTTTATTTTATTTTATTTTATTTTATTTTATTTTATTTTTTAAAAATTACATGTTCTTTTGCTGGAGTAGGAGAGACACTTTAAGCTGGTGCTTGCAGACAAGCCAAGATATCAATGTCAGTTGCCTCTGTGCAACTCTACCAATCTCAGTGCCACGAATGTAGTTTAGAGCAGAATCTTGTCTCTGCTTTCTAATGCAGTCTGCTAACATGAAATTATTCAGTAGTGTCAGTGAAAGCAGAATCAAGCATTCAAAATTTTCTTTCACTCTAAGTCCTTTATGTCTCTTTTGATGCTTTTCCCTTCCATTTCAAGGCTCTTTGTTACTTCCCTTTCCAGGGGAGTTTATTAGTTACTGTCCTTGCCACCCTAGCTCTCTGTGCTGACATGCCGGTGAGCAATGCTGATGTGATGCTCTTTGCATGGCAGAAGTTGGAAAGACGATGGACATTTACAAAACGAAAAGTGGATTGGAAAGGAGCAAACCCACATTTTTTTTCCCTTCCTTCTGGGAAATAATAAGAGTGGTCTTTAATGGGGTTAAAAGGTCAAAAGACTGCATGAAAGAAAGGAATAACATTTGAAGTCTTTTTTTTTTTTTTTAATATATCACTGCTGTTAACTTACAGAGCATCACATGTAGCACACATGTACCTTCAAATATATATGCAGAGACAGACAGCCATGCACCTAGCTGTCCTATGAGAGGATACAATGCTCTTTCTGGACTGAATGGGAAAAAAGATGTCTCAGACATCTGTCCAGATTCTCCAGCAAACACTGCAGTGCAGAATTCCAGCAGCAGAAAGACACAGCAGGGACTAATGCTTTAGTACCAAACAGCCTCACACTTGTTTTTCCTACAGTTATGATAGACCAGTACAAAAGTCAGCATGCAGGGCTGGACAAAAGAGCGTCTTGCTCTTTACATTGGGAGGCTATATTAATTTGACTCATGCTTTTGGTAGTTTCAACAAACAGAGCTTTTGTGAAGTCTACCTGAAAGGATAAGGATATTCTCCTTCATATTGTAAACCCCTGAAGAGTCAAGTTTTGGCTATAGCCTCTGGACTTCATACCTGTTTATCCTACTGATGTTGGTGTCTTGGGTCCTGCACTAACATGACTAAATCTGTCCAGTAGGATGACTTTTCAATGCCTTTTCTACATTTTGGAGATTCACAACTCCTTCACACCATCAGGCAGACAAATAAATACCTTACGTAAACAGTGGCTGTTTGAGTAATTTGACTGAAACAAAAGTTTGTAAAAGAAAATACTTTTAACAGTTATCTGAAAACCAGGATAGCTAGGAGGTTTCTGTTTCACTTGCCCTGGGTTAGACTAGTTCACCTTGTGTATACTTTTTATGAGGTTTCTAAATCATTTGAATCCTTTTGCAAATTTTACGAAGCATCTCCATAATAGAATAGAAGAACAGACACTAAATACTTGTAAATTGCCAAAAAGTCTGACAAAATGCAAATGACAAGAAGAAAATGCACTTTTTTTTTTTCCCCCAGGCTTGCGCTGTGATTTGTTATTTTGTTCGAGAGAAAGAAGGCACTGATAAATGTATCAAAGAGCTTTGAATAGAGCTGTTGCTCAAAGACAATTCTGCAGTGTTTTCTTGGCAGTATGTCAGAAGAGGAGCTACCTTCTTGTTGCTGGTTCTGGCAAAGAAATCAGAGCTTTTCCAGTCTGCAAATGGCAGAACACCAAAATGTTATGTGGCTGTGTTGGCAAATATAATGAGGAGTTTCTTTCATTAATGAAAGATAATACGGATATACAAAATCCATGTTTCAAATTTTCTGTCTGGTGGATATAATCCTGTTACTAGAAGTGCTAGAGATGAGGGGAATAAGGCTTTTTTTGTTGTTTGTTTTCTTCTTCTTCTTTTTCTTTTTCTTTTTTTCTTTTTTACTGACTTTGCTTCTAATTTGTTGTGTGGCCATAAAGCAAGACAGTTCACATCTCTGTGCCTCTGTTTCCTCATCTGCAGGTTGGAGACAATAAGTACTACCTTTCTGGGCTGTTGTGAGGCTGAATAGATCAGTATTTTTTTAATGACTATCATATGAAACATGCCAAATAAATCCAAAATAATGAAAAGTAAATATGATCAGACCCATCACTGCTCCTTTTCTGTTTTATGTCCCTTGGAGCAAATTAAATGTGCATGAGACCTGAAATATTCCAATGTTACCTCTGAACAACCACAGTAAAATTGAAAAATATTTATTTCAGATTCTAATTGAATTAGCATCATTACATAATTTTCACTTACATTCTTAAGTAATGCATTTGCCTGCTATATTCAGCTTGATCTCTCCTAAATAGAACCACAGACCAGTGCAGGTTGGAAGGGACCTTGAAAGATCATCAGGCTCAGGCTTTTGTGGGAAAAGGGAGCCTAGATGAGGTTATCTAGCACCCCTTCCACAAGAATATTGAAAGCTCCCTCTGATGGGAATTCTAGCTCATCCCTGAGGAAGTTATTACAATGGCTGATTATTCTCATTGTAAAGAAATATATATATATATTATTTCTTATATCGAGACAAAACCTCTCGTGGTGCAGCTTGTAACCGTTTTCTCCTCTGTGAAGAGAGAGCCTCTATCCTCTTTTAGGCACCCTTAGTGCCTAAAGTACTGGAATACCGTGATGAGGTCCCCGCTAAGCCTTCTCTCCAGGGTGAGAAGCCTTCTCTTGGCTCTATCACCCTTCATATCTGCATGGTGATTGACTGTACATGGTGATTGACTCCTTTGACTATATGATTATTTTGCTCATGGGCCAAGAATACCTCTTAAGAAAAAGAGGGACCACGCCTGTGACAACTATTTACTTCCTCACCCTGCCACAACGTTTGTGTGTGATGCCAGGGAGCTTGGCTGTAGTAATGACTATGCACGAAAGAACTAGATGGAGAGAGAGGCAGTTAAATAACCACAGCTTCACCAGATGCTCAGCTTTGCAAATGAGCTCTATGTGCAATTGTCATTCTACTACTAGTTCCAGCAATCTGAATGCACAAGTACCTGTTGGAGCCACCATACACCTGATCTAGAAGAACATTTTTTCTGCAATACATTTCCTATTAGTTTAAGCCATCTATATCTTTTCACTCCTTCACTGGAGCCATTCTTTTATTCCAGTGCTGCACTTCCCACACAGTTCTGCCAGTTTCACTCATATCCTGCAGCCCTTCCACTAGTCTCCTCCCACACCTTGCTCTGCAAGGCTACCACCGCCATCTGCTCTTCACAAACTGCCAATACTCTAGTTTTGCCTCCATCCTATTCTCCCAGTCCACTCCAGTCCCTATCAGAAGGGTCCTGCTTTTCCAGACGCTATTTTTCATCTTCATTTGAAAATGATAGAGGAAAGAGGGACCACTATTTCACCTCTGAAGTACAGCTGTAGGTAGTGGGCTCCTCTCCTCCAAGGTTTCCTGTGACCTGGCACTCCATAGAAAAGAGGCAGGTGTTTAGTAGCTGTAGATTGCAGGTATCTTCTGATCACTCCAGGTTCCTTTCTCACTCCTTTTGCCCATGTAAATTGTCCTGTAACCACCTGAAGCCCATGACTGTATATTACTCTGTGCATTTCTTCCATCCTATGTTTTCCTGCTGATTTCCACTTCTTTATGGCCTATTTTGCCACATGAGTGTTGGCTCCAGTTGCACTGAATGCACTTTATTGCACGGGGTATATTTTTCCGTCATCCTAAGGGCTGGATGAAAGCCTGTGAGCACAGCTGTGTGGTAAGTTTTGCTGTATTTCTTTCTCAGTTGTCCAGATGTGCTATACTCCAGGCACGTAAAGTGTCACATTCTGTGTGTGTGTCCATCTTCTTTTTTCTTTCATTTCTGCAATGTTTTCCATATGTGCTGTCTGTGTGGGGAGCTGAACTATATCCTGTGTGTAGCATATATCACTGTCTCCATTACATCCCTTCTGCTTACCTAGCACTACAGCTGGATATGCTGGACTGGTATTGTTTTGCATATCTGCTGTGATATGGCCTGGCGTAGGAAGCATATGTTTTTTGTTGGTGTATTATGGGAATGTATGTAAATTCACTATGGTGTGGGATACAACTAAAGACATGCCAGGGTTTTAAAATGGTAATGTTTGTACTGTGGCCAGTGTAGCATGTGAAGATACATGCGTATTTGATGCAGTGTGAGGCATGGTGGAAGAGGTGCATATGTGTATTTCCAGCACGAGGTGCAGGATGTAGCCTATGCTTCTGCATATGTGGTCAAAGTGGTGTTTGATGTGTTCATGGATGTGTATTTCTTATGAGAATGATGTGCAATCCATTTGTCTATTTGATGTGATGAATTTTCATCCTTTCTCCTCTTCCCCCATTTCCCACTACCCTGCTCACTGCATATTTGGCAGCAAAGTGTCTTCTAACTCCAGGTAATGGAGGTGGATGCTGCTGGATGAGAACAAATCTCAGCCTTCTGTCACCTCCTGTGAGACAGAAGGCAGCCGGACAGGCAATGACATCAAAGGGTGAGGTGTGCTTTCTGTTCCTGCAAACCCTGCTGCACTCTCAGGGGAAAAAGGGCAGTTGCTAGTGGAGGAATAAGAGGATGTTGGAAGAGAGAAGTGGCAGAATCAGTCTCTGCTACAAACTAAACAAAAAGTAAAGGGTTTACTTCATGGAAGAGAACTCTGCTTGGACGAGGATATATACCATCAACTGCTTCAACTGCTGATCTCCCTGACATGTTAGGAGACACTCTCAAATCCCCCAGGCAGCTGTCACCCTCTTGCAGACCATTTGTGCTTCTAGACTGCTCTCTCTGTCAGCATCTCTGTCACTGGCATTGATGGTGCTGAGCAGTGGCAGAAGAGCTCATATCAGGGAGAGAAAAGCCAGATTTCCAGCAGGAAGGAGGCAGGCTGTAGATTTGGTGGCAGCTGTGAGACTTGCCATGTACAGGTTGTACGTGCTGTGAACACTGAACGGGGATGCTTTCACCCAAAAGTTACTTTCTCTGCAAGCACCACGGATTTACATTCCAGTGGATGTAAATGTCAGTACCTAAAGGTACAGTGCTACATGGACGACTATTCCAAAGATGTCAAATAGCAAACTAGCAAAGACAAGGAGGAATGCTGACCAAAAATATCTTATGAATTTGCTCAAGAGAAGTTAGGCACACCAAGGAGTGAGAGAATGTCCTGCAATAGGTAACATGGACCACTACCTCCTGAAAGCTCTCCAGGTTCCCTAGTGGGGTGTGGACGCTGCAGAAGACTGCTCAGATGGTTAGAGAGGATTTGTCGATGAACAACAGAACAAGGTCCTAGGCCCTGACAAAGACTTCTTCTAAGCTGTGCAAGATAAAAATAAAAAGTTTACAGGAGATGAATCAGATCAATTTTTCCTTCAGCTACTAATCCAGTGCATTCCACCTTAATACAGTTCTAGCAATGCCTTCATTTGAAAATGAGAATCTTAATGTTCTCCTGCTGTTTTCATATATCACTATTTACAGCACTTCTTAACAGCCCAAACAAAAAGACAATATCCAAATGACGTTGGCCAGACTGCAAAATCAGGGAGAATCACACCCTTACTTCACAAAAAGATACTGCAAAATCCAGCTTTTTCAGGAGAACGTTAACTAATTCCTGTAACACAGGTATAGCCAGGAATAAGCTATGCTCATGCAGGCTTCCAGGAACACAAATACCATGGGACTTGAAACATCCTCCTAAACATTGGCAGCGTAGGCTGGGGCAGTCGCTGTTCATGGTCTCTGAGACTGGGTCAGTCCCACAAGTGCCCTGGCAGCAATGAGCTCTCTAGTCACGCTCTGTGGCACATCCTGGGGGAGTGTTTGATTGTCAGAGGCTGAGTGACAGGAGTGAGCTGAAGTTTCTCCCTCTGGTAGTTTTATTTCAGTGTTTCTTTCATCTTGGACATGATTGTTTTATGGGAATGAAAATATGAGTATTTAATGTAATTTGGGACCTGTTACATTAGTCCAAATCTGCTTCATGGTGGTGTTGTGACGCCCTAATTCCCAAGGTCATCTTTTTCCTTAGATACTCTCTGATCTTCTCTGTCCCAAGAGAATGTTTTCTTTATAAAGAATCATCAAGATCACTGGAGAGAGGATCCCAGCTGCAGTGACAGTGACCTATGCAGTGCATGAATTACTCAAGCTCTCTTAACCAGCTGAGCCCTTAGTTTCCACCAGGCCTTGCTCAAATCCAATTTTTATAACCTTATTGGCATGACACAGGAGAATAAAGGTGACAACCTTTGAGCATAGGCTAACATTTCAGATATGAATCAGTTATACCATATTCAGCAAGTGTGCTATTCCTTTCATGAATGGCACTGACACAAACATGCAAGCAGCATGGCAGACAAGCATCATTGATATACCATTTTCCTAGGAAAAGGGTGAGAGAGGGAGTGGGAGAGGTCTGGTTTGTCAGATACAACTCCTTAGTGGTTTTCTACTTCAGCCAGCAGAGAACATCATAATCTAAAGAGTAAAACATGGACTACATTTGAAGCTAAAATTCAAGGCTGAAAACTGCAACTATTTTGAATGATTTCAGTGGGTAGTATAAGCGTTTAGCGGATCTTTGTCTAGCTGGAGTCACAGCACCATTATGCTATACAGAGGGGACTTGTTTTAGTCACGGTGGTGTTTATAAGCACAGAAGCTCTGCTAAGGGTAGGCTCTGCGTTTACATGGTGCAGGATGAATTACTGTCTCTGATAGACCTCTACAAACAGCAAAACCTCTGGCAGTGGCTTTACCTTTTACGCAGTGGGGAAGAAAATATCCTCTTGGGCCTAATAAATTTTGTTCCTGTGAGTTTCAGTGTTACAGTTCTTGACTTTGGTGCTTATAGGAACTTTCTCGCCCACTCCGTGTGCAGCCTGCAGAAGCCATGGACTGCAAGGCAAAAGCTGAAGGTTGCTCCTTGTCAGCATTGGCACAGCTCTGGGTCTGGTTGGGATGGAATTAATTTTCTTCATAGTAGCTTGTATGGTGCTGTATGTTAGATTCGTGACCAAAACAGTGCTGATAACACATCCATGTTTTAGCTACTGCTAAACAGTATTTGTACAGTGTCAAGGATTTCTGTTTCTCACTCTGTCCTCCCATTGAACAGATTGGAGGTGTGCAAGAGGTTGGGAGGGGACACAGTCAGGCAGGTGACCTGAACTGACCACAGAGATATTCCATAATGTGTAACATCATGCTCAGCAATAAACAGGGAGACGAGGGGTTTTAGGTCAGTTAGACATCTTCTGCTTGGGAACTGTCTGGGTGTCCATCTACCCATGGGAAGTGGTGAGTGATTAACTTTGCATCTCTTATTTTGTTTTCTCTTTCCTCTTTCACTTCTTCACTTATTAAATAATTTTTATCTCAACCCATAAGTTTTTCATGCTTTTCATCTTCCCCCATCCCACTGGAGGTGGTGATGGCGAAGTGAGGGACCAACACTGTGGTGCTTAGCTGCCTACCATGGTTAACCTATAACAAGTACTTTGGCTCCATCCTGGCTAGCAGTACCTGCACAAACCCACATTTGTGATGCCACAGCGGGACAGGCATGCTCCAGAGCCCAGCTTGGCCTGGCCCCACAGCCTGGAAGGATGGGTGAGGTGGGGGAAGCTGCGTGATTTTCATCATTGCCTTGTGTTCTGCATGTGCCCAACCTGGAGTGGCTGTGCTAAGAGCAGACAGCACCTGCTGGGCTTGCCCACTCCCATCAGGGCTCTTTTCCTCTCAGCATACAATTATCCATAAGGGTATGCCCAGAGAGGTCGTGTAGTCTGCCTCCCTGGAGATATTCAAAAACTGTCTGGTCATGGTCCTGGGCAGACAGCTTTAGGTGGCCCTAGGGTTGGACCAGATGACCCCCCAAGTTCTCTTCTAACCTCAGGTATTCTGTGATACCATGGTTCTGTGAAGCCCAGATCTACTGCCATTGCAGGCCTACCTCTCAGTGAATTCTACATTTCCTTGTCCCTTCTTTTCCCAAGAGATGGGGAGCATACTCTCTATAGCGGACTGGGCTTACGCTGCCAGGTGCTGAGCTGCCTGCCTGGCCCTCCCTCGTGCCCTCTGCCTTTGCCCAGGAGCCCCACCTCAGCCCAAGATGTCATGGGGCCGCGAGGAATGGTGGTGCCCCAAAGGACCAGGAGCCAGAGGGAGCGTACAGCCAGCACAGGGCAGGGCCTGTCCTACAGCTCCCTGTGGGGGGGCACGGGGCAGGCCCAGGAATGGTGGCCAGGCCCAGTCACCAGCCTAGACCACAAGGCTCATCACAGTGGTGAGGTGGGCCCAGAGTCCAGATGGAAAGCCCATCCACAGGTCAGGGTCAGGACCAAGTCCAGTGATGGCTGGGCAGGGAAAAAATAGCAGTGAGAAGTTCTGACAAAGCTGCCCTAGTTGGACAGGCCCTTTATTTACAAGAATACATGCGGGGAGAAATACTACAGCCACCTGTTTTGGACCAAATCTGTGGTTTTCAAATGCATCTTTATTGATTGGCTGATTTAGCTCAAGTAATATGAACTTTATTTTACAAGAATCTGCAGCTAACCAACTCAAAAGGAAATTACCATAATTACCTTGTACAATATTGGACTAGCGCGCAAAAACAGAAGTAAATGCCACAATCCAGTTAAAAGAAACGTAAAATAACTAAATTAATGTGTAAACTCTAAATGCAGCAAACAGCTGAGATTAGTCCCATACTTATCACTTATAAACCCATCAGTGAGAGGGTAGAGGTCTGAACAATTTAAAAAAAACACCTCAGATTCCAATTGATTTCTCCCAAGTGTGCCTAAGCATGGGTTAGTTTGAGACAATACACAACCATGTGCTTAGCAGCACATGTGAGTGAGTGGGACAGTGGCAGAGAGATGTACACCATCTGCCCCCATCTTGTCTCTCACCCTAAAAAGCCTTCTGGGTTTGTTCTCTGCTTTAGAACATTCAGAACTTCCTAAAACAAGAAACTGATGTGGATTTGCACTCAAAGGATGTGAAAAGAGTCTGACCATTGGAAGAAAGCGGGCCAGTAAGACAGGACTGAACACTGCAGGCAGAAACTGGTTATCTAAGCTGGCAGTAGGTACAACTCATCCAGACACATTTATTCCAGATGAACACATGATGGAACAGCAAACCTGAACTTCTGGATGAAAAAACAGGTAGAAACCCACCTACTTCATCTTTTGTCCCCCCATTCTCTGTCTGTCCAGTCTGACTACCCTGCCTAGATCCTTTGCACTTCCTCCCTTCTCTGCCATTCATCTGCTACTTTCCATAACACACAGTCAGTGACTCTCCTGCCCTACCATACCGCCTCCTTGACCTTCACACAGTTCTGTCAGTGACTCCCGCTTCACACTCCCAGCCTGCTTTCTGCCATGTACAACTCAGTGGAACAAGTCAAAAAAGCCTGAAACCTGATTTCCTGTTTCCCATAATCCGAGAAGCGCTCATCTTGACCTCTCAATTCTGAGGAACAGAGACCTGGGATTTAACTTCTTCATGTATATATAGTAAACACTCTTGATTTATTTTGGACTCCAACTGTCTTCTTCATCTATCTTGTCTTTTCCTCCATCCTGGTCCCTCCCCTAAATCTAGGAATGTTTACAGTAATTCAGGTCCAGTTCTCTGACTTTAGGTAAAACCCCAGAACCTTCCTGAACGTCAGCTCACTCTGCAAACCCCAGCCCCTCATCAGAGTTATGGCAGTTATGGGAAAATCTGCTGTTTGTGCCACCAGGAAGAAACTGCTTTGGCATGACAGCATAAGGCTTACACAGGACAGAATCTATCTGGTACCTTTCTAAGAACAACACTGGCTTAAAGTAATTAAATAAAAAATCTACAGAGAATCTTTTCCCCTTCATGTCTAAAAGCACCTCTCTTGTGTCAGAGTGGCACTGCTGTCCAATCACAAAAAGCCAGCAAAAGACACACGGGAGGGACTGATTTCTTCTGCTTGTGCAAGTGGTGCAAGATCTGTACAGGGATGAGACATGGAAGGGAAGGCTAAGCCCAAAGGACTTCTGCTATCTTCAAATCTGCAGCAGACTGGTACAAGAACAACACTGATGGCTAATTTTCTGCGTTCACCAATAACAAGACCATTAGTAATTAATCACCTTAATGCATTGCAAAGGAGAATAGTTAGATAGCAAGAAAAGCTCTCTCACTTGTAGGTTAGCTGGGAACTGGTACAAGCTATCTAAGCAGCCTCCAGGATCCACCTACATGAATTTCACTAAGAACAAGTTGGAAGAACAGTCATGTTTGGTATACTCAGCCCTGTCTCAGAGCTGGAGTGGGCTAGTTGTTCTCATGAGGTCCTTTCTAGCCCTATGCTTGTAAGTTTAGCAGTTGGCTTCCCTGAAAAGAACAAAAGGGTTGTTTCATTTTTTTTTTTGTCCAGCACTTGCAATTAAAGCAATAAAGGAAAAAAAAAATCCTTCCTTTTTCCCCCATCCCCTCAATCTTTATGTCTCACAGCTGAGGAGTTCCCAACCCTCAAGAATTATCCTTTCTAAAACTGCTGAAATGACAGAAAATGCAGTAGTCTTGTAATGCTTCACAGGTAGCATCTGGAGTGAGGACTGTCAGCAGAAGACAGCCTTGTATGGGCAGGATGAAATATTTCACAGCTTGCTGAATGCTCATAGGAGTGTGGTCTGTGCCATGGGTAAGGTGTGACACGGTCAGTGTACGATGCATGTTCCAGGCATGCCTTCCTCATCCAATGAAAGGGTTACACATGAATGGCCATTTCCGTCCTGTGCAGTCACTCTCCAGGAGCTCCACTGGTTTGTCTAGCAGCCTCCAGTCCTGGCTAACAGCTTCCAGCTGTGGCAACAGAAGAACTACAAACAGCGGAGTCTCCCCACTCCTCAACCCAGCACTCCTTGCTAGCCTATCAGTTCACCCTTTCATTCACTGTACCCTTAACCTCCCTCCCCTCAATTAAAAAATGATGGTTATAATTAATGCATGGAAGGTGATAGCATTTGTGCATGTATTACACTTCCAGTTCTCTTCCCCTCTTCTCAAGCATTGTCCTTCCTCCTCTCCAACCCCCCCCCCCAATCAGTTCCATCAGTCCATCTCGCCTGCATGCCTGGGGGGCTGACGCTCACTTGCCATAGACGCTCTCATCACTGTAGGCCACATAGAGAAAATAGTCCTCCTCGTGGTTATCCTGCAAGGGAAGAAAGGGAGAAAGTAACAAACCATAGCCCTGTAACTCACTACATGTGAAAAAGCCCACCAGGAGATCACTGTAACAAGAAGGGCTAATCCACTACATCAGAATGTGTGGAACAATGCTCCCTGGCCACAGCTCTGCCTCTAAATGCAGACATGTCACATTTCTGGACACACCGGATTTACTAGAAAAGCCACAGCCAGAGCATCGTGAAAACACGCAACAGGAACAGCCCTGACTGTTGCAGACTGTGCAGCAGAATGTCAGCACCTGTACGGCCTTAAGGTCAGGGGGAGTGACTTGGAGGGCTTTAACATGTCAAAAATAATCTCTGCATACTTTGGTGTTTGATAAATGTGGTTACATTCGTCATTTTTCAGAACACCTTAACAAGCCGCTGTCCTGTTTTATATATGGACAGTAAAACAGATGTTAAGTGATTCCATGGACACAAAAAGTCTGCAGGATGCCAGAAACAGAGTCCAGATCTCAGCTCTGGACAGTTAGACATACTTTCATCCTCCATGTCCAGATCTGTGTGTGCTAATCTTATATTATCTTCATTAGTTTATATACACATTGTCCAGTCATTGTTAAAAAGCATCTGGTCAAATAAGGCTTGCAGCAACAAATTGGAGCTCTCATACTAAAACACACCAGCACAGTCAATGGAGAAATCAAGGAGAAATCAGCTAAGATTGGCTAAGAGGAAATTTCTTTTGTATAAACAGGAAAGATAGTGCTTATGTTCTGTTTCCTGCTCCCGACACTCGTGCATCTGAAATACAGGTAAATGGTTTGTTTCAATAGCTTGTTAAAGTAGTAGGACCAAACATATAACTGCTGGGGAAACTATTCACCACCTGATAAAACATCACTTTCAACTAGCAAACAATTAATTACAATTACTAGGCTCCCTGGACTCCTCCTTATAATCGCAGAACATAATTTTCCTGAAGAGATGAAGGATTATAGCCCAGGCCAAGGGCTTCCATGTTCAGGGATCTGTGGCCAAGCTGCACCTACTGTCAGCTGAGTGGTGCACAGTTGAACTTCAGTGAGGATATGCGTTCTTCTGGACACTCCAACAAGAGGAGAAAGAGATGGGCCAGGCTTACCTCATACAGCTGGCCCATGGTAGCACTGGTGGGGGGGATGGTATTATTGACAAAGAAGAACAGCGCATCCTCTGGCCTCAGGTGGATTCGCTTTCGGATTAAGAAGTAGAACTGCCCAACTGAAGAGGAACAGAGGAGAACATCTTAGATGCAGAAAGACCTTCATTTTTTTATTTTTTTAATTTATTTGTTTTATTCTTTTTTGCTTTATTTTATCCTAAACATGGTTGTTTTCTTTTGGGAAAGAAGCCGTGGAAATCACATACTATATGTAAAAAAATAAGGAAAAACGGCCAATGGGGAAAAGCAAGTAGGAACTTCATGACTGCAACCACATTAGCAGCCATCCTACTCAGTGCTGGCAAATTCTCTATGCCATCTTAGGCCATTACATCCTCTATATCCACACCTCACCTACTATGGTAGGAAATGCTCTACTGCAGGGATTGGTGAAAAGACATTTAACTTGCTTAACCTTTGAATCCTATACATCAATAACACCTTGGAGAATTTTGCCAGAGTGTAAATATATTTATAATTCCTGAAAATAAATTCCTTATTTGCTTTAGCTATTTTCCACAAGAAAGTATTCTGCAATCAATTTTATACTGTAAGGGAAAAAAAAAAGCTGTTTCTTTAACTCATTCATGTTCTCAAATGAAAACAAAAACATACTATATGTCCATGACCACTCAGAAAAGGAACTTTGTGGCCATGACTCCAACCACGGTGGTGGAAAACTATGACACTCTTTCAGTAACTTGTCTCTTCCTGCAACAAGGATACAGCCTCTGGCAACCTGAGCTGCAGCTAAGTCATCATTGATCGATACTTATGCTACTGCCTATGACACACAATCCAGTCATTTTCATCATAGCTAGAAGTCAGCAGTAACACGTGCATATTAGTTAAGTTAATGGTACACCTCAGACATCTCAGACAATTCTGCATGCTGGTAATCCAGACTGCAAAATGCATAAATATAATGAGTATAGCTAAGTAAACTGGGGTAATGATAAGATGCTTAGCTCAGCCTGCCTGGATATTTTTAGGTGATGGTCGTATGAAAAAAAAGCACTTCTAAAACCTTCTCACTGAAAATCAGAAAGAAAGGAGGTAGACTTTATTACCTGTGAGGTCAGAAGGTACAAGATACTTCCTTTTGTCTAGGTCAGGTACTCTGGCTTTTGGTGCTTTTTCTACAATTACCTGGAGAGACAGAAAGCAAGAGACAAGCCACGGCTATCATAAAAGGAAATGGACGAAAAAAGCATCAGTGTGAAGAGATATTACCCTTTTAGAGAGCTGGTGCTAGCAGACCTTTAAAAATTTCTTTAATCTATAACAAATAGACAACATTAAACAATAGACAGCTGAGAAGAAGACTGCAAATCACTGACAAATAGCTGTGCTGGGAACCTGGGATGTAGCAGTAAGCACAATGAGTGTGCTTACAAAAAAAAAAAAAAAGAGAGAGAGACTGGAATAGGCATAAAAATAAACTACAATAACCAAAAAAAAAAAAAATCAGGTCACCTTGAAGGTCCCAATGCAGGTTAATTTTGTATGAAGGAACTACCAGGAGGCCAATACATGAACACAAGTAAATTGAACTGTTTCCAGGTTACATTTCTAAACTGCCTGGCACAAAATCAGCCCTAGTCCCAGTAGTCCCATATCCTACTTTCCAAGTTCACCCATACTGAATGCTCTAGAACGAAGCACAGAATTAAAGAGAAACTGCAGCTTACTGTGGAAGGTTGTGTTTTTTTTTGGCAGGGGGGAAGAGGGGAAGGAGCTGTTAATCCCCAATTCTTCATGTAGTTAACTTCTATCCTGAAACTCATATCTCTTATTAAGATAATTATTTTCCCTACTTGATATAGTTATGTACATTTCCTTATTCATATAAATAAATAATAAATATAAAACCGGGTACCATGTGGATCTACTGAGACCTTTGACACAAAATACTAATCCTTATTATATGACATAGAAAAGCGTAAGTTCAGCAGCTTTAAGGTCAAAGAGGCAAAGAGATCTTCTGCTACATAAAAATATTTGTTATGAGAGCTAGGCAAAATGTTTACCTCTGAAGTGGGAAGAATTCCAAAGTGACCTGACCTTCTTCCATGAAAAGGCTCAAAAATCTTTCCAGAGTTTGGAGGTATGTTTGCATGGAAATACCGTGCATGTGTGGAAAAGAAGTGCAGGCACTGCCAGGTTTTTTTTGCACATATTTCTAAACAAGTATAGATATATTACATGATTCAATCTATATGGTTTGCTGTTCTGCAGAAGCCATTTTGACCATCTAAACAAGAAGCTGAATTTCCTAAACTTTCTAAACTTTTTCATTTCACTATACCCCATGATTGAACATAATCCATATGAGACACTGTGGGACTAATTTCTAAGGCCTCCTGCTCCCATAGCCCTTTGGCAACCATAATCAGCAGGTATGTCTGCTGTACAATAGCTGAACTGCTGTGGACTAAGACTTCTTTAGAAGCAAAATGGTGCCACATCAGCAAGACACTATGTCAGAGAAAAAAACATAGTGATCAGCTTGGTGTATTAGCCTGGAAAAAGTGCCATGCCAGCCAAACTCTCCTCCAGAGACGCAAGTGAATATCTGCAAAGCATGTCACACAGAAGGGATGCTGGCTTGGACTTCTCTTCACTGTGCTCCATTTGGATGCTGCCAGCACAGCCAAAAAACCCTGAAAGTTCTAGGTTTATTTTTGAAATAGAAGTGCAGTAATCTCTGCTAGTTCAAGAACTTCAAGCACCTCAGTACAAGGCAATTGAGCTCTTTTAAGTTTGTGGTAAGAGATGCATTTCCATACAAGAGGCAATTGATAAGTATTGTGAAGGGTAGCCAGTTCCACAGCCTTGCTGCACAGGTGCAGGCTGAGCAGCAACAGCACTTTGCCTATTTTCTTACCCTCAAATCCTACAAGGCAATATCTAATAGAATAAATTGCAGTGGAGAAAAACTTTTAGTTCTTGCCTCTGATTTCAAAAAGAGACAAGCAGAACTTCTAGGCAGTAGCAGTGATATGACCACACTGACTCAAAAGGATGGCATGTAGCTTGGTCGCTAGATAATAAGGAAAAGAAGATGGGGGTACCTCAAGTTATGCCATGCTTGAGGATGAGGTGAAAGTGTTGGGGCTTCTAAACCACTAAGAAGGATTCAAATCAAATCACCACTGAGCTTGAGAGCGATCTCCCTCTTGTGAAGAGCAGGAAAAGAATGGATGTGTTTTGATAGATTATCAACTGTAGTCAATGTGCCTAATAACCCAAATATCTCTTCTGAAGGTTTCTTCACACACACTGACAAACCTACAAAGAAAATCCAAATGGCAGATACAGATTATCTCCTTATCTGTTATTGCTGGGTGGTGACTGTGGAAATGTGGGACTGTGCCAACATTATAATCTCAGCAAAATGCTGTGATGTATCAGGGCACTGCAGCGTAAGCAGCCAAAAGGACATCATCTTCAAGGATCGTGCTGTTGGGAAGGGCAGAGGTGGAAGTGATGCAAAGAATGTTGTCTGCTGCATTCATTTGTTCCATGGGCAGCTCTGACAACAAGCTTCCCCTAGCAATCCACATCTGGGCCTCTCCATGAGGTGTCTGCACTCCTCCTCAGCTCCTTAACTTAGCTCACCTTACTATTTTGGTCCTGACTTTCTCCATAAAGCTTTGCAGATGGCCCTCTATATAGATCTTACCTCTTGCCAGACAGGGTCTGGTCCTAGGCTCCCCACACAGCTCTTCCAGACACATCTATCATGATCTCCTGCATTATCTGCCGTGCTGATCCTCAGTTTACAGTTTGTCTTACTCCTGACCTGCAGAGCCCTCTGTGGTCCTTGTCTCAAAAAACAGAACGGCATGTACTTAATCACTGACTCGATGCATGATTAACCTGCCATGCTATGCCAGGGGCCCCCAAAACAGATGGGCAAAATGCACCCAAATTCCGACTTCCAAAAACTTCTGAAAAAATAGTTGTGGGCCACTCCCAAGATGAAAAAGGGTCTTGACCTCTGGAATAACTGCTCCCCCTTGCCCTTAGACTTACAGGGAAGTCTCACTTCACTTGCACACTGTACCCCTGGGCAGTAAATCTAGGACAGACCTCTCCAGTGGGGATGGAGAGAAAGAACATTTGCAAAATGTTTATTAAAAGAGGACCAAAAAAAAAATCACAACTAATCTTGCTATTTTTGCTTTGCGATTATTAATAGTAATTATAAAGCCAGGAGTTTTCCACCAGCATTCCAAAGAGACCTATGGACCAGTTTAGCTAGAAGATGACCTTGTTTTCCAAGTGACCTTTTTTCCACAGTTTATTAAAGAGGAGGGCAGAAAGACTAAGAAGGACCATTTACTACCATTTTTTTCTCACCTGGGAAGGAAAAGGACAGAGCAAAACCACACTGAAGTGCCAAGCCAAACGCCAGAAAATAAAAATAAAAGCGAAGCACCTGCTGAGACGGGTGTACATCTTGTTTTCTGCATCTCGCTCATTGTTCTCCTCCATTTTCAGAGCGAGTGGTAAGCTCCTTCCCCACCCCCAGCCCCACGCACACAGCCTGCCATAAAAAGATGAAGGGCGATCTCGCCGCCCAGCCACTGCGGATGCCTGACAAAAGGGGGTACGGCACCCCAGCACCCCCACCCACCATCACGGCCCCCGACATACGATAACCTAACAGCTACCGGTCCGCGATAAAGAAAAACGCGGTCTGGAATTAATATCGGAACATCGCGGTAGCCATCATCTTTACTAATCCCGTTTTTTTTTTTTTTTTCCCCCTTTTTTTTTTTTCCCCCTTAAAAAGAAGCACAGCGGCGGGCGGGGGGGGATGGCGAGGGCTGCAGGGCGAGCCCGGCACACTCACGGGGACTCTGTCGGGGTATTTCTTCCGGATTTTCTCCCCTTCTTTTTTCCTGTACTCGAACGGGTGGTCCTCCTTGTACTGGAACTTCATGCTGCGGCGCTGCCGGGGCCCGCCGTGCCCTCCCGACGGCTGCTGCTCGCTCCGCGAACCCCCAAAAACGCCCCCGGCGCCGCAGCCCCGAGCCGAGCCGAGCCGAGCCGAGCTGCGGGAGGAGCCGCGGCCGGCAAATGGGGCGCTGTGACGCTTCTGCGAGGCACCCCCCCGTCCCCGCCCCCTCCCACTCGTGTCACCCCCACCTTGACCCGCGCGTGTCAGCAGCTCCCGACGTGCGGGGTGGTGGCTGGCTGCCTCTACGTTCGTTTATCGCGGGTTTTGTCTTCGGAATGAAATGAAATGAAATAATAAAATAAAATAAAATAAAATAAAATAAAATAAAATAAAATAAAATAAAATAAAATAAAATAATAAAATTAAATTAAATTAAATTAAATTAAATTAAATTAAATTAAATTAAAAAAATACAAAACAAATACAATGCAATACAATACAATACAATAAAATGCAATACAATAAAATAAAAAAATAGAATACAAAATAAATAAAAAAATAAAATAAAATATGGTTGAGCAAACCCTGGCGTGACTCAGGGGCTGTACGGGTACGCACTGCACCGTGGCCGAGGCCCGGTGTCCCCGCGTCACGCTGGGGTCCCTCTGCTGGCCTAAACCTGGGGGATCGAGCCCCCCTCCACTCCCCCCCCCCCCCCCTCCCCCAGCCTGTTCTTCACTTCTTTAGGTTCTTTAGGCTGTGGGATGTAAAACGAAGAAAAAAGGGGCGGTGATTTTTCATGACCGTCCCTGTCGTTGTTGGATCTGGATTCTTCTGTTTATTTTTTGTTCTCTCTCTCAGTTAAAAAACAGGGAGCAGAAAGCGTGTCGCGTAATGCACCAGACCAGATGCACATTACAGACAGCAGATAGTAAAGGGAACCGGCTGCAAACAAGCCCGAACGGCCATCCAATTTTAGCCCAGTTACTCAGCTGATGCATTCTTGGAATATCTAATTTTTTTTTTTCTAGCAGTGGCTAGGCTCACAATTACTTACTGACCAGCAAAAGACACAGTATTAATGAATGGATCAGCGTGGTCAAATCAGCACAAAAAATTAAATGCTACTGCCTTGGGCACAATGGATGGGAATGCATCAAATAATTATTTCATTGCATGCCTCATCCGGAGAAGCAGAACTTTTCCAAGGATGATCTTTTATTTGTGCAGCGGTTTTGGTTGCAGCACTAGGTGCTGAGTGAGGCAGCAGCCTGCCTTGGATGCCATAAGGCAACTCTCCGAGGCCACACCAGTGGCAGAGGTGAGAGAACCCAGGCTTCCCATATCTGATTCAACCCTGTGCCAGTGTGTTGACACGGAACGAGTAAGAGTAGGAAAAGACACGCTTGCCATTTTGCAGGATTCTGCTTCTACAGTGTGGTTAGAATGGAAAAAGTCCAGAATGGAGTGAAGAGGCAGCTTGAAATCTGAAGAAATTGAAGAGCAAGCTGGATGTCCCTTAATGATGTCCTGTAAGGGTGCTCCTTCGTGGTAAAAACAGAATCAGAGGAACATAAAGCCCTGGTCTTTTTCTAAAAGTACTCATACAAATCCTTTAGGCTGCTCCAAGAAACTCATAATTCAGGCATTACTGGTGGCTTTATCCCTGTACACTGATACGCACACCTGATTTGCCTGCAGGGTGGGACTCAGGCTGACAACAGAGTTTAGGACACGCCTATTACAAATCACCCCAGCAGACTCACAGTGTGAACTTGTGCCCTCTGCCTTGTAAAAGAGTTGTTTCACGTACTGCCTGCCACCCACTTTTGCACTCTATAGCCCATTGCTTCTTGAACTTGGAGGTCTTTTGGTGGCGCTCTCTCTTCAAGCCCTGGCACGCTGTTGTCTCTCACACTGTGTGAAGGAGACATATGGATGAAACTCATTTACTTAGATGCAGATATGCTGATGGTGGCAGTTCCCAGAAAATCTGGTCTGGCATGGGAATACAAACGGGTATGAGATAGGAATCTCACCTACACTTACAAATTAAGCAAGTACAATCAGGCCTGTCACCTTAAAATGCCTTTATAGTGAGAGGTGATGAATAGGCAAGTTAGGGGTGTGTTTTCTCTCACCTGAATCATGACATCTACTCTTGTAGGGCTGAAGTGGGCTCCTTGAGAACTCTGGCAGATGTTTCAGTGCCTATAGGGTTACTACTCAACACAGTGCTGTGTGACCTCCTACACAGTGCAAGGACCAACTCCAACAGGCACGTGCCAGGCTCTCTTAAGGGCAGAGCAACCAACAGTGGGAATGGCATAGATGAGTGTGTTTCAGTCTTTAGTAGTTCACATGCATGAGGTTAGTACAGGAAACATCATCAACTTGTTTCTGTCTGTGCTTAGACATGTGGACATTTCCCCATGGTTGCAGGTAGTGTCAGAGGATCTCAGAAGGGTGAGTCAGAAGCAAGGCATCATTTTTGTTTAGACCTGGAGAAAATGCTGGTTTTGTGGCATAGTTCTTTTCACCCATGTTTGGCCTCCTTTTTGCTTCCTAATTGCCTGCATCATAGCAGTTGCTAAGTTTACTGGTCTTTAGAGAGGTAGCTGCCTTTTCCTCAAGTGAAGATTTTTTATTGCCTGTTTCACCCAGGCCACCAGCCCACTGTAGCTGTTTTACAGACTGATCTCAAACTCCTGTTAATCACTGTTTCCAACTCCAGGATTTTGTGTATATATATATATATATGTATATGTATGTATATGTATATATAGGATACTGAGCTAGCATCTAGGTTGAAATTCTGTTACAAATAGGTGAAAAGTTTCTGGGTTCTTCCCTGGTCTGATGCAAAGACATGGCCCATGAGAGCATTGCTAGGTGACCTCTCCTGCCCCAACAAATCCCATGTGAGGATTACAAATCCCCTTACTGAACTTTTTCTGTCCTGATGATGCAGCCCTGGATATGCAGCCACAAGGCTTGCTCCTCCCACTTTCTGCTTCCTCCCCATCAGGCACTGAATTCCCAGCCCTCTCCTCCGGCTCAGTAAAAACAATAACGTCACTGGCACAACGGCAGGCAGGAAGATGATACATGCAGAAGCAGTAACAAACAGCTAGGCATCTGACTTAGAGTTCTTATTAAAATGTCAGCCCATGGGCATGTGACAAACCCCACATTCTGGGTCCATGTGCTGGAGGGAGGAACTGGAAATGAGGTTGGTTGTTTTTCCTACACTGAACTCCAAGCACAAAGTGGTTACCAGAGTGGCCAAACAATGAGTGCTTTCTTAACTTTGAGTGTCAGAAGAACTCTGAGCATGTAGCGTATTGCTGTGTCTGCAGATCACGCAGGCAGAGCTTCACTTTAAAAGAGATTCCCTAAGTACTGCCAGTGCTGTAACCATAGAGACAGGAGATAAAAATATTTACTCAGAATCCAGGGGCAGGGGGCTGCAGCCTGTGCTGTGCTACGCAGTGCTCCAGGGGCAATGCTAGGAGCTCTGCAGTATTCGACTGTGTGGATCTTTTCCTTTCTTCTAGGAAATGTCTCATTATTTTCTATGCTGAAGTCTCACCTCTCTTCTCAATTTTCTCGATTTTCTATGGTTTCTTATTTCTGCTAAAAAGCTGTTCATTCCTCTCAAACTGATTGCATGGACCTCAGCTCAAGTTGCTTAAATGCATACAAATAATGTTATAAGGTGATAAACGGAATAACTTGTACCATGGTGAAAAACAGCAGGAAAGGACAGCAAACAGATCTCACTAACACAAGTTTGGGATCCCTTTGTTCCAGTCAGGTAATTAGAGTGGCCTGTTGGTGAAGGGTATTATTACCACTTATAGTCCTGTGAACACAAAGGAGAAATGGAACAGTGGGGCTAGTGTTTCTGAATGCCAGCTTTTCTCAAGTACCCCATGTTTTAATGGTGGAGAACCTAAGGGAAGTAAGTAGACACCTCTGTCACAGAACCTGGTATAGGTGTACTCTTGGTTCCCTCATGTGTTTCCAGCACAAATTACTAAGGCTTGTCTGACACTAGCAGTTAGACAAGGTTTAAGTCAGCAAAGTGCATGGGAATCTTTACATGCAGATCCTTAATTACTTATTCATTGCTTAAGAGAATTCCTTTTGCTCTCATCTTTCTCTTGTTGTGCAGGATATTGGAGTGCTCTGTAGAAAATGTGTGCGCCCATCCATCCAAGTTGACACTAGTCCCTGTACACAGCAGCTAAACCAAGCCTAAATTTATGTTATGAAAACCAGAACCCTTTCATTTATTTTCCAGGTATGTCATTCTTTATTCGGGGGCAATTCATGTCCTTATTAATTTTAAATGAGGGGAAAACTGTTGCTACTTGAGTATTTGTTTAAATATTGCATAGAAGTAGTAGTTTCTAATGTTCAATAGTATTTAATGTTTATACTTCATTTTCATTCTGAAAGCATAAAAGATCCCAGAAAGCTTATTGGCCATTATAAAATGACACAGAAGATGATATATTCAACATCTGGGCTCTACAGTGAGATGTAACCACCTCCAATGGAGAACAAAACCCAGCCAAATAACTGCAAATAGCAGAACAAAGTAGTAGCTTAGCTCTGTAAATAAGCATAATATACTTTTATGGGGTGTGGTTCTGCTTTACTTATTTATTTACTTTTTCTCCCCACAAAGTACACGTGATCTTTATTGATTAAGTCCTCATTTTTAGATAGTTTCTGGAAGAGAGAACTTTGTCAATTCATGACAGACCTAAGAACAAGAGTAAATTGTCTCCAGTCAATGACATCTAATTGTTGTTTTTAGAAACCATCTCATATCATTATGTAGAGTGTCTGTAGATCTGTTACTATTTTATTTATCTATTTATTTATTTATTAATCTGGTTGTTTCATGTCCTGTAGGCTCTGAGTGTCTGATTCATTGCTAGAGTTATAAATATTTTCTCTGAAATTGCTCATCTGAAATCACTTTAGTAGGAAACTATCCCTTAACAAGTGAAGTTATATCTATCATTATTGTCACATTATTTGATCTCTTGCCAGCAAAAAAGCCTTGAGGTGTCTGCTCCACTATGTTACAATTAAGTGTGAGACATGCGAAGAAGGATGTGAGCAGATGGAAAAGTGCAGGAGAGTTAGACTATACTGGTTCTGGTCAGGGGAAATAAATCAGCAGGTATTACCCAGCTCTGGGTACAAGTGACATGTAACTTTTTCCTTGAAATGGAGAAAGGAGATAGTAAAGGTAATGTGTTGTGGAGAAAGGGGAAATCAAGAATTTTAAATCTTCCCTTTTTATTGCACATCTTATCAAAATTACAGTGTAATTATTATTTAAAATTCTTAAAAACTATTAATTCCTGTTCTACTAGTCATGGGAGGAATTCCAGCAGCAGGATTGCTGCCCTGTGGAGCACGTCTGCCATCTCATGTTAAATGCACGCACAGCTCAGTTCTCGGCCGCCTGTGTTCACAGGCAGGAAGAAAGGGGTGGAGGCAGTGGAGGAATGGTATGTTCCCAGTGGAAATGATTGTGAAGACTTCCAGGAAGTTTCTGGTCTTGATAGTGCTCGACACATGTTCAGCAGATCCAAATGTCTCTGCTTGCTTCAGGCTCTGACTGTAAAGTAAACAAGAGCCTTCCAGGAAACGTTCTGCAGCTTGCTGGAGAAGTCAGTCTTGAACTGGACTTCAGGGACCAGCTGATGAAATAGGTCACACTATTAGATGTTTCACAAACAGTTACTATTATTTCAGACGTGTTGTAGAGCAGAAAAGGCATAACCTTATACGTCACTTATTTATTTTATTCTAGATTATCATTCATTAATGGTACAATTAGCTAACGACTATGTAATTCAGGAAAAAGTTTTCGATCTAGGAAATCGAGACCCTCTTTCAATTCTCTTCTTGGATATAAAATTTCTGTGACTGGGCAAGGTCTGGGACGTCATCAAAGATGTTTTGGTTTTTCAGTTCTGCTTTATGTTGTCCCTGAAGGTATCTTAGCAACCTTCTCTAAATTCCTTTCTAAAATTTTCCATGGTTTTAATTTCAACAGCAGTTACGTTCTTAAACACATTTGGCAACATGGTTCTTTCTCTTCTTATCTTGCAAAATGAACACGTGTTTCTGTATTTCACAGGAGTATTGTGAAGATCAACATATTAAAGTCTGTGAGGATTATAGCAGGAAGGGCTGTGCAGGCACTTCAAACAGATGTGAAGTCCATGATCTGTGCATTCACATCAACATCAACACAGACATGCAGTTAATTCATGACTGCTTATTATTTGATATTGGATGTTTCTTTTTTTTTAATGTTTTTTTTGCTGAACCTGGGATAGAGACAATACCAATGTAATTCAACTGTCACCTTGTCATGATTCCCTAGTCCGAGGAACATTTAGAGATGATCCATAACTATGCTCATCCAAACAGTTTGATGAAGATTTCTGGATGATTCAACATATATGTATGGATCAGGAAAGACTCACAAATGATCTCTATCTGAGAAATGGCTTAAATGTTTTAAATGATCTTATTTAGCTTGATCTGCTTTTGACTGCAACAGTAGGAATAACTAATATAAGATACAATATGAAGGTAACTAAATTATGATTGAATTTTATTTCAGCAGTTGTGTTCCTGCTCCTCCCATTGTTTGATTTGCTATCACATATATCATAGGTTTAATTCAAATGCCAGAGCCTGTAACTGCTGTTTCAGAAGTGCTATACATCCTATTCAGGACCAGAGCATGCTCGCTGTACATATCCTATAAATCATTTAGGGAACTGCACTGCACATACTACCAGTGTATCCTATCATTTGCTTACATACAGACTGTGTTCCTACACAGCTCTTTTTTATTATTATTTTTTATAAAATTTACTGTGAATTGTTGGCACCTTCCTAGAGTTTGGTTTTATTACTGCATAGTAAGGCCTTTTCATATTTTTGTTTTTCCTGGTATGAAAAGCTCTGCCATCTCCAGGAACCTTAGGCTGGAGGCAAGTACAACGAGGTAACACCTGCCATCTCCCTGCAGGTCTCCAGCACCAGCGTGCAAAGTATCTCAGCACCTTGATCCTGCTGCCTGTTAGATTATACATGCAAACTGTGATTCTAATGACATCTGTGTGTAATAAATGGACCTGGGGAATGCCAATGGTTGATTATCTCAAGGAGGTGTCAAAAGGAACCATCAAAATATGCTGGATCTTGAACTGTTTGGAATTTTAGTATCTTTTTTTGCCTTTGTCATTAGACTAAGGAGTTTAATCTGGTATTCCTAGCCCTGCCCAGAAGAACTAGCCTCTGAATGAAATCATTCTCTATTTTACTGCCATTCAGTAAAAACAAGCACTAGCGTCCTGGAAGGGCTGGCTGGGCATCCTTGACCTCAGCAGATGTTTGCAGTTTTGCTTTGGGCACTGGATCCACATCTGTCACTTTCAGCCCGGCCTTGGCGACTGTGAACCTGCTCATGTGCAGAGCTTCCTCGTAGACTGGAGGGGTGTCTGACGCCGAGAGGGGTGATGTTCCCTGCACAGAGTTATGGGAGTGTGCCACTGCTAGTATTCTCCTGGCAGCAGGTCCAAACACCGAATGGAGAGCTGGAAGGGAGGACACAAAAGCCATTTGCTTCATTCTGAAAGCACCATACGATTAGAGCAGAGTGCACAGGTTTTGTCCCCATGGCCTGAATATTTTCCTTTTCCTACCCTTTCATCCTGGGGAGGAATGAAACCCCCTCAGCAATATCCCATAATTGCTCCTTCATCAAATGGCACCAAGACACCTGTAGCTGCCCTTAGTTCACGCAAACACATCTTACAACCAATTCACCATCTGACCATATTTGCTACATGAGGCTTGGTGAGCACCTTAATTTATGGTATTTACAGATGCCACTTTCCCAGCATCCTGCCTGGGATTTTCCTCTGTCAGCCCATTGGAGGACCTTGAGATGCCCCAACCTGGGCTTTTTACAGTACATCCCTTCACAGCTGAGTGTGCTGAGGTCCCCAGCCTCTGTCAAAGCCAACTCACAGGTAATGGTGTTCTGGAGGGTGCTGTCATGATCAAAAGCAATGACGGTGACCTCGTAGGGCTGAGGACCTGATTCGTCCCCTCCTTGATGGCAATGAAAACAGCATCTCATGCAGACAGAAACCAGGCCACACAGAAGAAGCAGTCCACCAATCACAACCACCAGCCTGGAAGGGGAGAGAAAACAGAATTTGAGCAGAAAAATCTTGTTTAGAGAGGGCATATTAAGATCTCTCCCTGCTTAAAGCAGGGTTAATATCAAAGCTAGACACAATTATCTGGGGCTTTGTCCAGCAGAGTTTGGACAGTCTGTGGAGATGGAGATCCCATCCTTTCAGGCACCCATTCCAGTGCAGCATCATCCTTAGGGTAAACATTTTTTATTCTACCTGATCTTCTGCCTAATCTTCTGTCTGATCAGAACTTCCCTGGATGCAGCTTGGCCCATGGTCTGGGATCTTTAGGCTGTGCAACTTTGAGAAAACTCTGGCTCTGTCTTCTCTTCAGATACACTTTAGCTTGTAGAAAACTGCAGTTAGGTCCCTTCCCCCCTGCCTCTTAGCCTCCTCCAGTCTGAACAGACCTAGTCCTTTCAGCCCCTCCTCACACATCATGTCCCCTGATTATTTTGTTGGCTTTCCAGGAGCCTTGCTCCAGTTTATCAACACTTCTTTTGTACTGGGGGACCAAAACTGGACTAAATATTCCAGAAGTGTCCTCATGAGTGACATGTGGAGAGGAAAAATTATACCTCTCAATCTGCTGGCTACAATCTTACTAATGCAGCCTTGTAGATGTCCAACAACTGCCACACTTTTTAATCCCATCCTTAATTACTAAGGAAATGGACTGAAATTAGTAAAAAAAAAATGAGCCTTTTAAAAGGCATACAGTGACAAGAAGGCTTTATTAATATTGTACTTGTAAGTATACATGGAATAAAAAAGGAGGCCTGTGGTGGTAAGTCAATGTTTGCCAAGGACAATGCAATGTCTAGGGGCTGGCTTGTTACTACTGCAGAACATTAGAAGCTATAAAGGGAATGTGGGGGGTAGCATCACCCTTGAGTGAGTTACAAGACCACATTTAATCCCACTATTTGCTACTGGAATTGTCCAGTGATACAGATCTTTAAAGTAATCATATGTCATCTTACCAGATATACCACAGACGGACCCACTCCGTACCTGAACAGCTGAGAAGAAGAGGTACAAGAAATAGTTAGACATAGAACAACAAATAAATGGAAAGATCCCTACTGTATCCTCTTTCAGCTTCCCTCACACCCCTGAGTTACACTCCAGCTTGTAAATGACACAAAATATGAGAAAAACACAGTATTTCATATAGGAGGCAGTTGTCCAACCTCATCAATCTTGTCAGGTGAGTTTCGCTTCTGTTTGGCTTTATCTCTTTATTGTTCCCCTGATAATTGTGCCTGACCAATTTGGTTTGCAAACCTTAGGAACTGCATCATGTTATAATTTCTGAACTTCCTTTCTTTTTTTCACAGTTCAGTCTGACCAATGTTATTATGTTTTACTTAGTTTTTTTTTTCTTTTTTTTTTTTCTGACTTTCTCGTTGATTTTTTTCTGTCCCTGTGGGTACATTTTGGATACTGTGTTGTATGTTCCTTTAGTTTCAGTCAGTAGACCTGCCTGTGCATTTTTAAAGATATTTATTTAGTAAAAACAGAATCCTCGTAGGACATTTTTCACATTTGTTTTAGAATGGAACAGAACGGAATGGAATGGAACAGAACGGAACGGAACGGAACGGAACGGAACAGAACAGAACAGAACAGAACAGAACAGAACAGAATAGAATAGAATAGAATAGAATAGAATAGAATAGAATAGAATAGAATAGAATAGAATAGAATTCAATGCAATAGTTCAGTTGGAAGGCATCTTCAAAGGTCATCGTGTCTAACTGCCTGACCTCTTGAGGGCTAAACAAAAGTTAAATCATATTAATAAGGTCATTATCCAAATGCTTCTTGAACACTGACTGTCACGGGACATCAACCAGCTCTCTAGGAAGTATGCTTCAGTATTTGACCACCATCATGGTAACGAAATTTTCCAGATATCCAGCCTGAACCTCCCCTGGCGTAGCTTTGTGCCATTCCTGTGTGCCCTTCATTTGCCTTATTTTCTATTATTCTTACAAATAACACCACCATTCAGCAAAGAAATATATTTAAAAAACAAGTTTTTAAGGAAAGGTTAATTACAAATTCATAATCTCAGCTAATCAAAATTACACCAGAACACTATTAATCATTACAGTTATCCAAATAGGGAGCAGAAACAGTACTGCATGATGAATGAATAGGTAGCAATCAATGCACTTAACCTTCAAAGCAATGGGTATTTTATGTAAGTTTTCAGTAGTCAAAATGAAAGTAAGCTTTTATGGAAAATGTCTGTCACCATGTTATAACACTGATGTCCACTACTAACTTTGACCTTCACAGTTTTCTTAAAAGAGTGCAAGATCTCCAAATACTCACAATTCAGCATTGAGACACCCTTCCTCGCCCCTCACTTGGGGGAACTAGAAGGAGAAAAACAAATAAGATATGCAACATTTATCTCTGTCACCTAGACAGTTACCAGTCTGAATTTCCTATGGAAAGGTCTTGCTGTTATCTTCAACAATTTCCCTGTATATTCTGCTGTAGATTTAAAGTTACTGTGATGGCAACTTCACCATTTCACATTCTTAACTTCACATAGTCAATAAAATCCTATTTAACATTGTTTCTAGCGCAGACTCCAACTTCCCTTTGCACTCACCACAAGTTTCCCTTTTCCCTTATCTGTAGCTATGCCATACTACAGATGTAAATCATTCTCCATGCTCAAATATTGGGAGTGTATATATATGGGGATTACATATTACACTCACATCGATTTGAATTCGTCTCTCTCCAGCACTCCTACCCTTCTCATTCTTCTGCCTTGGGTACCCTGACCTCTGGGTTATCATCCCTGGAATAACAGCAAATATTCTTCTCTTCTGCATTTGATATGCCCAATTCTTTCTAGTATAACAGAAATTCCTGTTATTATCAATTGCTAACAGCCGTCCAGCTTTCCAAGGTAACTCCACAAATAAGTAGAGACCACGTGAAAAGGAACTTGATGTGACTTACCCATAAGAAACACCCTAAAACAAAGCAGATCATGACAAGGCTATGCATCCTGAAGGGGTGGTTCTGTGGCCTCTTGCTGTCTCAAGCTACTCGGTGACTTTCCTTCTTGTTAGATTCTGTTCGTCCTCACCCATTCACTGATTAGAATAAAGAGCACATTCCTTGTATGTTGAATCCAGTCTCTTCCCACTCTACCTCTTTTAATCTGCCTCTGGATCTGTCCTTTGTCTCTGCCCTTCAGGTTTTTGTTTTTACTCTTCTGTTCTCTGTCACTGACAACTCCTGTTTGGTTCTGCCTGTCACCTTTCGTTATTTTCTTGATGTGCTTCTTCCTCTCTTTTGAAGAGTTCTCTGAAACCTTCCAGTCAGATCAGGAGAAAAGCGGTACTTATGAGTTCTTACTTTAGATGTTGAACTAGTTCGATGAAGGGCATCAAGAGATCTCTGCAGATCTGAACGTTCCCTTCTGTTAGCAGAAAGGGTCTGAGTTTGTTCATTACAAATTATTCCTCTCCCCGCCCCTACCCTGAGGGGAGTGGGTTGAAGGTCATGTTATTGACCTATTTAAATGTGTATCAGATTCTTCTCCCTCCTCCAATACTTTTTCTGCCCCTTACCTCTGCAGATTCAGTCTATTGACTTTATCCATGTGATCAATGTCTAGAGTGTGTTACAACTGGGAAGTTCCTGCTAGGTGAAAGAGCTTACAATATAATAAATAATTGTGCGCATACGTGTATGTGCATATACTATGCCTCCTGGATCTCCCACTTTAAGGCTCTGCCATCATGCCTGTTACCTGGTAGTCTCCTGCTGTGTCAGTCCTGCAACTACCGGTCTGCTTACTTCTCTCTCACAGGTCCCAGTCTTGAAAGTCCTGCATGGCCAGCCAAATCTCCCCAAATACTTTGCATCATAAGGGATACATGTTGATTCTCCTATCTGGATACAATAAGTCCTACTATTAGTTAAATTAGAAGGTTCCATTCAACAACCGGTTAATTTTCTTTATTTTGTAGAGCTGCCTTGGATTTCTGTTTCTGCTTATGACTACTCAGAATATCATTACTTGCATAAAATCGTGTTCATGTTCTCTTTCTCTTTGAACAGCTAAAACAGGAAAAATGTGTTACTATTTGTGTTTGGGAACCACCTGGGACTGGTGTATAAGTGTATGTTAAGGGCAGGATAGCAACTAGAGAGACTTGTTGCTCCATGTTGCAATCACGTTAAGCTGGTGAATCATTAGCCTTGGTGATGCATTTTAGAGTTGCAGAGCAGAACCAATTAATTCATGAACATAATGTATTCTTACAAGGCACGCTAAAAAACATTTACCATTCTCTAATTATAAAAGTGGTGCAGTGTAAACATTCCTTAGCATGATTCTCTCTCTCTTTCTCTCTCTCATTGCTTTTGTTTCTAAATTAGTCTGCTACTGGAAGAATGTTTCTGCATCCTGGTGGACAAATAAGAAATATAGAAACACGAGCTAATGGCTTTCTTTTTATGTGGGAAGTGGACAATATTCTTTTTTCTCTTTCGCCTTAAATTCTTTTGTGTATTATAAGAATTTTATTGGAAGATCTCTGCCAATGACAAGGGTGGTGGAACTAGATGATCCTTAAAGTCCTATCCAACTCAAACCATTCTACTATTCTATGGATCTATGGAAGTTAGAAGAAAAGACACAAAAGAACTGTAAAATAGCTTTTCTTGTATGTGCAACTTTAAAAACTGTTAGAATAAAATGTGGAAAAGAAGAGCAAATTATCAATGTTTTTCAGGGGATTTTTGCTCATAATTCAATAGATTACCAGTTGATTTTTAGCTGAAATTCAGTCTCATAAGAATTTCAAATTCTAGAAGGACCAAACTGAAGAAATATCAGATAGAGTGGTTAAAAAAAATCTAATGAAAAAGCATCAGTGCAACGTGAAGATGTGACCCCTCCAAAAGCATACCATAACTCACTCTTGCTGAATTTCATTGATCATTCTTTTTCTATTTATGTGGCATTGCCATCAATACTGTGTTTCTAATAACCCGTCTGTGGCTGTCATCCAACAATGATTTCAATTTCTCCACTTTCCCTTGATATTTTGCCTCAGTTATCTCTATATTTTATTTGTCTTTGCTTTATTTTATTATTTTATTTTATTATTGAAGTAAAAGTTGTCTTTCATATTTTCCCTTGGCACCTTTCAAAAGGTTCTAAAAATGTGATCAGACTTACAGAATTGTTAAAACAAACAAAAATGTCCTATCACTGACTTTTCATTGTTCTTTGACATAGTTTAAAATCTAATAGTCCATGCAACAGTAAACTATGTGATTTCCACATCTTTCCTTGGATTCTAGAGAAAGCAGATCTGAGCATGGGCACAAGATACTCTTGTCCTGTCTAGCTATCCTGTTCTGGTTGTATCAAGGGATGGATGTCAAGCCTGTTCTTTTATTTCTTAGGTAGCATGATTTTAACTGGGAGTAAAACTTCTTAAAGCACTGAAAAAAGTGCTGCTGTACTGCTTACTCTTGGAAATCTTTCAGAAATTGCTGCTTGTTCCCTCTTATTCTTCAGATGAGTATTCCACTAAAGCCAGCTTGATTAGTCATACCCAATACTTCTCCAGGGACATTTAGAAATGTAAAATACAGAACAAATTTGGGACTCATGAGGACCCCTGGTACTATTGCTGGTGTAGCAAGACATCATGAAGGTTTTTATATATTTTACAATGGATGATGATAATCCAAAAGGGTTCTGTCACTTGTAAAACAAAACTGGATCTTTATCAAATGAACTAGGTGCAAAGGAGCAGAACACTTCCACATTTCATGTTCCTTCCACTGATGACATAATGGTTATTGAGAGAAGGTATGACAGAAGATTCACAAGCACCATCTCACCGGGGACAGGCCAAGACACTCCTGGAAATTAACATCTATTGGCCTATCTGTGTCTTCTGCCCAGATGCTGTGGTCTAAGTTACTGTACTCATTTCTTCCACTCTAAGATAAAAGTTTGGGATTCTATGCTACTTGGTGCTCTTCCTCTGTCCCAGAGATTCACAGCTGGTGAGACCAGCAGTTCTTGAGCTGTGTGCAGCAGTGCCACTTGCAATAAAACAGAAGGTTCAGGTTTCATTCCTGCCTTTTTTTCAGCAGACATAGAAATACTGGTAAACTTGCTCAGCTTCTCCATCATACTACCAGCACTCGGTGTTCTAGAGACCATGGGGCAGACTCTCAAGCTGATGGGTGACTCCTCCTTGGATGCAGTGTCAACTCCCAGCACAGTGACTTGCTGCTGTGCTCTGTTAGTTGTTCTTGCTAAAAGGAGGGAATTGTGATGTGTCACATGTGACTGTGCCTAGGTTGCTTCTAGGCCTGAGCTAGTATAGGAGCACAGCATCATACCCTGGCATGTGAATTTTCTACCTAGACTCTCCATTAGCTGATTTCTTCAGCTCACTCCCTTTTACAGTGCAGACATAACTGGAAGGACAGCTGGAAGGACAAACTTTTTCATGTCCCAGGAATGGGCAATGGTTTTAACAAACCTCTGTGCTACCCCATCAGGACAACTGAGATGTGCTCATAGACAATAAGCAAAGGAATAGTTCCCACTTAATTTTACCTCCATTCCTCCTCATAGCAAGTAAGACTGGGGAGCAATTTTGGCTAAATTTTCTGAATATTAATCACTGGAGAATAAAGCCAGGAAACAAATATTCCTGATGCTGAAAAACTTCAAGGAATAGTTTAGACATAATCCAAAATTAACATCAGTTCCTCTTCAACTCTTGTCTTCCTTCTTTTTCTTTCTACAGAAAGGATGCAGTTCCCAACCTGGGTAACTATGCATTTGTTCCATGAATTGAAAACTGGGGATTTCCACGCCCCATTGCAATCTGCATACACAGGAGAGTTAAATACTATTCCGGGACTCCATTTTAGAAGCTTCTGCTGCATGTAAATAACCCTGGCACCTCTGTGTCATGAAGTCCTTGAGAATGAGCCAAAAAAACCCTTCTGACTGCTATATGAATCACTCTCTCAACTCCCAGTGACACTGAGCGTATATCTGATCCCAGCCAGAACCTAAGCTCTGTTTCTTCTATGGAATCAACCCAAACTTTGATTTCTCCTGTAACCTTCAGAAATGACTGAAGAAGTGACATACGCAGACCTGAAGTTCGTGACATTGGAAAAATTACAAACCAAGGACATCCAGACTGCCAGAGCAAAAGGTAGTGTTGATGTTGGGGACAGTTCTCCACAGGGCAAACTTTCACCTTGGATAATATTTTCATGTGGCACTCAGAGTAGATTGCCACCTACGTGTTTCAGCTCAGTTTCTGGGAGACCTTTGGACTCAAATCTTCAAAGAAATTGAAGGGACAGAAAAAGAGCAGGATGTTAAAAAGAATGGAAGTCTGGAGAAAGGGGAAGAAGTGCTTAAATTTGAGAGACTTAATTAAAGTTGTGGGATGCAGTTAAGGAAAAAAAGGCATGTTCAGGCTAGATATCAAGTGTCAGGTCCTGGAAGTTAGTGAAGTAATCTGTCTAAGGAACCCTGTGAAAGTCTTTCAACTTTAATCATTTAAATATGAGTAACTGAAATAAATGCTAAGAAAAGCAGGTTATATCTCAGGGGGAGGAATGGATGGACAAATACATTTTTGTACTTAAAAATCATAAAAAATATGCTATATAGCTTCACAGAGGACACAGAGGAAGGTGGGAATGTGGCTGATCCCAAATCTGTATTCTGTACTCTACACGTTAGTGTTTTAAAATTGCTCTGTATGAAAGATATGAGAAAAACAAAGACATTTTATGTTCCAGCCTGAATAATCAAATGAATTTATTAGGCTAGCAGATTAAAGAGCTCTTTCTGAAAGAAATTTTCCCTTATTAGCTAGTCTGTGATTATTTCATACTCATTTTTCAAGGGTTCTTTGTATTTTATATTTGGAGGTTGAAGCTGAATTCCTAGTAGTCTAGTAGGGTTAATCCCAACTGTTAGGTTAGAGGGTTAGGGAACACAGGAGATAAAAGACAGAAGTATCAGAGGCAGGTATCCCAGTTATTTCTGTTGGTGACTTCAACATAATTTAAGTATTCTCACTGAAGTGTTGTATTGGAGTCTACCAAAAGAAGACAAAAGTCATGAATCACAAGATTCATTCCCAGTTTGGCAGGTTAGGCACCCAAAAGTCAAAATACACCAATACCTCGCAGCATATGAAAATGTTGACCATGTTTTGAGCCCTAATGTTTCCTTGATGGTCTTTTCACACATGTGAAAGTCTATGCTGTTTAGCTTTATTTGTTCAATTTGTATTCTCTTAATACTTCGTGGCTAAGCTAATCTCTATGGCCTACTCACTTCTTAGCCCCAAATTCCTGAGGAGAACTGGTCATGGCCAAATGGCAGGACATTTTTTTTAGTGTAATACCACTTACTGGTATACTGGAATCTCAGCAATTTACTGGGCAGAGTACTGGTCATGTTGTCTTGTGCAATGTAGGATCTGGAGACATAAAGATGAGAGGTGCCAGTGTCCAGTTTTGGGATCCTCAGTACAAAAGTCATGGACATGCTGGAGATAGTCCGAAGAAGGGCTATGAAAAGGATTAAGGGAATGAAGTGTATTATATATGAGGAAAGGCTGAGAAGGCTGGGACTCTTCAGCCTGGAGAAGACAATGCTCGGGGTGGTGGTGTGTATTTGTGTGGTTCTCTTCAATGTATTTAAATACCTGGAAAGAAGCTGTAAACAGGACAGAGCCAGGCTCTTTTCAGTGGTGCCTACTGCCAAGACAAGAGGCAATGGGTACATACTGGAACACAGGAAGTTTCTTCTCAACATTAGGAGACATTTTACTGTGAGGGTGCCTAAGCACTGGCACAGGTTGCCCAGAGAGGTTGTGGAGACTTCTCCTGTGGAGGTATTCAAATGCCATTTGGTCATGGTCCTGGGTCACCTGCTTTAGGTGTTCCTGCTTGAGCAGAGGGGGATGAACCAGACGACCTCTAGAGGTCCCTGCCAGCCTCAGACATTTATTGATTCTGTGCCTGTTCTTGATGCTTTCCTTCTTTTTTTGTATCTCAGATTCTCGCAGTCGATCTTCCTGTTGGCAACTGGCTACAATGGCGCTTGGGGTCGTCTGCCTAAGTTCAGTGGCAGCTACAGGAGTCTTGGCAGCCAAGTGTAAGTATGGTCACAGAAGGGGTGGTCAGAGCTGTATGAACAACTAGAAGCAATTTAAGGAAAATGATTAGCCTAAAGAATTAATGGAGAAAAAAAATGATCCCTTTCTGGAAGAATTTACCCACCCAGGAGACTCCACAGACATCAAAATCATGATGTAGTATGTGTCAGGATGTAGATATGTAGTACACACAAAGTGTAGGTAGGTCAAGTATATTTGGTTTTAGGGAGAAATATGCATCTTTGGTAAGTTTATTTGGGTGACATTGAGCTCTTTGCCTTTAATATTAATGGAACAAATTCATTCTTGTTTCACTGTCATTCAAGTCATCCTGGTCTGCCATGCTGTGCGTGAAAGGGATGAAAACTTCACCCTGCAAAAGGCAATTATGGAAAACCTCAGCCAGCAGTTGGAGCACCTCCAGGCTCAGAATTTGAACTTGTCAGAAACTGTAAAGCAACTTGCCACCTCCAGAGGTACATACTGGTGGGAAGAAGGTGATTCCACCTCATGGTAACCACAAATATGATTGTTTTCTATCAAAAATATTGAAAGGAAAATTCAAAATCTCTAAAATTGCTCTGAATTATTTCTTTGGAAAATTAATTTCTGGTGAATCAATGAAAAGACTGCATTTCCATTTCTTAAGTATCAGTCTCTTTGAAGTATGCTTATTGAATTTTTGTAATGGAGCGTTTTTAAATCCTAAAGCAAATAAACATTTTAATTCAGAAAGTATTGATGATGATACTTCATGATGATGATGATGATACTTCTGTTTTTTACTTCCCAATTACTTCCCAATTTTAATTCCCAATTACAATTCCCATTACTTCCCAATGATGATACTTCTGTTTTTATATTAAAAAAATGTGTTTTCAATAGGCAAATTCATTGATGCCACCATTCCCCCTTTGTTGTTGTCAGTTTCAGCGAATTATGATAAAAAAAAATGGTGGAAAATTCCTACTAGCGCTAGTTTTCTGGAATGCTTTGACTGCTCAAGACAGTTTTAGTCTGTTACATAGTAGTGGATGCAGCAGATCAAATAGTGCTGACCTCTGCCAAATAGGATTGGAATCACTGGTGTTAACAGTTTACAGACCATATCCAGAGGGTATATTTTAACTTGTGTAAAATAATGGTTTGAATCTTTAATATTGAGTGGGCTTAATATGCTAGATTATCACATAGTGGAGGGAAGAGAATCATTATAAATGAAAGGCTTGTGAAAGAGTGACAAAATTATTGTCTTTGTAAAAGTCTGCATTTGAATTTAACAGAAACCAGAAGCTACTTGTAAGAATCAAGTGCACTGTGCTGTGCTATCTGTTGCCATCCAGCATCAAGTCCCCATATTCCCAGCTGGTACTGAGTTGTTATAATATCAAATTGCCTTGTGAACTGCAAAACAATAGTCATGATCCACCCAGTAGTTTGGACCCAGTTCACAAAGTTCTCCAAAATATTTTATCTGGCAGGTCTTTTTGCCACTTGTGATTATTTCTGTTTCCAACTAGAAAAGGGATTTTCTAGATTGTGCAAGAGTGGTGGAAAAATTGAATATTTTGAATTCTTACTGGCTTCAGTATTACCCAGGGTCCCAACAAGCAGCTAACAGAATAATATGGCAGATTGAGACAAAGTCCAGCTGTCAGAAAGGTATTTTTGGAAGAACAATGGGTGCAATATCTTTCACTTTGGCTGGCCATCACTATCTGCCATCTGCATGCTGAACCCATAGCATATATGAAATGCTGCCAGAGAAGTTCCAATATAAGTTGCTTTGCAAAGCATATAGGAGGGAAGAGCTGACCCTTAAGTTGTTAGCAAGAAACTGAAAGTTCACATGAATAGAGATGACCCCATATGACTGAAAGTCTAGGTTCCCTCTACCTGTATGTCCACCTAGATCCATGTCTCTGTGAACATAACTCAATCGTCAAAATTTCCTCTAGTTGTGCTGTACTAGCACTCTCCTACCAGCAGTTATCCCATTGCATGGAGAAGAAAAAAGAGTACCCCAGCACTCCATCTCATTGTGAAGCTGGAAGGCTTCAAATACGGTGCAAAAATCAGTCATTATCAGTTCTACAGTTCTGGATTTCATACACATATTTTCACAGGCTTTCTGCTCATATTCAAAAAATCTTTAGTATTTGCTTATCTGATTTTAATTTTGAAATGTTATTCCAGTCTTCTGGCAACTGTGTTCATAAAGTCTCCCCTGAAGATGTGAATTTAGCTGCAGAATGAAAGAGGAGTTGCTGCTTCTCTGTGGTAGAGAGGCTGTGCACAGCTCTTGTGATCTTGCAGAAATCCACTAGACTAGAAGAGACTGCCATCGCTGACAAAGCTGATCAGGTGCTGTTTTGTTTTCAAGGATATAAATGTACTCCTTGTCCTGAGACCTGGCTGCAGTATGGGGAGAACTGTTACTACTTTTCAAAGGAATGGAAAACTTGGCAAGAAAGCAAGGCTCGGTGCTCTGCTCTGGAGTCCAGATTTCTTAAGATAGAGAGTAAGAAAGAGCTGGTAAAGATTCTTTTTTTGTTGTTCTTTCCTCTTTCTAAGTACATGCACTACATCTAATGTGGTCTGAACAGTCACTCCATCTTTCTACTGGAGCAGTATGCTATGGCATGCAGGTGCTGGACCAAGTTGCAAAAACTTGGTCCCCGCCTCTTTGAAGTCACTCTGCTTGTACTGTGGCTGTACTCTCTCTTACGCATCTTCACTGACTTCAGGAGAGTTCATTGAGACACACCAGCTTGGGTCTACATCTAGAGCCCCATCCCACCTCAGGTCAAATATGATTGAGCTAGTACTCGTTAGCTTTAGAAGGGTGTTAGAACAGAGGTCATAATCCTATATCCTTTACCCAGCTATGTGCAGTCTGTGGTTATCTCAGTGACCATTTTAGCTGATAACTGCTAAAGGCTCTCAGCAGGTTCATTTTTCTTATCTCCAAAATAGCACTTAACTGCCAGGTGTAGGAGGCACTGCCCAGAGTCACTTGCAAAACAATGTCTATTACACACAGGTGTGAATACTTCACTTTAATTTCCTTCTTTCCTTTTCCAAATCATACACCGTTATGAATGAAGCAGGGATGTGATTCACAGGCTTCATATTTATTTCTGTACAGGACTTCGTAATGCAATCGGCACAGTCTTACAGTTCGTATTCTTTCTGGACTGGTCTGTCTCACAATGGATCTGAGGGGCCCTGGCTATGGGAGGATGGATCAGCTTTCTCCACGGATCTGTAAGTGACTATGCAGATAGGAACAGACCAAGTCCATGCATATTTCTTGTGAACCAAAGGCAGGAGCCTTTAGCCACCACTTAGTACTCAGCTGCCCATCCCCACAGTTTGTCATCAGATTGCTCATCACTTGTTTATTCATCCAGACAAGCCTCCATAAAAGAGTTTATATGCTAGTGTGGGTCACATAGGTAGCAGCCATCATGAATCATTATATTAGTCTGTGGAATTTTTCATGGGATGGTGAAAATCTTTGTTATTTTTTTCACAGGTTTCAGATCCAAGAAGTCAGCTCAAGTCCTTTCCTAGAGTGTGTGTGGCTTCAAGGTTCAAACATAGGCGCTGCACAGTGTGGTGAATACAAATTTTGCATTTGTGAGAAAATGGTGGATCCTGCAGTGACTGAACAAGTGAACTACTTAGACAGGCAGTAGTGTGCAGAGCATTGCAGAAAGCCCCATCCTGCGATATGCTGTTGCAGGGACAAGTTCTGACCCTGGGTTTGCAATAAAGATAAAGAGTCTGAGCTCAGGTTAGCATAATGTCAGGGATACTATCAACTTGTCCTCTGGTGATGCACATCAGCCAGGCTCCTTGTGCGTTTTTTTTTTTTCCCCAGCAACTTAATTCCCTCTTTTTTCTTTCAGGCCTTGTGTTCTTGTGTAACCAGTTCTATCCACTTCTTATATATTCCATTCTAAGTGAAGCAAAATTAAGTACGATTCCAGAACTCAATTTTATAGATTCATTCATATCACCCACAATCTGTAATCAATGTACATTAGCTAGGACAGCACATACATGTTTTCAAAATGCATCCATTGGGTAATCACACATGACTGACACAAATGCCCATTTTACAATAAACTGCCAAATATTTGATTTAATTTCAGTCCCTACCAGCTGGCAACTGGGTGGTACAAAGAAATCTGAGACTGTATTAAAAGACAAATAAAAATACTACTAGTTCTATTGGTTAGAGAGTAAAGTTTTGAAATGAGATTGCATCCCCTATAGGCTCATAAACCAGAAAGCAAATACAGAATACATCTTTATTGAGGAAAGTCACCAATTTTTAATGCCAAGGGTGCCAGTCCAACTGCTAGTGGATTCTGCTTCATCAGGTATTAGGGAAGAAGGCACATTCCTCCAAGACATCTGTGTTAATAATTATCTGTCTCACATCTGATCCAGTTCTTTGATATCCCAAATCCATTTTCTATCCTGTTCTAGAATTTCACAACTGAAATAAATATTGCTACAACTGACCTTTTCTGTAGTGTCTTCTTGGTATGTCACTGCACACAGTAGGCTGAATAACCACCAAAACAGGGCCTTTATAATGATGCAGCAGAGATGTTTGAAGTCCCACAGGAACAGACAAGTTTATGTTTTGGGACTTCTGTTCCTGTGTGTATTTTGTTCTAGTTTGAGCCATTTGATGAAAATTGGACTATAAGTTCCTAGATATGGCGGTATCTCAGCAGGCTTATAATTATGATTATTTCAGACTTGAAGCTGTGCATCGGAACTCTGCAGTAAGAACAGCCAACAAGTGTGCTTCATCCCTCACTAGATATGGCAATGATCTTAGTTATCTTAATTATGGGTATGAAGAAGTAATTCAGAGGAGCCAGGACAACAGAGTGTCTTGTGTCACAGTTATCTCATAGTCTGGAAATGCTGCTTATTCTAAGTCTAAGCACAGGGCCTCAGCAGCAGTGGAGATGTTACCTGGGATCCCAGCACTTACCTGTCTACAGGGGATGCAGGTAAGATGTGAAGGATGGAAGGATTAATCCATACTGGACTGTTGTACTAGGACATGCTGCGAGGCCCCATGTTACAGCCCTTGACTATACAAGAGTCTCCTAAGGATCACAACACGAGGAAGCAGGAGAGCCCTCACTGAGGGGGCTGGTATGAGGAGAAAACTGGAAAAGCTTGAAAAGTGGGTCTACATGAACCTAATGAGGTTCTACATGTCTAAGTGCAAGGTGATGCAGCTGCTTCAGGGCTATCCCAGACATGAGTACAGAGTAGGAGAAGAATTCATTGAGAGCAGCTCTGCAGCGAAGCACTTGGGAGTTCTGGTAGACAAAAAACTCGGCATGAGCCAGCAGTGTGTGCTTGCAGCCCAGAAGGCCAACTGCATCCTGGGCTGCATCAACAGAGGGGTGGCCAGCAGGTCGAGGGAGGGGATTGTCCCCCTCTGTTCTGTCTTGTGAGGCCCTACCTGGAGTACTACACCCAGGTGTGGAGCCCCCAGCACAAGAAGGATGTGGATCTGTTAGAGGGGCTTATAAAAAAGATGGAGAACAACTTTTTCATTGAGCAGACAGTGACTGGACAAGGGAGAATGGCTTTAAACTAAAAGAAGGGAGATTTAGATTAGGTGTTAGGAAGAAATTCTTCACTCAGAGGGGATGGTAAGGCACTGGAACAGGTTGCCCAGAGAAGCTGTGGATTCCCCATCCCTGGAAGTGTTCAAGGCCAGGCTGGATGGGGCCCTGGGTAACCTGATCTAGTGGGTGGTGTCCCAGCCCATAGCAGGGGGGTTGGAACTAGGTGGTCTTTAAGGTCCCTTCCAACCCAAGCTGTTCTGTGATTCTATGATATGATTCTATGAGCTGAACCAGTGAGCAAAACTGATGCGAGAGCACTGGGGAGAGGACCAGCAGGAATTCATCATCAGGCCAGGAAGGGCAGCTTGTCTGGACATAGGGTCAAAAACCAGGGAGGGGAACTCATGCAAAGACTTCCTGTCAGAGTAGTGGTTGATTGTTGGGCTCTGGCTGAGGGAGAAGTGAAAAGCACTGGTACTATGGGCTACTGCTGGCAGTTAAATTCTAAAGGAAATAAAGGGTGATGCTCAAAGAAAAGTTGTTGTTCTGTACAGTGCTCAGGAGGAGATGTCCTTTGGGTTTCCCTGTACAGGACATAAACGCTGTTCCCAGACTTCCAAGTAGCAGATTTCTGTCCTTGTGCAGAGGTCTGCCTCCAGGTTTTCTGCCATACATGAAGACCTCCCAGGTCCATTTGAGGATAACAGCTACATGATGAGTCAAGCTACACAGAATAGAAGAGCTTGTGGCATCCGGTAACACAATGCTGTCTGCCCTAAGGTGTGTAGTGTACAACTTCTTACTATGTTTGAGTAACACTTAACCTTGAATTTCCTTTATATGTAGTATAAACAAGTTCTTGAATTTTGGCTTAATCCAGGAGAGAAAAAAAATGCTCTTATATGTAAGATGGAGTCACGTGAGTGCAGAAAGCATTTAAAACTGGCAAAGATCAGAAGGCAGAATCCAATCATATCTTCAAGTGGACTGAGTCATTTCAAGTGTAATACAATGCTCTTAGACAAATTTTTTTTTTACACACTGAAAAAGACAGAAGGAGAAAGATTTTTTATAGCCACCACTAGAATAGTAATTGCTGTTTGTTGTAGCCATATGGTATTAGCACAGCTAGAGCCTTTAAATTTTTTGTATCCTCGATGTTAATTTTTGATAAACAAAATCTTGAGTCTATGACTAGCCTTTTCAGCTTGATATGATGTCCATTAAAATAGGACTATAAACACTGTATGCATGCCACCTTGTCACAAAGTATACCTTCAGCTCATAAGCCACTCTCACTGCTTCTTGGTAAATTATTTCCTTACTGTACCCAGCCTGAATACTCATCTCAGTAGAGCTACCAAATTAATCAACTTCATAGTACTTATGTGTTTTAAAGACAAATTTTTCTTCTCACTTTGTTTTCTTATGATAATAGAATCATAGAACAATTTGGGTTGGAACGGATCTTAAAGGTCATCTAGTTCCAACGCTCCTGACATGGACAAGGATGCCACCCACTAGACCAAGTTGCTCAAAATCCCATCCAACGTGGCCTTGAACACTTCCAGGGATGGGGCATTCACAAGTTCTCTGGGCAACCTGTTCTAGTGCCTCACGACCATCATAGCAATGAATTTCTTCCTTATATCTGGTCTATATCTACCGTCTTATGGTTTAAAGCCATTACTCCCTGTCGTATTACTACACTCCCTGACAAAGAGTCCCTCCCCAGCTTTCCTGTAGCCCACTTTAGGTATTAGGCTGCTATAAGGTCTCCCTTGGAGCCTTCTCTTCTCCAGGCTGGACAACCCCAACTTCCTCATCCTGTCTTCATAGGAGCAGTGCTCCAGCCCTCTGATCATCTTCGTGTCCCTCCTCATGGCCCCAGAGCTGAACGCAGTTCTCTAGGTGAGGTCTCATAAGAGCAGAGTAGAGGGGTCTGACAATCACCTCCCTCGACCTTCTGGCCATGCTTCTTTTGATGCATCCCAGGATATGTTTGGCTTTCTAGATTGCAAGCACAAATTGCTGGCTCAGATTGAGCTTCTCATCAACCAGCACATAAGTCCTCCTCAGAGCTGCTCTTGATCCATTCTCTGCCCAGCCTGCATTTGTGCTTGGGATTGCCCCAGGATGCAGGACTTTGCACTTGCCAAACCTCATAATGTTCATACAGGCCCACATCTCAAGCCTGTCAAGGTCCCTCTGGATGGCATCCCTTCCCTCCAGCATGTCAACCGCACCACATAGCTTGGTGTCATATTGCTTTCAGTTGCTCATAGGTGTTTTTCTTCATAGTGCTTATTTGTTTTAAAGACAAATTATTCTGCTGACTTTGTTTTCTTATTTTTATTTTGGTTGCATTGTATTGACATGTAGCTGCACAAGTGTCTTATTTCTTGGCAAACCTCAGAGATGCAACCTAGAATAAGGTGTCACAGTTTTACTTATTAATGAATTTTCTTCTCTCCGTTGTCCTCCTCTTTACCCTTGCTGACAGACAAACAGTAAACCATTTGGATCATAAAAACATAAAGAAATCCAAGTGGGGAAATATATTCTTGCAGCAAGATTCCAGTTCTCACATTATCAGAGATAATATGTCTCTGAATTCATGTTTATAAACAGAAGCTGTTGCCTTCAGACATCAGGACTTGCAAAATACACTGCCATTTTTCAAGTTGCACAGCCACATGGTACATGGAAAATGATTCTCAGTCAACTCTTCTAAGGACTGCTGCAAGAACAAGGAAACAAGGGTAGAAGTACACAATTAAGTGCTGACTTAATCATCTATCCAGGCCTGAAACCCACAAACTTGTAACTGACCTGTTTTTTTCATGTCTTACTGAGAGAAACAGAACTGCTTTTCATGACTTTGAGGACGAGTATTTTAGATCTATTTTCCATGCTGCAATTAGTTTGTTAAAAATGAATTACTGAATATATCACACCTTATTTCCCCTACATATTCATTATAGGGAACTTGCAAGTATTGCATGCTTATAAAATTTGGGTTTTTAAAGTAGCTTTACAAGTGTGCTAATTTTTAGACATCATGATTCCCATAAATGTTCTGAATTTGCTGCTGCAAATAAATTTTTATTCAGAGGAAAATTATCTTAAGCATCTTGCAATTGCAACCTCAGAACTTATAATTCTCTGGAATTTCCTGAGTAATATATATATATATATTTTTTTTTCTGATGATAATTTATTTTTTGTTATATAGTTAATTTCTTGCAGAACTGTATCTGAACATCTCCAATTAATTGTTAGTCACTCCATACTCAATATAATTATTCAACCAATTACCCTACAGATATTGGCATTTTCATTTACATGGCAAAAGAATTGGGTTTGTGTCTAGTCATTGTGAAGTAAACACAAAGACAATCCAAATTCTCTGCAGTCATAGCCAAACCACTAAATATATAACGATTTGTAAATATAAGGTTAACCCACAAATTACCCACTTGCTTTATCTATAAAGGTTAACAAAGTCTTGTGTCAAAGCAGAGATTTTTATAGAGGTTATTAATGCATCCCAAAAAGTATTTCTGAGAAATATATAGAGGTCTTTGTATTTCATTTGTTTAATTTATCTTTTTAACACTAAAAAATGCAAGAGCAAAATTAATTATTTTCTGCTTCCCAGTCCGCACAAAGTTAGCCATCACTAAGCAATTTTTTCAAAAAGTAGATGGGTAATGTGGCATATTACAGCTAATATGCTCTGTAACCAGCCCCTGACTGTGCAGTGGTGAGCAAAGCTTTGTCATGGATTTGAAAGAATAACATATCTTCACCATACTTGTTTGCAGTCTTGTTTAAGAAGCAGAAAGAGTCTACCACTGTTAGTATTAATCACCAGATAAAGAACAGATTATCCTTGAAATCACTGAAATGAGTACTATAGCCAGTTCAGAATTAGTGTCTAGACAGAAGAGAATGTGATAGAGACTTTTGGCTTCAGTGGTTCATCAAGTAACAAAACAAACAAACAAATAAACAAAACAGATGTCTTTTAAAATATTCACATTTAACAAGCATTTTATTGAGTAGAAGGACAAACGTGATCAGCATCTTTGACTACACTGACTGTTGGTCATAAGCTGTTGTGCAAACTAACATAGACGGTCATATCCTGTTCCGCAGTTCATTGTCCATTAGTCAGTGAGTGCAAATCAGCTTAACTGCACAAACTTCTTTTGATAGGATTGGGTGAAACTGGGATTTAATTTTAAGCTGCAGAAATAGTGCTACAAGAGAAGCAGTACACTCAGTTGTGTTGTGCTAAAAGTTGGCTGCTGTGATTCACTCAACCTTTCTTGCAGTCAAAGAAGCAACAGTTCTAGCCTAACACTTTTCAACCATATCTTAGTAAATGTGGTTTTGATTTGCCGTCACTCAGCATAAACCAGATGTCACTGTTTAAGTCACTGGCTTACAATGATAAAAAGTCAATATAAGAGTTTTATCTGGCCACAAGAAGAGAATACAAAATCCCTAATATTTGATCTTTGTATTGTTCTCACTTGTACTGATTCCTCCTAGGTAACTTCCCTTCATGAACTGCTGAATTGCAGAAGAACAAGAGAAGAATGAGTAAATACAGATGCATATTTCTTTGGGGGAAATGTGGAGTCACTGGATTGCAATCACACATCTGCCTGCTATCCTGAAAACTTACGTACCCACTCTACTCCTCACCACTCTGAAAACCCATCAGAAAATTGAGAAGAAAGAAATGTTTACTCTATCTGTAGAAAGGCCACCCTTTTGTTCTGATTTCAAACAAAGAGTTGCAAAATATTCTTTCACAGAGAAAGACCTCCTGAGTCTGATTAAGCTATCAACAAAAGAGTCAATATTTCCTCCCTATTCAGTATTTCCTGTGTTTTATTTCTCTCATTTTCTAGATTTATTGAACTTTTTCCTGCATAAACACCAAACAAACAGACTCAACCGAAATGTGGAATTGGAACACACAATTAGACCACACTGAAATGTGCAAGGTGCATAGGTGACCTTTGTGGGTAGGACCTTTCTTGGAGATGGATGCTGAAATGACCATGCTGCAATCATATTTACTGCTGTTTGTAATGTCAAATAAAGTTGAATTCTGGACACAGCACAAATTATGGTGCAAATATTTAATGGGAACAGTATACATGAAAACCAGTATTTCGTAGCAGAAAGTAAGTAGATAATTAACATCAACTTGCCTATGCTATGAAGGCAAAAATCTTATGCATTTCAAAAATCTGTATTTTGAAGTACAATGTTGCAACCCAAGGAAAGAGAGCAGTTTCTTCTGCTGTATGATTGTGTCATGAGTATCATAGAATCATAGAATCATTAAGGTTGGAAAAGACCTCCAAGATCATCTGGTCCAACCATCTCCCCTACCACCAACGTCATCACACATTCGTAGACCAAGAAGTGTCATTGCTGAATGTGGTGGTTCAAGCTGCATCCCTATGCACACTGGAGACAAATCAAATTTCTAGTAGACTGTAAGTGTCATAGAAATACATCAAAATATATTTTCAATTTTGTCTGCTCAAATCTGTTTTCCAGCATGAAGAAAAAACCTCAGTCACTTTCAAACTTAGAACAAAACCAAAGGAAGTTCCCTAATCAACGTTCCTACTCAAAAGTAGCAAGCTCTATTAAACTGATCAACCTCTTTTGAACACAGCCACATGAGTATCATACTGAGGTTTTCTGAGACTAATGTATATAAAATTTAAGCTCTTGAATCAACCATAGAGCTACAGAATCAATGGATGGTTTATGTTGGAAGGAACCTCTGGAAGCCATCTGGTCCATCCCATCTGCTCAAGCTGAGATACCTAGAGACAATTGCCCAGGATCATGTCCAGATGGCTTTTGAGTATCTTCAAAGGGCCAGACTCTGCAACCTCTATGTGCAAACAGCACCAGTGCTTAGTCACCTGCATAGTAAAGAAGGGCTTCCTGATGTTGAGAGGGAACATCCTGTGTTTCAGTTTGTGCCTGTTGCCTCTTGTCCTGGCACTAGGTACAACTGAAGAGAGTGTAGCTATGTCTTCTTTTCAGTATCTTTCCAGGTATTTATATACATTGATAAGATTCTCATAGGCCTTATATTCTCCAGGCTGAAGAGTCGCAGCTCTCTCAGCCTTTCCTCATAGGAGAGTTGCTCCAGTCCCTTCATTATCTCTGCGGCCCTCTCCAATATGTCCATGTGTCTCTTGTACTGAGGAGCCCAGAAATGCGTACAGTACTCCAGGTGTGGCCTCATCAATGCTGAGGAGAGGGGAAGGAATACCTTCCTCAAATTGCTGACAATACTTTGTCTAATGTAGCCCATGATACTAACAGCCTTCTCTGTGGCAGGGGCACATTTCCAGCTCATGTTCAACTTGGTGTCCATCAGGACCCCAGGACGTTTTCTGCCCAGCTTCTTTCCAGCTGTTTTGCCCCCAGCATATATTGGTGCATGGGGTTGGTTGTTTCTCCCCAGGTGCAGGACTTTGCATCTCTCTTTTGAGCTTCATGAGGTCAGCCCCTCTCTCCAGCTTATTGAGGTCCCTCTGACTGTCAGCACAACCATATGATCACCTCTCCTTCCAGTTTTGTATTATCTTCAGATACGCAGAGGGTACTCTCTGCTCCATCATCCAGATCATTAATAAAGAGGTTAAACAGGACTGGATTCAATATTTACCACTGACATACACTGCTAGTTAGTGGTCTCTGACTAGACTTTACAACACTGATCACTTTCTTCTTGGGCTGGCTGTTTAGCCAGTTTTAAATCCACCCCCCTGTCTGCTCATCCAGCCCATACATAGCTTCTTTATGAGGATCTTGTGGGAGACAGTGTTGAAAGCCTTACCGAAGTCCAGGTAGACAATGTCCTCTGTTCTCTCCTCATCTACCAGCCAGTGATTCCATTGTAGAAGCTTATGAGGTTGTTCAAGCATGACTTCCCCTTGGTGAATGCATGCTGAGTATTCCTGATCACATTCTTGCCCTTCATGTGCTTGGAAATTGTTTCCAGGATTATGTGCTCCATCACTTTCCCAGGGACTGAGGTGAGTCCGACTGGCCCTGCGTCTTCCTTCCTGACTTTCTTGAAGATAGGAGTGATATTTGCTTTCCTCCAGTCCTCAGGCACTCTCTCAGTAACCATGATCATTAAAGAGTTTTTGAAGGTGATCTTGCAACAGTGACATCTTCCAGCTCCCACAGCACTCATGGGTGCATCCCATCAGAGCCAATGGATTTACGTATGTACAGTGTGCTTGTGTTCCCAGACCAGAACTTCTTCCTTGCTCCAGACTTTCCCTCTACATTCTGGGGCCTGGTATGCATCAAGGCCAATCTTGCTCGTAAAGACTGAAGCAAAGAAGGCATCCAGTACCTCAGCTGTTTACACCTCTTATATAATCGAGTCCACCGTCTCCTTCAGCAGTGGGTCCATATTTTTCCATCTACATTTTGTCACCCAGAAGCCCTTCCTGTTGTCTTTGACATCACTGGCCAGAGTGAGTTCCAAATGGGCTCTGGATTTCCTAACCTCATCCCTGTTTCTGTATTACTCCCAGGTTACACATCCATGTATCTGTCCTCTCTATGCTTTCTTTTTGTGTTTGAATTTGGCCAGGAACCTGTAGTTCATCAAATGCCTCCTGGCATTTTTGCCTGAATTTCTGCTCATTGGGACAGACCTCTCTTGAGTTTGGAGGAGGTGACAGCTGAATATCAACTAGGTATTTTGGATCCCTCTTCCCTCTAGGGCCCTATGTGTTAGGTAAAGAGATGGAGATATTCCCTCTTAGTTGAAGACCAATGATCTTAGGATGGCAATCTTGGAAATATCCAATCAGTATTTCCATTCTCCCTGCATAATGGCTATGGCAATTATGGTAACAGCGTACTGTTTATTAACACTTATTTAACAATGACTTCTGGGCCTTCTTGGAAGATCACATTATTGCATGTAGAGGAAAAGTGTCATTACATGGATCTAAAATTTGAACATACTTAAAATTCATATTCCCCAGCCAAGAGGAGGATGAGGGTGCTAACTGATGTTTTGCTGCTAAGCAGCAAACAAAGAAGCCACACATATTTGAGTAGTAAAGGAGCGGAGTGTTTGCTTTGGAGTTTTAGAGTAATTTAGAATAACTGAAAGTTGGTGCATTGAAGAGAAAACTGTAAATAGTTAAGAGTTTTTGGAGGTGAATGTATCTTTGTAAATAGAAGTGAGAGAAGACATCATCTGAGTAAAGTCAAATGGGCTAAAAGGAGAGCCCTGGTAGAAATGGATATATAAGAAATTCTAACCAGTGACAAGAAGTAGCCCCACAAGCCTTTATGCTTCTGAGTTATTTGGCTATGTTGACATGCTTGAGATTAACAGCTTTGCTAAAGTTCAGGTTTCTGAGCTAGACAGATGAGGCTAATATCTTGTCTCTGATTCATAAATATTTGTTATTGCTGATTCTATTTATCTGGAAAGGCTTCCTTTCTCTGTTATATTTTAGTGTATGTGAAGGATAGACTCTGCTTTGAATTTCTATTAAACATTATTTTACATCATCTTTTTTAAAAATCTGAAAATGACAATCTTCTTCATATGCTTCCAGTTCTCCTTCTGCTGATCAGAAGAATATTTTTAGATCAACTGGACTGCTGCCTTTTCACAGATCCAAGGATATTTCTCATAACAATCCTCACTGTAAACTTTTAACTTACGATAGTATAGGTACGCACAGTTTTTCTTAGAGGACAAATCAATCCTAGGAAAAGGAAAAAAAACACCATATTGTTAAAAACACACATATGTGTTTTGTACAAAGCATAAAGCCCTTTTGGATGATCATACATTATTGCAAAATTTGCACAGTCATGCAAGTTCTTCTACAAAATGTTGAAGAACATGACATAAAACTCAAGTCAAGGCAGTCTCCCACCTTCCTTCAGTGCAAAGATGTAAAAAAAAAAAAAAAAAGAAAAAAAAAAGAGCATACTCAAAACAGAAAATAGCACTAATTCCTCACCAGTCATTATTGACCCTCCAACAGTTGATTTATACAGTGGTAATTTGAGTCTGAAAACTGAATGACAGTGGTCTGCCCAAACAGAAGCCAGATCATTCAGCCTGATATCTACTAGCCACAGGAATTGCAAGAGTTTGCAAGACAAAATGAGCATATACTCCTCAGGAGGCACTGTAGAATTTTCAGTCAGAAAATGTTGATCCTGCCTGTGACAGCTCTCCAGTTTGATGAGGACTCTCATATTACTGCATACAGTGGTCACTTCATGTAGAACAGAATAGGAATCCATTTTTCCCCACAGTTTAAATAAAGGAGAAAAAGGTTGAATAAGCTGATGATAATTTACAGAAAAAGTAAATGGGTTCTTTTCACATTGACTATTGTTATGTAATAAGGGTTTGAAAAGTTGATGAAAGAGATAAGTGAATTTGGGATAACTGTGGCTGAGTAGAAAAGGCATGTGCAGGAAGGTTGTGCATGAGGCAGTCTGTCTTGAAAGAAGTGTGGGTTACTTGCTTTAGAGCTCATGGGATGTTTCATAAAGAGAATGGGTTTAAACAGTGAGAGCAGTCACTGATTGCACTGGTTCGTTTTTTCTTTCTCTTGCTTTCACTTCTAGTTTTCTAAAACTCTATCTTTTTCAGGGATTCCGAATCTATAATAGTATTTTAATTCTGAAAGTGTCTGTGGCTGTATTCTGCATTAAAACTTTGCCATTAATAGGATTTATTTATTTTTCCCTCCTCCCTAAATGCACAGGGATAATATTGTGCAAGAAGAGATTAAAAACTACCAACCATATAAGTTCAGAAAACCTACCAGTCCATCCTCTGTGTAGAAAGTTTTGTATCATCCATCCAAGACCAGCCATCAACTCCATAGGATAATCCAATCCAATACGATTGTTTTTGTAATATATGAGACATTCTGATCTATGAAAAATGCAAAACCTTTAGCACCAAGGAGTTTGTAGGTGTGGTTTTGCTTAAATCTAAATAGCTTCTCCTGAGAAGAGGTAATCAAAGAAAGAACCAAAAGAGGTAGGTAATTTGACAATGATATTCTGAACTCGTCATCTGAACATTCTGAACTTCGTCAGATACTTTTCAGGAGACAGCGTCTTTATTTGACGTGCAAACAGGAATATTTTGTGTCTGGCATCTGTACAAAATATAAGACCAGGGCAACAATTCTCTCTAGAACTCTATTACTTAGAGTATTCAAAGAGATTTTCTGAATTGAAAATCATCACTTCTAACTTTCTCAGGATTCAAGACGCTCACATCCAATGACTGTCTGAATAACATCCCATGTTATTAGCTTCCTCATCATTATACTTTTACGATTAAATGCTCTTCAGTCCACATTGCCTCAGACCCTGGGGACAGTATGTCTATTAATGTATATTTTAAAGAGGTATTTGCTGACTGGTGAAGAGTTTTGAATAGTTGATACCATTGCAAAGAAATAACTGTATGATAGGAACCGTACCAACTTGCTTTTCCTTTTCAGTGTAAGAAGGGTGGAATTCTGAGAAAAGCAAAAGTCTTTACTTTCTTGCCATGTTGCCTTCTTTTCTGAAATGTAGAAACAGGTGTCACCTCCAATCCATTTCCAGTTTACAGGGCACAGTGAACATGCTGGTCCTAGAATAGTAAGAAACCATCAGTCCCTTATAAATAACCAAAGGAAGAGTAGAGAAATGTACACTCATAGGCCTGGAAAGTCAAAGATACGTAGAGCTGAAATGTATATGGCACTTTATGGGTCATATCTACACTCATTTTTTTATTTTTTTATTTATTTTTTATTTTTTAATTTTTTTTTTTTTAGTTCATTATTTAATTTCATATAATATATAACACCCTTATTTAACTATATAAGACTTAACATGCACTTTAGGCTGTGTGAACGATAGTTCTACTTACCGTTGTTCTTAATGTTCATGTCACCCACCGAGCATAATCTCTCTTTTAGTCCTCGCAAGTTTTCATTATGTTCCACAGGTGCCTGAGAACCTCTGAGACCTGAAGTTTATAAAGATATTCTCCAGTCAGACAAAAAAAAGTTGTGATGATGCTGCATGATATATGCATCATCATATTTTGCAAATTTACTTTTTGCAGCTATGTGTTTACATACAAATCTGATGCTACAGTGTCACATATGGTGAGGAAACTAACAGATGTGAAAACAATGGATAAAAAGATTCCCAAGTTTTAAATGTATTTTAATCACAGTTCCATTACAGGTCACTTGACAACCTAATAAAAAACTATAACAATGCAAAAGAATATGCTTAGCAAGGAGCATCTTGAACTAATCATGTTGTTCTTAAAGGAAGACTTTTGATACTTTAAAAAAACACCCTAAAACTCCTAAAGTTCTAAATATAATTCATGTTGAAAAAACCTTTAACTCTTGGTTAAACTTTTCTGAGGAAGGCAGGAGCTTTATATATATATATATATATATATATGTATATCAGGAGTACTTAGATATTAGCTTTTGGCAGTAAAGGGTCAGAATGACAATGTCCAGGTTCTGCAACAAGAAGTTACGTACAGTCATGTCACATGATAAAAGCTAATATAAAATATGAAGGTCTTCAATTCTTTTGCACATCTCAGGTAAGCTGGAATGACAGAGTGAAACAGACAGACAGTGAGATTTCCTCATGAATCTGAGTGCTAGAAATATGTCCCTTTTTTAACATACTTATGTGAACTAATTTAAGATAGTAGTCTTCCAACACAAAAGATCTCCAAGTAAGGAGAAAAGAACTGCTGTTCCAGTAAAGTGGCTTGAACAACAAGAGAAGAGGAAAAGAGAAACATCAAACTGATTTATAAAAGTCAACATTAGAATTTCATAATTGAATTCTAATTAGTAAATAAATGAGTGATAGATGGATGAGGGTAGAATCCATTTCTCCCACTCTTTCAAAAATACACAACCTTGATTTCTATATCCTTGCTCTGGGCACAGGTCCAGAACTGCCTTTAAAAATACTTCCTCAAAGACCTATGCACCAAGCTGCAGTGTTTATTGCAGGCAAATAGGATGATGGGGAAGAACAGTGTATGTGAGGAGGTTGAATTATGACTGTCCTTTGTTGCAGTCTGTCTGCCACTTTTCTTCAGTGCAGTTATTCCTAAGGTGTTAATATGAATAAAGGAATACAGTAGGTTTCAGCACTTACCTAGGACTATCATTCCTGTGATGAGGGCCAGGCACAGTACAAACAAAGTGAAGATAGCTGGCAACCATACAGCAAAGGGAAGAGATCGCCCTGGGAGAAACCAAAAATTTACGTGATAGCAGGCACTCTGTTCAGTAACCCTCACAACCCTCCCCATTTCCAGGAAAAGCCATTTGTTGGCTTTCAAAGTATTGACCCTTCTTGAATATATTATATTTTAAGGATCAGCTCAAATAAAAGTTGTGAAGAACATGAAGCCCTCTGCAGTGCATCTGTTAAAGCGTTCTGTTTGAAATGAGTCACTGGAAGTATATAGTTTAAACAGAACAGGTAGGGGATTCCTTGCCTTTAGAAAATGATGAGACTATGAAAACTTGTAGTGATCCTATGGCTTAGAATTAGGTGATGTTCCCGCTCTCCCTGGCAATAATTTATTATTCTTCTGTGCCAGAATAGAGTAAGGAAGTATATCCATATCATCTTTCACTTTGCACAAATCCTTTCTACTCTCAGTGTACACAGTTCTCAGACTGCATGCTAGCTCTGGGTTGAAGTCTGGTTAAAGAAAATCCTAGAGTTGAAAACATCTACTGAAGTTATGCTGTATGCAAAAGTTCCTGAATGTTTCCATCAACAAATAGACATGGGAATGCAATATGACAGACCTTTCAGCACATGAAATATTTAACTCAGGACTGAAATACCTAGTTTAGCCCATATGGAGATATGGGAATTGAAGAAGAGAAATAATATGACGTGCATTCAGGCCCATTGTTACCTTACCCCTTCTGGCCTCAAAAGCTATTAATCATAAAAGCTTCCTAAAAATTTAAGGTTCAGATGACAAAACATGGAAGCGTTTTTTGTTTTGTTCTTTTTTTTTTTTTAGTCAGATTATCTTATCTCTGTAGCAATTTCCTGAAATAATATAAAACAATAAATAAAACTAATCACATTAGCACTGATTCCTATATTCCAGAGTTTGAACCCAAAGCCATCTGTCTTTTTCTACAGAAATTTAGGGCAAGTAACAGCAGTAGTTTCATTCTATGTATTTTCACATCCATGCACGCTTATTTTTATCGGACAAAACCATATAAATAGTGCACAGAAATAAACATTAAGCCTATAAATACATATTTTTCTCATTTACTTATCTGGACAAGAGAGATCATTCCTGTTGTCTACTATAGCACAGAAAGCTCAAGAACAGATGTCAGTCATACCTTGGTTGATGTTCACAGACATATAGTGTCTGGATGGATGCTGTGGCAGATGATTTAAATGCGAGTATCCGTCCTCTTCTGTGTTCATGTTCAGTATCTGAGAACTCATTCGTGGTTCAGTAATGATCCTCTTAAAAGACAGACCAAATGTTTTGTGAAGGAGAAGCAAAGAGAAAAGCAGAAAGAAGGAAGAGAGAGGAGAATGAGTCACACTTCAGGTTTCCTGAGTCAAGTTATTCATATTCAAGTACTATGTGTGACTCCTCCTTTTCCTCCCTCAGGGGAAGGAATCCTCTCTTTCTGCTCAACACATCTCAGCTAGATTCTGCCTCCGCAGGTCTAGAGACATATAGAAATGACATGATCCCAGTCATTTTATGGCTTCATAGTATCACTCTTTTCCAGTGAGCCTTCATCTCCTTTGAACTTTTCACATTTTGAAACAGAACAATCAACAGGCTGATTTCAGTTCTGTGCCTTTTTCATTATTCATTGTTAAGGGCTACAAATCCAGGTGTTTGTATTCAATTCAGACCAAAATTCACAGCTGTAAATAGTAGCTGAAACTGTGTAATCACACAGGAAACACTGTCCAGAATCTAATGTCATCTTCTCAGAGGGAGAATTGGGAAATCACAATGTGGAAAAAGAAGACACAGAGAGCACTTAACAAATAAGCCTTTGTGGCAAAGGCTAACCACAAATCAGACAAAATTAGCAAGAGCATAGCTAGCAGAGCAAAGGAGGTGATGATTCTCTTCTCTTCAACAGTTGTGCCTATACAGCTGGAGTACTATGTCCAGCTTCAGGCACCCCAGGAAGAAAAAATTACAAAAACAAACAAACAAAGAAAAAAACCCCTCTAAACCTCAAAAATACTAAAACTGGTCAAGGAGGTAGCCACAAAGATAATTAGGAATTGCAGCACACAATTTACAGGGATTTGTTCAGCCCAGAAAAAAGAAAGCTACTGACAAACTAATTGGAGTCACTGCATAAAGTGGGGTATAAAGGAGATGAAGCCAGACTCAGAAATATACAATGGAAGACAAGAAGCAATGGGAGTATATTATATGAAGAGGAATTCTGATCTGACATGGGGAAAAAAAAAATCACATTGAGGTGGTCAAATATTGGAACTGGTGCTTGGAAAGGGTGTGGCAGCTTTGTCCTTGGAGATTTTCTGAGCTTGATTGGACAGAGGCTGGAGCAATCCGATCTAGTTTTGAAATTAGCTCTGCTGAGCAAGAGTTTAGAACAGATTCACTTCAGAACTCCCTTCCAAGCTAAATCTTTCCATGACTCCCTGATCTATAAGTATGAAGGGAAGACTCACTACAATTTTTAAGGTATAATGACCAAGGAAACAACAGTAGATCACTTGAAATAGCATCATCTGTCCCTCTTTCTTATAAATTAGAAAAATTTAGCAAGTGAGAAACAAAACAGTCTGGATACTACTTTATATTTCAACTTCTCTACATCATCCAACTACAGTAGGAGCCCATTCTTCTTTTTGCAAAGCTGTAGCTTACTGTTTGCTGGCGTACTGCACAGTGCTGCGCACTCCCTCCTTTATTCTCTGGAAGTTCCCCTGCCAGGAGAACATAGGATGTATTAAGGCCATGAAAGCCAAGTAAGAAAGTTCTGAACGGTTGGTGAAATTGCACCTTACCTGCTGCCTCAGGTATCTCAAATGAGTGCATGTTTATTTAATTTAACACAAAGCAATTGCAAATCCTGACCGAGTGAAGGCAGGAACAGAGTGAAGGACTTTTAAGGAAAGAAGATACTGTGGGAAAGACCAGTTCAAGTGACAGGAATCTGTAGGGTGACAGTGAGATGTTGTAATTTTAAACCTGTCACTACAGATGCATGAACCAGGACTGAAATCTGTGTCAAGGAGTCTGGGTACCCCCCAATAAAAGATGCATGGCAAAACTCTGGCGTCTTAAGTCTTAAGACTTTTGTCTTAAGTACCTTTGGGAGGAGCCTCTGGAAGTCAACTGGTTCAGCTTCTTATTCAAAGCTTTGCCAGCATCAAGCAATGGTAAAGTTGCTCAAGAAAGGACATGGGGCAGACTAGGAAAACACAGGTAATGAGTAATTGGCTGAAAGGCTGGTGTCAGGACAGGAACTTTGGGTTCTTTGACCATGGGGCAGTTTACTCAACCCCTGGCCTGTTGTAGATGGATGGAACTCACCTGTCTCAAAGCGGGAAATGAATCCTAGCACAGAAGCTAGCAGGACATGTCGAGAGAGCTTTGTTATCTATGATGGGGGGAAAGGGATAAAACAGGGCTCACCAGAGAAGAGCCTAGGGGAACAATACTGAAGCTGGGGGTGAGGCAGATGTCTCATCTGAAGTGCATCTACACCAATGCACGCAGCATGGGCAACAAACAGGAGGAGCTGGAAGCGATTGTGTGGAAGACTAACTATCCTAGTTGCTATAACTGAAACATGGTGGCATGACTACCACGATTGGAGTACTGTGATGGACAGCTACAAGCTCTTCAGAAGGGATAGAAAAGGAAGGAAGGGTGGTGGTGTGGCTCTTTATATTAAAGAGTGTTTTGATGTTGAAGAGCTTGGGGTTGGGAGTGATAAAGTTGAGTGTCTATGGATAAGGATTGGTGGAAGGCCTGTAGGGGTGACATCTTGGTGGGGGTCTGTTATAGACCGCCTAATCAGGATGAAGAGATGCATTGCTCATTCTACGAGCAGCTCACAGAAGTTGCATGATCACCAGCACTCGTTCTCATGGGAGACTTCAACTTCTCTGACATATGCTGGAAGTATAATACTGCACAGAGGAAGCAGTTCAGGAGGTTTCTAGAGTGTGTGGAAGATAGCTTCCTGACAGAGCTGGCACAAGAGCCTACCATGGAAGTTGCCCCACAAGACCTGCTCTTCACTAGCAGAGAAGGACTGGTGGGAGATGTGAAGGTTGGGGACTGTCTTCGTCAGAGCAACCATGAAATTGTAGAGTTTTCTATTCCTGGTGATGTCAGAAGGGTGACTAGCAAAACTGCTATCTTGAACTTTCGGAGGGTGGACTTTGACCTGTTCTGGACAGTTGTTGCAGGGGTACCTTGGGATTCACTCCTTAAGGACAAAGGAGTCCAGGAAGCCTGGATGCTCCTCAAGACAGAAATCTTAAAGGCCCAGGAGCAGGCTGTTCCTGAGTCCAGTAAGCCAGAGGGGAAGAAGACTGACATGGATGAACCAGGAACTTTTGTTGAGACTCTGGGAGAAAAAGAGAATCTACGTCCTCTGGAAGAAGGGACAGGCTACTAGAGGACACTACAAAGAAGTTGCTAAGATATGCAGGGAGGAAGTTAGAAAGGCAAAAGCCCAGCTTGAACTCAGAGTGGCCACTGCACTAAAAGAGAACAAGAAATCCTTTAACAAATATATTAAAAGTAAGAGAAGAACCAAGGGGAATTTCCATACTTTCCTTGGTGCAGCAGGGAATGTGATCACTAAGGATAAGGAAAAGGCTGAGGTTCTCAATGCCTTCTTGACATCTGTCTTTAATAGTCGGATCAGTTATCCCCAGGGTACTTTACGTCTTGACCTGGAAGTCCCTTTAGATTCAGGTAGAGAATCGCCCCCTGTGATTCAGGAAGAGACAGTTAGAGACCTGCTCCTCCATCTGGAATGTCACAAGTCCATGGGAGCAGAACATGGGACCAGATGTGCTCCACCCTAGGGTGCTGAGGGAGCTGGTGGAGGTGATTGCCAAGTCGATTTCCACCATCTATCAGCGTTCCTGGTTATCTGGAGAGGTCCCAGAGGACTGGAGCCTTGCCGATGTGACTCTATCTACAAGAAGGGCCATAAGGAGGATCCAGGGAACTACAGGGCTGTCAGCCTGACCTCAGTTCTAGGGAAAGTTACGTAGCAAATCATCTTTGGTGAGATCACATGGCACGTGCATGGCATCCAGGGAATCAGGCTCAGCCAGCATGGGTTCATGAAAGGCAAGTCATGCTTGTCCAACCTCATCTCCTTCTATGACCGTGTGACCAGACTGGTAGATGAGGGAAAGGCTGTTGATGCAGTCTACCTGGACTTCAGCAAAGCCTTTGACACCATCTCCCACAGTATTCTCCTGGGGAAACTGGCTGCCCGTGGCCTGAACAGGTATACTCTTCTCTGGGTAAAGAACTGGCTGGAAGGCCATGCCCAGCGGGTAGTGATTAATGGAGTTAAGTCCAGTTGGCGTCCCGTTACAAGTGGTGTCCCCCAGGGGTCGGTAGTAGGGCTTATCTTGTTTAATATCTTTATTGATGACCTAGATGAGGGAATTGAGTGTACCCTCAGTAAGTTTGCAGATGACACAAAGTTGGGAGGTAGTGTCAATCTGTCTGAGGGTAGGGTGCCCCTTCACAGGGATTTGGATAGGCTGGACTGCTGGGCTCAGGCGAATGGGATGAGGTTCAACAAGGCCAAGTGCCAGGCTCTGCACCTGGGGCACAACAACCTCAAGCAGTGCTACAGGCTGGGAGATGAGTGGTTGGAAAGCTGCCAGGCAGAGAAGGACCTGGGAGTATTGGTTGATAGTCAGCTGAATATGAGCCAGCAGTGTGCTCAGGTGGCCAAGAAGACCAACAGCATCCTGGCTTGTATCAGAAACAGTGTGGCCAGCAGGTCTAGGGAAGTGATTGTCCCCCTGTACTCGGCTCTGGTGAGGCCGCACCTCGAGTACTGTGTTCAGTTTTGGGCCCCTCACTACAAGAAAGACATCAAGGACCTGAAATGTGTCCAGAGAAGGGCAACAAAGCTGGTGAGGGGTCAGGAGAACAAGTCTTATGAGGGGTGGCTGAGGGAGCTGGGATTGTTTAGTCTGGAAGAGGCTCAGGGGAGACCTCATTGCACTCTACAACTTCCTGAAGGGAGGTTGTGATGAGGGGGGGGTTGGCCTCTTCTCCCAGGTAACTAATGATAGGACTTGAGGAAATGGCCACAAGTTGTGCCTGGGGAGATTTAGATTAGATAGCAGGAAAAACATTTTCTCTCAAAGAGTGTTCAGGAACTGGAACGGCCTGCCCAGGGAGGTGGTGGAGTCACCGTCCCTCGTGGTGTTCAAGCGTCTGGACGAGGTGCTACGAGATGTGATTTAATAGCTTAGTGGATAGTATTAGTGATAGGAGGACAGCTGGACTAGATGATCTTGTAGGTACTTTCCCACCTTGTGTTTCTATGATTCTAAGGATTTGTCCAGTCAAATTCACAGAGTCTTCAAGAATGGAGATCTCCAAGACTTTCTGGATACCCATTCCTGTTTGGCCACATACACTGTGAAGAATTTTCTCCTTATGTCTTATTAGGATTTCCCTTATTACAGTTTCTGTTAGTTGCCTCCAGTGCTCTAACCAGCACTGGCAGAAAGTAAGTATGAATCTGGGGGGACAAGACAGAGGTGCTGTTGGCTTTCTTTGTCACCTGAGCACACTGCTGGCTCACATTCAACTAGCTATTGACCAATACACTGGGTCCTTTTCTGCCAGGCAGCTTTCCAGCCACTCATCTCCCAGCCTGTAACGCTGCTTGGGATTGTTGTGCCCCAAGTGCGGGACTCATTACTTGGCCTTGTTGAACTTCATACAGTTGGCCTTGGCCCATCACTCCAGCCTATCCAGATCCCTGTGCAGAGCCTTCCTACCCTGGAGCAGATCAACGCTTACACCTAACGTGGTGTCATCTGCAAAATTACTGACAGTGCACTTGATCCCCTCGTTCAGATCACTGTCAAAGATATTGAAGAGAACTGGCCCCAATACTGAGCCCTGGGGGACACCACTAGTGACTGGTCTCCATCTGGATTTAGCTCTATTCACCGTGACTCTTCAGGTCAGGTCACCCAGCCAGTTATTAACCCAACAAAGCGTACACCCGTCCAAGACTTGAGCAGCCAGCTTTTTCAGGAGACTGCCATTGGAAATGGTTTCAAAAGCCTTACTGAAATCTAGGTACCACATCCACAGCCTATCTGTCATCCACTGAGCGCATCACTTTGTTGTAGAAGTAGACCAGGTTCATTGCTCAGGACCTGACTTTTATAAACCCATGCTGACTGGGCCTGATCACCTGGTTGTCCTATAACTGCTGTGTGATGGCACTCAAGATCATCTGCCCCATGAGATTTCCCAGTACCAAGGTCAGACTGACAGTCCTGTAGCTTTCCAGATCCTCCTTCTGGCCCTTCTTGTAGATAGGTGTCACATTTGCTAGCCACCAGTTAACTGGGATCTCCCCTGATAGCCAGGTCTGCTGATAAATAGTGGAAGTCAACTTGGCAAGCACTTCCACCAGCTCCCTCAGTACCCTCGGGTGGATCCAGTCTGTCCTCATAGACTTGCGTACATCTAAGTGGAGTAGCAGTTTGCTAACCATTTCCTCGTGGAATATGAGGGCTTCGTTCCACTCCTTGTCCCCACCTACTGGCTCCCTATCTACCAGATGAAACATTGTACCTCACTTTCAGGCATGCACTTCCTATTGCAATAGTAAGGAATTCTAGTTAGTTCGACTGGTAGCTTGGTAGCTCATAAAACAGAATCACAGAACAGAACCATCTTGAAAACCTCTAGTACCCATAAATTAGGACTTGGCTCTACTGAATATTGTGAATTTATTTAGTTTACAAACATCTTTCAGCACATTAGGTAGAGGGTTTTTTATTTTTTAACTAAGGAACTACTTCAGTCTTTGAGATCATTTTCAAATTAAATAATAAACATTAATGACATAGCATTTTTTTTTCATTTATTTTAGGGAAAGTTTCCAAGTACTAAGGCATATACAAACAAACAAACATACATACAAGGTGTATATACATATATATAAGGAAAGTTTGCATATGTGATACTAAACAGATGTCTATTTCCATAAACAGAACTTCAAAGAAGTCATGCAACAAAACTCCACTGAGAAATCTGGAGATTTCATTTTATTCTAGGAAGTATGACAAGTACTTTGATAATACATGTCATGTAGTATGTTCCTTGGGCTCCAGAGATCCCAAACAATGTAGATACAACAGAAGAACATAAGTAAAATTTGTGGCGATAGATTGCACATTAGCTTGAGCTCTCATTGAATGTAGCTCTGAATGGAGCATGTCATTGCTATCCTTGCTGTTTTTTGTATAACAATTTTTTTTTGTATAGCAATTTTTGTATAACAATTATATTTACGATAGCACTGAAATTATATTTGGGTAATATTTTATTCTCACTATGACATTTGGCTCTACTTTTCAAAGAGATTGCTTCCAGGGATTCCCTGTACTCTACTAACAAATGTCCTTTTGTTTCTATAAATATCAGTACACATGCAAAGAGAATTTTATGGGTAAATAGACACTTGTGTTCTTTCTCTATTCCTATATCTCAAAAAGGGGAAGAGCTGGAAGAACAGATTTAGGAATGAGGGCTTGACTAGGCAAAATGGTAAAAAAAAGGTTTATGGGTGTACTAGTTAGTATGTACAGTAATTCAGTGGGTAAAATCATCAAGAATGTAGTTGGAGTGGTTTATGACTAGCAGGTGTAAAATGCTGAGGAAAGAAGAAATTCTGAGTGAGGCTTAAGAAATATAAAGATCTAAGAGAATGTGTGGTTGACCTTCTAGACAGTCATGCAAGTATCATTTCTTGACTGTAGCTAACTCTCTAAAAGTAACTCCTATGTTTTTAGCTTTTAGCTTGTAGATTTTTTCTCTCATTCATAAGCCTAGGAGATAAAATGCAGGCAAAGAGAAAGTTTTGTCTCTACCAATCTATCTATTTGAATCACCATTCTGAGAAAGCTGTATGATAAACAAACTAAAATAAAAATACATTTAAAACATCTGGTTCCTAGAAATGATATATAACAGTGACAGAACCTGCATCCCTACTTGCAGTGCTTCTTCAGGCAAAATGAATAGCACCTTTCTCACAGATCCAGAATTGCTTTGTCAAACAGGAGTTACTGGCATAAATAATCCGTCCATATAAGGAAGCGCAGAAGATGTGTTCATATAACACTGTCCTAGAAAATTAAAAGATATGGATTAATAATGTCCTACTGACATCATGTACTGTATATCTCTATATCTGGATTTGTAGTCATAATGATTTGCCACTGGAATGTAGAGTTATTTCTCCTTTGGAGCTATTTTATTTCTACTATGTTGCCTTTTGGGGTCCAGGGCGTGTGACTGAGCTATAGTTTGTTACCCATTTTTCCTTACACAGGACAGGAATTTGTAGTCCTATAGCAGATTAAATGATATCCATGTTCCTTCATCACTGCACATGTGGCAAACATGGGAAAAAGGAATCATAAATGTCATGGAGTTTACTGGAGCCCAGAGGAGAGAACCACGCTGGTCTTAAGTTACGAAGGCTTACCAAGTTTTGGCTTCTCTTGAAAGAGCTGTTCCATCTTCCCAGTACCAGCCATTCCTTTCAGAGATGTATGATAATCCAACCCAATAAAACTGTGAATCCTGTGGCAGAGAGACCTGTAGCAATGGGAAGATCATCACAATAATATTTCAAAAATAATACCCAAGCTGTATATCTTCCAGCTGAGAAGGTTCTGCAGCCAAAGGAGACAACTCTTACTCAATAGGTAACTGTTTCTATGCTTGTTTTCCATGAAACAGTGCTGACTGCTCTGATTATAGAATCATTCAAATATCAGTTATTGAACTGTGTCAAGACAAATGTACCCCGGATCTGCAAAAGAACTGTTTTTATAAAGAAAAAAAATGTTTTGTCTCGCCTGCATTTAGGTATCTACACTGCCTTTATGTATCTACAGTTTGGATATAGACATGGGAACACTGTCAAGGCCCCAGTTAAGGTCTGCAAAGATATGGCCAACAGAGCCAGTGGAGCTTGAGATATGACTCATCTCATGTAGTGGGAGTGGTACAAAATAGTGACTGTATTGTAGATCTCCCACTGTCTGCAATGGAGCCTAAGAAAGTAGCTTTGAAGTTGCAGACCACTTACAATATAGATGCCTGATGTTAGGTGAGATGAATCCCAGCCTAGAGGGCAGATTCTGGTGCCTAAACATAGGCCTTTAACACCATTTGAGATAGCTTAAAATTTCAAGTTTTCACATATGGCTGATAGACAAGACCCAGAACCTGTGTCTTTATGAAGCACTACTTGAATGTGAAAGAGGACAATGCAGGTCATCTCAGATTGCACTAGACACCTATGCCTAGGAGCCTGGATCATTCCCTACATGTCCAAGTACTACCTAAGAGGTTCCTCATCATCTTAGCCTGTTCAGATCCTCCATATACTCTGCTACTGCTTATTAGCATGTTTAGGGACTCATTCAAAATCTAAAATCTACAGGTGGCTTAACCTGGGCTAGCTTCAGTCTGACTCCAGTTGCATATACCAAACATGGAAGAAAAAGCAAACACCTAGACGTCTGAGATCCAATGACCCAGGGATTTATATTTCATACCAAAATTATCTCGTGAACTCAGTGTTGAAGGTGTGGTGTTCAGGTGTTGCTCAGCAGTGTGAACCAGGATTCTGAGCTCAGGATCACAGAATCATAGAGTCACTTAGGCTGGAAAAGATCTTTAAGATCATCAAGCCCAATCATCACCTAACACTACCAAGTCCACCACTAAAACATGTCTCTAAGTACCCCAACCACGTCTCTTAAATACCTCTAGAGATGGCGACTCCACTACATCCCTAGGCAGCCAGTTCCAATGCCTAACCACTCTTTCTGTGAAGAGATTTATCCTGATAGCCAATATAAACCTTCCCTGGTGCAATCTGAGACTGTTTCCTCACATCTTGTCCCTTGTCACCTGAGAAAAGAGACCAACATCCTCCTTGCTGCAACCTCCTTCCAGGTAGTTGTAAAGAGGGACAAGGTCATTCCTCAGCTTTTTTTTTTCTTTTTTTTTTTTTTTCAGACTAAATAGCACCAGTGTCTTCAGACACTCCTTATAGAAAACTCCTGTTTTCTAGCCCTTTCACCAGCTTTGCAGTTCTTCAGTGTTGGTAGACTCAGTTATAAACCACTTCTCCACTTTTGTGTCTACCTATCTGATTTTCATTAAAAAAAAATTCAAATGGGCAACCTTTATGCTTTAAAATAAAAGAGAATTGAGAACCCCCATCTGAAACTGACTCCATATGGAAAAAAGAAGAATTTTCAGGGAACCGTCTTTCCTTTTAAAAGTTTTAGGTAGCAAAAAGCAAATAAGGAGGTTTGGACTTTGTATAAGCTTAATAGCTGGTGAAACAGAAGTTCCCAGGTATATGTGTACAATAAGTGAAAATATGGTCCTGCCAACAAATCACAGATTTTAAATTAGGTAGCAAATATAAATAAATAAATAAGATTACTCAAAACTGTTAACTCCCTAAATCTTATTTAGTCATCATAATATAATCCTCTTCAGTCTAGCCTTTCTGCCATCGTTAATGTCAATCTATGAAGGGTGTAACACAAGGACAAAACCCAACCTGTTTACTGTCACTTTGCACAGCACCATGGTGAAAGACAGCATGAATGACAGCACAATGGTTAATCGGCCATTCTAGATCAGGTGTAGATGTGGTTTTGATGCTAGGAGCCCTCAGAAATAAAACTTATGGAGAAAGATAACAGAAGTATGTATTTTGCATGCTGGGAGTCCCCTCCAAGCTGCTATAATGCAATTTGTTTTCTCTGTGAAAACCTAGAGGTAATTAAGGTATTTTATAAAATGTTTTATTTTATTCTTCATAACACACAATTTAGAAATTGTTTCAAGACATGAAAATCCTGTAGCTTGCAGGAAGACCACTTGACACAGGGAAAACCAAATGAAGGCACTGTAAATGACCAAACCATTTTCTGCCCGCCACATTTCTTGAAGTTAAAACACACTTGATGTAAAGGAATATATGAGGTTAAGGCTGTACCATCTTTGCTTTTTCTTTCAGCACAAGAAGAGTAGAGTTTCTAGAGGAACAGAACTCCTGGCTTTCCTTCCATGTTTTCTTCTGCTTTGAAATGTAGAAGCAGCTGTCAGCTCCACTGCTTTGCCAGCTTGCTGGACAGAGAGCACATTTTGTTTCTAAAAGTCAGAGAGAGAATATTATGCAGATCTGCAAGGAATACTAGGATTTTAACTGATGGTTTGTCTGGGAAAAGAAGATTAAGAGTAGCCACGAATCACCTGAGCTTCTGGGGGGCCTGTGAGAGATGAGTTATTTTGAATGTTAACATACACATATCCACATCTCAAATACTATCACAGTTAATAGCAAACAGTAGGTGATCAGGTTATTTTCCCTGTGATTGTATAGTCTCTCAGGCAATGGGCTCTCAAAGGGGATGATTTGGGTTTATTTATATAACCACTTTTACCATTGTTCTCTTTCCCTTCAGAACACAATGCTTCCCTCATTTCCTGCAGCTTCTTTCCTTCTGCAGAATCCTTGGGAACCTGAAAAACTGAAGTGAATGAAAATTCTTATCAGAGTACTTTCTTTAAAGAGTTTTAAATTGTAGCTTTGGGCATTCTTTTACTATCTGTTTCATTTGCAAGTTGATTTGTGTGTGTACATCATCTTCATTTCATTCCTTTTTCAAAGGGGAGGGGAGAGGAGAGGAGAGGAGAGGAGAGGAGAGGAGAGGAGAGGAGAGGAGAGGAGAGGAGAGGAGAGGAGAGGAGAGGAGAGGAGAGGAGAGGAGAGGAGAGGAGAGGAGAGGAGAGGAGAGGAGAGGAGAGGAGAGGAGAGGAGAGGAGAGGAGAGGAGAGGAGAGGAGAGGAGAGGAGAGGAGAGGAGAGGACACTTTCAGCCAAATGCAAATTTATTACATATGCATTTAATAACTGTCCACAACTACCTGAAGAACACTTACAAAGAGGGAGCAAAACTGCCCTGGACAACAGAAAGTGATATAACAATGGGCAATGACTGCCACAAATTGAGATTTGCTCTATTCAGGTTGGACACTAGGAAAAGTTCTTCACCACAAGTGTGGTTCAGCAGTAGAAAAGGAAGTGGTAACATCTCCACTCTCAGAGTTTTTCCAAAGTAATATAGACAAAGCTACAGATTATATTATCTAGGGTTACTGATAGTCCAACTGCCTCTAAGCTAACACTTCTGTGATGCTACAGAACACCCTGAGTGTCCTAGGCATTTGCAACTGCTTCCCTCCCCCTGAAAAGAAGCTGGAGACTCTATCTCTGCTTCCATAAGCAATGTGGCTTCACCTTCAGTTGTTAATTGAAATGTTTCTACGGAAAATCTGTTGTAATCTTTGGGCAAATTCACCAGTCCCTATACTTTGATATATAGATTACATCATAAAATTGTCATTCCTGAAAAAAAACAACAACCTGCAATCCAAGAAAGAGGGAATGATAACTGAAATATTCCAGTAACAGTCACAGGGGGTCACTATTACCCAGCGTAGCCGAGAGGATGAATCTTCTAGCTATGAACACTGGGAATCTGAGAAAGGGTGCAGTCTTTTACTCCTCGTTTACTCCTTTAAATGCAGTTTCGGCTGTTAGTGTGGGAGTATTGTTGCAACTGGAAGCTTTTCTGGAGGCCAGTGTGGATGGGGTAAAGATTGTAAATGCAGATCAAGGTTATCTGGAGTGACTTGTGCAGATGCACAGTGGAGAGGAGATTTGATAGGAAATTGCTGTTCTTGCCATACTATTTCCACAGGTCTTTGCAGGAATGGTCAACAGGGGCAGATGAAGTAGTAGTACTGCTGGGATTCACTCCCATAATAGTACCCCAGGACAGCACAGTACTTACACAGGAACAGCAAGGCCACCAGCCCCATGAGCAACACCAGGCTCAAAATGAAGAAAGCAAAAGCCACTGGCCACCTTTTGGCAGATGAGGCAGAGACTCCTGGAACAACAACAACAAAAACACATTTAGCAACAAAAAGAACAGTTCTCACCACCACACAGTGATATTGCCTCCTCTCTGACATAACCACTTCATATTTATCTCTTCTGCAGAGCTTCTTTTTTACTTATTGCAAAGTTTTTATTATCACTGTCCTGAATTTCCAGGAATTTTTTATTTGTTTGTTTTGAGAAATATTAGTCTACCCACTGAGAATATTTATTAACTGAGGCTCTAATGCTTCAAGGCAAAACCTTGTATCATGAGGAAGGAGACCAGACTAGATTTTGCAGTTCACGTAGTCCTGGAAAGAATGAAACAAGCTCTAAGTCTCTCCACCTCAAATGGGAAAAAAAAAAAACAAAAAAAAAAACCAACAACAACAAAAACAACAACCAACCAACAAACAAACAAAAAAACACAACAACATATAGTGTTGGATATAAAATTAATTTGGGGCACTGTTATTGGAATTTCTAAATATTTGCAATGTTTCAGCCTTAAACTGTGCATCTTTCTTCAGGCTCTTTCTTCAGATTTCTATTAGGGTTCCATGTCTCACCAGTAATATAGTCCTCCAGAAATTCACAGCTGACTCTCTCCCGATTAAAATATTTTCACATATGTTTATAATTCTTTTGGGAAGTGGTGCTCTGCAGTTTTCTATAATACTCTTCCCAATCTGTTCGCTAGTGTTCAGGCTGCATATATCAACAGTTATTATTTGAGACCAGTGTATCAGAGCAAGCACGTCCAGAGAAAAAGCCTTTTGTAAGGTGAGAAGAATTAACCTCCAGAGGTGCACAGATGTCCGTAACTCAAACATACATAGCAAAAGTTGAGGGAGATTGCCCTAACCCTCATTGATCAATGCAATTTCAAAAGACCACAGATGACACTGCATTGCAGACTGATGTGCTGCAGGGTAGACCTGCCATTTCTAGGGTCTTAGACATGTTAGAAATTAGCTGTAAGTGTAGCAGAGCTCAGGAAAGACCAACATCAAGTCCTGTACCTCTAACAGTGCAACTCCATGCACCAGTACAGGTGGAAGACTGACAGGCTAAAAAGCAGTTGTGCTGAAAAGGACTTCAGGGTCCTGGTGGACAAGGTGAATGTGAGCCATCAGTGTGTCCTTGTATCAGTGAGAGCTGACCAGCACTGGGCTCTATTGGCAAGACTGTAGCCAGTACGTTGAGTGAAGTGGTTGCTGGTCTACTTGGCATGAAGCCACATCTGGAACACTGTGTCCAAAGTGGAGCTTCCCAGCTCAAGGGAGCTGTCAGCTCACTGTAGAGAGTCCAGCAGAGGACCATCAAGATTCACAGATTCACAGATTCACAGATTTCTCTAGGTTGGAAGAGACCTCAAGATCATCGAGTCCAACCTCCGACCTAACACTAAGTACTCCACTAAACCATATCCCTAAGCTCTACATCTAAACGTCTTTTAAAGACCTCCAGGGATGGTGACTCCACCACCTCCCTGGGCGGCCCGTTCCAATGCTTAATAACCCTTTCGGTAAAGAAGTACTTCCTAACATCCAACCTAAAACTCCCCTGTCGCAACTTTAGCCCATTCCCCCTCGTCCTGTCACTAGGCACGTGGGAGAATAGACCAACCCCCACCTCTCTACAGCCTCCTTTCAGGTAACTGTAGAGAGCGATGAGGTCGCCCCTGAGCCTCCTCTTCTCCAGGCTGAACAAGCCCAGCTCCCTCAGCCGCTCCTCGTAAGACTTGTTCTCCAGACCCCTCACCAGCTTGGTCGCCCTTCTCTGGACTCGCTCGAGCACGTCCATGTCCTTCCTGTAGCGAGGGGCCCAAAACTGAACACAGTACTCGAGGTGCGGCCTCACCAGAGCCGAGTACAGGGGCACAATCACTTCCCTCGACCTGCTGGCCACACTGCTTCTTATACAGGCCAGGATGCCGTTGGCCTTCTTGGCCACCTGAGCACACTGCTGGCTCATATTCAGCCGACTATCCACCAATACTCCCAGGTCCTTCTCGGCCAGGCAGCTTTCCAGCCACTCATCTCCCAGCCTGTAGCTCTGCTTGGGGTTGTTGCAGCCCAGGTGCAGGACCCGGCACTTGGCCTTGTTGAACTTCATGCAGTTGACCTCAGCCCATCGCTCCAGCCTATCCAGATCCTCCTGCAGAGCCTTCCTGCCCTCGAGCAGATCGACACACACACTTAGCTTGGTGTCGTCTGCAAACTTACTGAGGGTGCACTGGACGCCCTCATCCAGATCATCAATAAAGATATTAAAGAGGACCGGCCCCAGTACAGAGCCCTGGGGGACTCCACTAGCGACCGGCCTCCAACCAGATTTGACTCCATTCACCACAACTCTCTGGGCCCGGCCATCCAGCCAGTTTCTAACCCAGCGAAGCGTACGCCAGTCCAAGCCCCGAGCAGCCAGTTTCTCGAGGAGAATGTTGTGGGGAACGGTGTCAAAAGCCTTACTGAGGTCAAGGTAGACCACGTCCACAGCCTTTCCCTCATCCACCAAGCGCGTCACTTGGTCATAGAAGGAGATCAGGTTCGTCAAGCAGGACCTGCCTTTCATAAACCCATGCTGACTGGGCCTGATCGCCTGCTTGCCCTGCAAGTGCCGCGTGATGACCCTCAAGATAATTTGCTCCATGAGCTTCCCCGGCACTGAGGTCAAACTGACAGGCCTATAGTTCCCCGGGTCTGCCCTCCGGCCCTTCTTATAGATGGGCGTCACATTGGCTAGCCGCCAGTCAACCGGGACCTCCCCCGATAGCCAGGACTGCCGATAAATGATGGAAAGCGGCTCGGCCAGCTCCTCCGCCAGTTCTCTCAGTACCCTTGGGTGGATGGTCAAGATAGGTGGCTGAAGTACCTGGGCTTGTTTAACCTGGTGAAAAGGATGCTAAGGGTGGACCTAATTTCAGTCCTCCACTCCCTAAAAGGGCTTTATAAATGGAGCTAGACTCAACTCAGAAGTCTAGAGGAAGGGTATAATACAGCAGTCACAAGATGCATTAGGAAAACTTCTGCTTAGATATGAGGAAAAAAAATATTCTCCTTCAGCACTTGGAACAAATGCCCAGAGATACTGTGAGATCTCCATCCCTGGAGGTTTCCAAAACTCAAGTGGACAACACCCTGAGCAACTTAATCAGACATTACAGCTAGTCCATTCAAAAAGCAAATAGTGAGAGGTGAGCTATATAGGTCCCTCCTAAACTAACTTGTGCATAGGTCTATCTACTTTACATGACCTTCATGCGCATTGCGAAGCCATTTAAGAGTTTCCTGAGCTTGCCACCTCATTTCTTTCCAGGAAACTCTGCCTTTATACTTGACTTCCTAATATTCATCCTTAGTTTTCTGTCTCCTGCTTGTTAACAGCTTCTCCATCCTCCTTTTCAAGCAATCATTCTCAGTGGATAGCCCTAGATCTTTTCCAAACAGTATCAGATTGATATTAGTTTAGTCTTTGACTACTCTACTCTACTCCTAAATAGCATCAATAATACTTATTTCACACATAAGCCTGCTGGTTAAATTCTGAGCAACAGCAACTGTGTTCAAGCTCACCTTTTTATGGGCTCAGATATTTCATAGGCACAATTCACTACCTTAGTTAACTCTCAATCTGGTTATAGAAACATTTTGAGCATAAATAAATAAAAATAACCCCCCATAAGAGATTACATTCGCTATTAGGCCTTATAAACAGGGTAGTTTTAGAATTCCAATGGCTGAGGAAACTGCTTCAATTTCCAAAGACTGCATTATCTGATAAAACTATAGTGCCTTCCTCTCTTGCAGTGCCCTGCTGTTATAAATGAGTTGTAACAACAACAACAAAAAAAAAGACCACAAACAAACAAACAAAAAACCTATATAAAGGTAAAATTTGTCTTCTGTATTAAAGCAAATAGGAAAAAAATAATAACTGTAGTATATATAGATCTCAAAGACTTCAGAAAAAATATCTTCTATGATCAGACACTACAGCACACAAGACTTCATTATTATTCTCTGTGCTGTTTCTATGAGCTTTAATTAAGAGTAGACTATGTAAATTCAGGTTACATCCTGACTTAGATAGAAAAATAATTTTCATCTGTACTTACTGTCTACTGTACCACAACTGACTGGAGCATTAAATGCAGGATATTTGTTGCTGTTTGAATATCCACGAGTAATAACTGAAGCTGGGGGTCGTAAATTTAATGTGGTGTAGCCTTCCTCATCCTCCATCTCCAGCTTGTCACACTTTTTTCTGGCAACAGCAGTACTTGGGAGATGGGGCACTCTGCAGCAAGACCAAAGCTGGAGCAATGGGAATGGTTTACATTTCAGCATTTTCAGTGAAACCACGAAGGAAGCTGGCTCTGTTCTGATTACTGTGTCGTAGTGAAAGTGTAACACATTGAAAGCATGTCAAGAAGATACAATTACTCTGTCAAGGATGGGTAGTAATTTCTTCTTGAACATGAAGACCAAGAGTCTTGGTTCCTGACTGGAGCCTAAGACTGTTTACTTCAACTACCTATCTGATCTGATCCTGTAAATATAGCAAACATTAGGATTTTCTACCTCCTTGAAATACAATGCTCTCAAAATAGTTGCTATTTCGAGTTATGCTGTGAGAGATAACTGTTTAAGCATCAGAGCACAAATACAGCACAAGAGCTGCATTGAGAGCAATAGGTTGCATTTCCAAATGCTATTAAGAAAGAAAGGAAAAATGAAATTATTTTGAAAACTTTCACTGAAATAAATGCTACAAATACAGCCAATGGTACTCCAAGCCATGCTCCTCTAACTTCCATGTGCATATTTAGACTGGGATCTAGTTAGGAAGATCCAGAAAGAGAACCATTAGGGGAAAATCCTAATCTCTGAATCTGAAAAAAATAATCAAATCAGATTTAGAAGGCAAGTAACAAGTGGAGAGGATGAGAGTACCTGATTTATCAAGAAAGGCTAACAGGGATCTCCATGTATCTTGGCACTGAATTCTGAGTGATTATGACAGATGATGTTTGCTTTTTTGTGTTAAGAAGGGCTGTGAGCAGGCAAGTAGGAAGTCTGCAAGTTAATACATATACATCCTGGGAGGTGTGCAGTCAATTCTGTGGGATATTTTATAAGAAAAGAGCTTTGCTCCTCCCCAGACACAACAGAGCAATATGTGGAGCTGAGAAGCATATTTCAGGAGCAGGGCTTTCTCTTCTGAGGGGTGAGACTGCCAGGTGGAAAGAGCTTAATAGAAATCCTTTAGCAGAAAAGGAAGTGAGTGATACAGCACTGAGATGAGGAAGGAAGGAATGAAAGAAGGAAGGAAGAGAGAGAGAGAGAGAGAAAGAAAGAAAGAAAGAAAAAGAAAAAGAAAAAAAAAGAAAAAGAAGAAGAGAGAAAGAGAGAAAGAGAAAAAGAAAGAAAGAAAGAAAGAAAGAAAGAAAGAAAGAAAGAAAGAAAGAAAGAAAGAAAGAAAGAAAGAAAGAAAGAAAGAAAAAGGAAGGAAGGAAGGAAGGAAGGAAGGAAGGAAGGAAGGAAGGAAGAAAGGAAGGAAGGAAGGAAGGAAGGAAGAAAGGAAGGAAGGAAGGAAGGAAGGAAGGAAGAGAGAGAAAAAGAGAAAGAGAGAGAGAGAGAGAGAAAGAAAGAAAGAAAGAAAGAAAGAAAGAAAGAGAAAGAAAGAAAAAGAAAAAGGAAGAAAGGAAGAAGAAAAGAAAGGAAGGAAGGAAGGAAGGAAGGAGGGAAGGAAGGAAGGAAGGAAGGACGGATGGACGAGAGAGAGAGAAAGAGAGAAAGAGAAAGAGAGAGAGAGAGAGAGAGAAAGAAAGAAAGAAAGAAAGAAAGAAAAAGAAAGAAAGAAAGAAAGAGAAAGAGAATGGAAGGAAGGGAGGAAGGGAGGAAGGGAGGAAGGGAGGAAGGGAGGAAGGGAGGAAGGAAGGAAGGAAGAGAGAGAGAGAAAGAAAGAAAGTTCAAAGTGCGGAAGAGAGAAGAAAAACTGAGCTGACAGGATGGTGAAACCAGGAGCTTGACATGATTGATATGGCCACAGCCTGGGTCAGAGAAAGGCAAGGCAACACTGAGGATCTCTCTGCTGTTGCAGGGTATGCAGAGGTCAGAGTGCAGAAATGGCTTATCCATCCTCACTCTCTATCTCTAGTCATTTGCCTTTTTCCAGTGCTGAGCTGTAGTCCTTAAACATCTTCAGACAGTGACTGACTCTCTGTAACAGAGCAATTGCCCAGACATGGTGATTCATGTTGTGGTGACATGGTGAGTCAGAAGGAAAATGCAAGAGAGGAATTTCTGTGGTAGCTGTTCCTGTTCCTGTGTAAATTTCAGAGTTTCCTGTTTGCAAAATAACAACAGAATGGAAATACACTATAATGACTGAGCTGTTCTTACTATCTTCTTGTGCAGATGGTAGATTTTTTCAGAACAGAAATACTTCTGGCTGCATGTATGCTTGAATTATGTTATCCATATGCAAAGAGAAGGTGTGAGGGAAAAGCTGGGAGTAAAGGATATTTCCAATTGGTTTTCCTATACAGGCAAACACAAAAGGTGTAGCATTCAGTGTGTATTCATGATGCCTTCATAATACCTCATGAGTGCCTCATACTAAATATGGTGCAAAAATACTTGTGCATCAGCCCTGAAAATTTTGTTTTGGCACCTTAGTGTCAAGGGCTTTTCTGCAGATAACTGGGAGTCAAATATGTCTATGCTACTGCATTAGGCCGCAGTTTTCTGTGACTAACCTCTTCAGTCTTTACAACAACTTCTCAAGCACTAAATGAAAACCCTTTGCAATAACTTTTCTCTCATATGATTTTCAGGAGGGAAAACAGGATGTAAAAGGCATTTTCCTGTATTATTTTCATAGATCTGAATTCAATAAGCAGCCTGATGAATTATTATTTTTATTATTGTTATTACAGAGTCACCCTTTAAAATAGATTCTGCTGCAAGAATAGAAGTAACAGTTTGTAACAAAGGCAATATGATGAGGCTTCGCCATCACTCTGTCCATTTAATGATCCAGGAAGGCAAAATTTCTTGTTTCTTCAGAATAAAATGACAAGGAAGATAGATTAAGACAAGAAGTTTTGGTCTACATTTGAACATAACAGATGTGTAAAAGTTATCAGAACAAAATGTCTCTATTAACTAGAATGTGACCTTGCAAATTGCAATAGCTAGAGTTTATCACTTGGGAGGCAGGAGGAGTAGATTTTAGAAAAGTGAAACACACCGCTGTGTACAACTGATTCAAAAATGCCATCACAACCAATACATAATCAGCAAATTTCTAATATCTCTCCCTCTGTAAGCAAAACTTTCTTTTAATGTAAAATACAGTCAGACAATGCACCTTTAAATCCTACAATGTTTCACCACCACCAGGATGTGTCCTTTGCCATCTTCAGCCTTGCTGGACTAGATTTTTCACTTCAGTACTGTGAACAACTGCAGTAAATGGTAGGACACTGCCTTCCCTCCTTCTTCTCTGGAGTGTTTTTGTTTGTTTGTTTGTTTGTTTGTTTGTTGATTGTTTGAGTGTTTTAGTTATTGTTTTTTGGAAAGAAAAAGCTAGCTGCTTCTGTTTTAGTACACTAGTGCACTGTGAAACTACTCTAATCCCAGCTGCCTTTGCAGTAACAGATACAGTTCCTGCACCACAGAGTGGTTTTGGACAAGAAGTAAGGTCACCTGAAAGACCAAGGCCACAGAAAGGTACGATGTAGCCTTGTGGCTTCCTATTGTGTGGACAGCTGTCAATCTGAGCTCATGTCTGTCTTCAACAAACTTTCAAAAAAAAAAAAAAACAGGATTCACCCATCTGCTCTTAGGCCTATCTCACAAACGAAGAAACATCCTAGAAACACCTTTTCTGTTACCTTGCAGTAACTCTGTTGTTAGAGAAAACAAGATCAGACTTATTTGTTTATTTATTTATTTGTGGCGAATTATTTATGCCAAAAGGCCCTTCATTAGCAAGAGAGGATATGGCATGCTCAGGACACCTTCCATGTCAGATTTCTCATATATCTAATATAAACACCAAGAGACTCTCTGGGAAGTCACTGGGCAGAAGATCTGCATTTTCACTGCAAAAGACAGGAACAGGTACAAAACAAATTGAAAGGAACGGCTATGAAATGTTACCACAGAGATGTGAATGATGAGTTACCATTATTCATATTGTTCAAGAACACCCTGGCCCACCTTTTGAGAATAATTGTTTGTGTGTTGTATATTCCATCCTAGTAGTGTATTAAAGCAGTCAGACCAACAAGACCTCAGAAGCGTGTCCTGAATGGAAGCATTTAATCTTCATCATTTGTGTTATGTTACAACTACACGGTTATGAACCAACAAGTGGTATTAGGGCTGTTATCAGTGGATGGTGGTAGGAGCAATATCTTTATACATTTGCCTTGATACTGTTTTTTTTTTTTTGCTCTTGGGCAACCACTTTTGCCCATTTTGTCCATCACTGATGTTGGCTAAAACGGAGTAATAGTTTGGCCATTTTGGAACTGGAACAACAGGCATGGATTGCTCCTGGAGCCCATCACCATAAGTGTTTCCTTAGTGTGAAGACATTTTTACATGTGTCTGATAGAGAATGAAAATGGGAAAATGTATTAGGTCTGACCCAACATATTTAAATTCTCATGTGATAAATTAGAAAAAAAAAAATCAGCCATGTCGAACATCTTCTAAATATAAATATTCTCATAATCCTCTTGATCTGACAAGCCATTCCTCTTGCTGGTTGTTGTTACGTCGCTGCAATTGGATGGCAGGCTTTTCACAGACATAGTAATTAATTTCATCACATCGATGGCTGTATATGACACGATTGTAAATATATCCGCATAAGTGGGGAAGTTGTAAATTATTTGTCCTAGGATGGAAAAATCTTTATTATTTCATCTCACCTCATTCAAATTGTACATTCTCACACTTTTCAGAGAGAGCCATCTTTGCAAGAAGTCCTCATTTATCTTTCACAAAGAATACATAACCCCAACAAAGAAACAAAGAGTTTAGCAACATAATGCAACAACACCTAGGAGGCTGGCCTTGTCCTGAATATGCCTACAAACACTCCTAGCAGACTGTAAGGCTGGATTCCAAACCTTCGCTGTACCTGACAGTAAGAAACACTAACTGCTGGGTACTGAGTGTAGAGTATCAGTTAAGAGGACACTGTCCAATAATGAAAATTGGCAAAGCAGGCTGGAAAGCAAGAAGAAAAATATATTGTATTTCTGAAATAATATGTTAAACAGAAGTGAAGTTATTCTAGAAAATAAATGGTGCCTTATCTTAAAATAAAATAAAATAAAATAAAATAAAATAAAATAAAATAAAATAAAATAAAAAGCACAAAGCAAAACACTTTTCTCTTGGAGTTTTTTCCATGTGTCCTCACTGAAACAAGATGTCAAATACAAGAGAAATGTATGACATTTATGGTCAGTCTGAAACTAAATTGTGAATAGAAACTTCCAGGCACCTTTTTTCCCGCCAGCACTAGTGCCTAGATCAGCCTAGAATCAGTCCTGGGTGAGGCTAAGAAAAGTCTGAAATGGAAAAGGAAGACCCAGAATACACAAAAAGTTGCATAGAAGCTGTCTATCCTATGTTTTTTTTGATGTTAGAAGAAGTGGGAGTAGCATATGGGTGAGGACCAAATTTATGTACTGCATTATTAAAACTTACCAAGACTTTTGTTCTTCTGTAACAGTTGTGTTGTCTGCCCAGAACCAGCCTTGCTTTTCAGCTCTAAATGATAATCCAAGCCAGAATGTTTTTCTAGGAATTTTTTTAACCAGTTCCTATGCAAAGTAAGAATAATTCAAAATAGATATTCAAGACATTGTCACAGAAGTTGCAAGCATTGATGGAAACTGCTCAAAGAACATAAAAAAAAAAATATTGCTAACCTATCATGACCACTTCTGCTCTTAAAGGAAAGGTCTACTGTCCAAAGAGAGATGATAGGAGAGCTACTTTTAATCACAAAGATACACTTACAATCCTGAAGGACAATGTCACCCTTATCTACCTGATTTAAACCCTTTGAGAGAAACATTGGATCATTGTTCTCCCTTTTAATTATGCATCATTCCTCCCCTTTTACTTTGCCCTTAGCATTTTCATCAGTGAAAAGAAAGCTGCTCCAAGGAACCATTGGGTTTGATTTGTGAAACATTTACATGTGGCTGCATCATCATTTACTTGTTTCCAAAAGCTGAAACATGACAAGTAGAGGAGGTTTTACAGTTAGGCAGTTAGTGATATTCCCTTCTTAAAAAATTCTCTTACCAGAACAGGTAAGAAGATAAACTGAAATGATGCTGACTTTCTCCCTCCTATTTGAGGGAAATCTCTGAATATTTGAATTTTTTTTTTCTGTTGCTCTCCTCCTTCACTTCCCATTCTTACTCCTATGGCACTTCTCCGTTTTCTTTTTTTCTTCATCTCTCTTGGTGCCCTGATTAAGAAAGGTAGAACAAACTGCACCTCTCAATCTTTGTAGTAACCAATTTGAGAAGATGAGAATAAAGTTACTTTCCCTTCATTCTGGGGGAAACATTGCACCCTGCAGCTCAGCGAGGGGAGAATCCCCATTGTCATGTGTTGGAGGGCAGACAGGCCAAGCTCTGACCACTAGCTCTTGGGATATATTTTCTGCCTTCACTTCCAATAGGTGTGCTGTGATCTTGTGGTAAAAGCATTATTTCAGTCTACACCTGGCATTTTATCTTCCCACCCAAGTTTGTTTTCACTTACTAAAATGTTAGGCCAGACTTCAGCAACTCATTCCCAAGTGTTTTCATCTTATTTGAGAATGAGACTAATTCTGGTGGAAAGAACTTTCACAAAACGGGGATAACTATGGTTTGTCTGGTGGGAGAACAGGTTGAAAGAGGTTTTCACACTCACATCTTAGCAAATCCTTGTAAGGATCCATAACACTTGTTAAATTAATGACTAAACAGACATAAACCTACTTTCACCAGTCATTCTAGTAGTAAGAGCCACAGCAAACCATGGTAAGATGTTTTGTTGCTGACCACCAGCAGCTGAAAGGACAGCATTTTCTGTGGCAGTGACCAGACCTATGTCTTAGCCCTTGCCAGAGCAACATAACCACTGCAGAAAATGTCCTGCTCAGCTCACAGTGCCATTTAAGAAAATGACATGTGAAGTGCCAGGGAACTGCTAACTTCATAGTCCCTCTGCTGTGTAATGGAAGAACTGGGGCTGTCCTAACTTACAGGGTCTATGCCCTCTACCAAACTCATCAGGCTAACATTGCTGTTCTTGCAATAGGGCAGCTTCCTTCATTCTAAAGAGTCAGAAAACAGGCCATACCAGCTTTGCTGTATCTTTTACCAGCAGAAGAGTAGAGTTTTGTGAGGAACAAAACCCATTACTCTGTTGCCATGTCTTCTGTTCAGTAGAGTGGTAGTAACACGTATCACCGTCACCTGGCCACTTCCAGTTTGTAGGGCAGAGCACACAGTTTAGATCTGGAAAAGAAAACTGTCACTTCATTGCTGCTCCTAGGCTGCCCTTGGCATAATATCATTCTCGACCTGTGGCAACAAAATTCCTATAGAGCAGGGATGTTTGTGGCTGTCCTAATTCAGTCAAAGTCTCAGTGTGGTCCCAGAAGGTTTGGGTAATGAAAGTGATGAAAACTTAATCACTGCCCATCTCATTCCATTAGGCCTTGAGGGAGCTTCAGGTGTTGCAGATGAGATTTATTTCAGGATTCTGCAGTGATGAGTTCGCTTCATGTGAGTGAACCCATCTGGATTCACATTTTAGGTAATGGAAAAAACAGGTGTGAAAAACATTTTTTTTTGTCATTTCAGTTGTCTTTCTTGGGAGGAAATGGACTGTATCCTTGCACTGACAGTTTCTCTTCATTGACTAAGCAGGAGTCCTAGACAGTTAGTTTGTATGTTGAACAATATCTGTACAAATGAAATGAAATCCCCCTTCTCAACAGTCACAACAGGATTTCTGACTCCTCTGAATGTAGTTTCTGAAGGCAACTGCTTCTCTCACTGGCTCGTTGTCAGATGCCACTTAAGTAACTGAACTGTGGCAAACTGATTTCACAAACAGTTCTGCACTGGACACAGTCAGGAGACAGAGTAAATAAACTCTCGGGCTGTTTTAGCTGATGCTTCAGCACACATCATCTCAGACTTTAGGAGATTTCTGTCTTACCTGGGGAGACTACTAGCACACTGTCCTGCCTGCGGACTTCTGTTTGCATAGAGTGGAGTAAGTTGTTTAACTCTCAGACATCACTGTAAAATCTCTAACTGGGTTTGTCTATTAGATGCAGATAAGCATATCACAGAGGTCACCAAACTAGGAGTAACTGAACTGGCATGTCCACAAGGCATCCCATAGAACCTCTTTCTTATGCAGACCAAATCCTGATACCTAGGTACTGCTGCCAAACTCAATGCCAGTGTGCATCTGGCCAGGTTGGGCCGCAGGAACTGCATGGAGGCAGACATGATCATTGCCTACTTTCTAGGTGGTCACATCTGGGAAGACACAGACTCATATGGGGAGGCAGACTTGAGTAGACACAGAAGACACACCTCATTTTCTTCCCTGTCACATTGAAAGCCAAAACCTCATGGAAACATGTTAATTTACCATTATTTTGAAGGTCTTTTCTTCCTCCCAAGCACAGCTGATTTCCAATTGCTTGCAGCATTTTTGAGAAATGTGCATGCAGATCATTCTTTGTCATGTTGAGGTCTCTAATCTGTGTCCTGTAATCCTTGGAACCTTGGGAAACTGAAACTTACAGTAAGAACTCCCTGTACTGTTCACCAGGGAATGGCTTAGCAGGTTAGTAGGGAAAAATAAACCATATGAGAGATATTCCTCCCTGAATGGTTACTTGTAAGGGCTGCTGAGGTGGAGAACATTTGCATAGTGTATTTCTACAGCTATGGCTGTTTGACTAGTGGAATTCTATTTCTCATTTGGCCATGAATGAATAAAAAAAATCAGTGTCACTTTTAGCATATATTTCCATGGTATTGTTTTCCAGGCTGTGCTTCTTTTCTAAAAACATGAACTTCAGCTCTGGATCACACATTGGAATTGTTACAGATGTGAAATAATGGAAACAGCCTCTTTACTGTGATACAGAGCTTTTCCCTTCCCTTCAGATCCAGAATTACTCAAACTTGTCAACAGCAAATTAACCCATCATTAGTCAGTACAGCAGGATTGTGAACACAGTTTTAAGGAGACCAGACAATGGCAGCCACAGAAAGCAGTTAATCTCCTATTCCAGTTCTTTCCAGCTCCTCTCCTTATTGCTCACTTCTAGCCTCATCACATCTAGAAGAGAATAAAGATGCTGTGGCAAGTGAATATATCTGGGAAGGCTGACTTGCTGTTGTCTTGGTTTGCCTGTTCTCAGCTGAACCAGAAATTGCACCTGAAGGAGATGTCAGTCTGATATCATTCAGTAGCTTGAGCCCCCCAGCGAAAAAAAAATGCATTGATACTTACATAAAATTGCCAGAGTCATCAGCCCCATCAGCAATGCCAGGCATATTGTGATCAAAATCAGGACTACTGGCCACCAAGAGTGGGATGAAGTGGGAAGTCCTAGGAATAATTCAGTGTTGAATTGGTATTGTGATACTAAGGGAATGGTGAACACACATTAGCTTCATTAAATTCCAGAGATCTTTGTGATGTGTAAGTCAATAAATCATTGCTTTCTACATTACGGTAGTATATTCCTGCTGCAGAGTGTCTTTGCACACAGTAGAAGATGGCCAGACAAGGTAAGAGAGCGAGAGACCACAACAATGCAGTGGAGAATGTGGACAGCCTCAGTCCTTTACAAGGTGATAAACTGTGAAATCAAGGTATTGTGAATTTTAGAAAACAGATTACTGAAAGCTGAAAACAAATATGTACTATATTGTTGTGGCAATTTGTGATGTGCAGTATATTTCTGTGGTAATCTGGTAAATTTGCGTGCTATAGTAAAGTCCCGTGGCAATTCTTGGTATTTAAGGTTTCTAGCTAGTATTTCACAAAAATGGGAAAGCACTAAATCCAAGGCAGATATTAAGTTTGCCACAATATAAGCTTTGTGGACAGTTGCAAACAGCTTGACTTAGTACAATAAAGTCAGTAAAAAAAAGAAACATGGAGAAGAAATTGCTAGTCTAGAAAAGTGAAAGGTGGATTTAAAATTGGACAGTGAAGTGCTCAAGGAACAGGAACTGAAAGGATGAAGGAACAGGAGTGGGAACTATGCAGAAAAATGTGCAATCTGTGGTCAACATCTGTGGTGAAGCAAGCCCAGGCAGAATGTAATACAAGACCTCACACTGTAGAAACCCAAGCTGAGGAACTATAACAATTGAAAGAAATTCAAACACCAGATGTTGTCTTGAACTGTGGCATAGTATTCAAAGTGTTGATCCGCTTGTGCTGCATCGAAGGAAGTAAAAACTTCCTTCAACATGCTGGCCATGATTCTGCTCATGTAGCTCAGTAGGTAGCTTACAATGAAAGCATGTTTGCAATAATAAATCACTGCTTGACTCATATTTAACCCCTCCATTCACCAAAAACATTCCAGCAGGGCTCTCCACAGCCAGACTGCTTCCCAGTTTGTATCACTGACTGGGATTAGTCCGGCCCCACTGCACAAATTCATGCTTCCCCTTGTGCAATTTGATGGAGTGTCTGCTTACCCAGTCCTCAAGTTTCTTAAGGTTCCTTTGTATTGAAGTTCTGTCATTTGGTCAACCACTACCCCTGATTTAGTATCATTATAAATTTGCTGAGGACATGCTCAGTGTCATTTTTCAGGTTCTAGATTGAACACTATTGTCTCAATATCAACCCCTGAGGTATTCTGCTTATTTCTAGCCACCAAACAGACATTCAGACATCGCTTATTCCCCTTTGAGCCTAGTAGTCTAGACAGATTTCAACCCACCTCACAGCCCACTACCCAGCCTCTACTTCTTCAGCTTTAAAATGACAATATCAGTAAGAGACACTGACAAAAGTCTTGCTAAATATATATTACATCTTCCTCTCTCCCTGCTCCCACATTTCATCATAGAGTACAACCCCAGTCTAGAGAAGGGCTATAAATACTTAGTATTGCATAAAGGTAGAAATACCCAAGCCATTGAAAAAAAAAAACAACAAAAGAAAAACTCTTCCCTTCTGCATTATTTTGCAAAGACTGATCTCACAGGCAGTGAGCAATAAAAGACAATTGGAGATAAAGCCTGCACAGGAGAATCATATGCCTTTCACATCTTAACAAGACATAAGGATACATTGACTGCTGGCACATGTATTTTTTACAGTCAAGGTGCTTCTGTACATGTTCTGAAGCTGAATATTAGGTATCTGGAGAGCCTCAGTAGTAGAAATTTAATTCAATAAGGCAGGCTGATAAGTAGACTAGCATGAATTGGAGTTAAAGGGCAAAAATAAATTGCTCCTACCCCTACAAAGTTACAGTTCCAGGCTGAAGACTGAAAGCATTATAGCCCACATTCCTTGAAACATTTAGATGAGAAGAAAGATTTTATGGTCTAATCATGAGGTTTCATATATAAATACAAAGTATTTTCTGGAGAGCAGTATGAATTAAGACCAAGGAGTAGTTTTAGCTTTGACTGTTTTATTTGAAGTATTGCCTTAAGAGTTTCTTTAGGTAAAGTTCCATGTAAAATACTGTGCAACCTTACACTACTACTGCTACATCTGGCACAGCCAAATGATCCTTGGACTAGGTCCTCCTTCCTCTACAGTAGGCCTCTTGTGGTCCCAGAATGGATAGATTTATAGATTGTGTTTTTTGTTTGTTTGTTTGTTTTTCCTTTCCTTTTTTCCCCCATATTGATGTTTGTAAAATAATGGACAAACTTTGTTGTGCCCTCTCAGGATGGGGCTTTCTCATGAAATATGTTTTCCACTCTGGGACACAGTAAGAGTACTTCTAGGGACATATGAGGATATTGCTGTCATCAGATGTTAAAGAAAAAGAAGACTAGAGCTTAATGCAAAGAGAGTTGAGGGGTTTTTTTGGTTTGTTTTCTTTTGTTTTGTTTATATGTTTGCTTTGTTTTGTTTGTTTTGTTTTGTATGTTTGTTTGTTTTAGCCCCTGAATTATATTTTGGAAATGTTCAAAACTGTAACTTAAGGAACACTGCTATTTTACAGAAAGTCCCCTACAAAATTCTCTTTGAATCATAAGTATCTTGTCCTCTTATCTGTAAAACTCTGCTCCCAGAGCCTGACTCCACAAACAGCTCGCACTTTGTATGTCGTTTGTGCTCATCAGCTGCATCATTCAAATCAAGAGCTCATCGTCACAGACACTTGTAAGCAATTTGACACAAAATTATGCAGAACTCCCAGAATTTAAAATACATTCAGTGCTTTAATAAATATAACCATTTCAGAGACCACTGCATTAATTCAGGCTAGAACCTAAGGAGAGCAATCAAGTCAATTAAAGTTATTTGATTTCTAAACCTGAATGTAAGCATAAGAAGAAATTAAATGGATCTGATAAACTTTAAAAATTTACTGAAGTTAACACTTTTGAGGTTTAAACAATTAGAACTATTTGTAGAACTTAGTATAACTCTCACTAATATACATTTTCATGAAATAATAAGATAATTGTTTGAGGTACACCTTCCAAACTCTGAAAAGTTCAGGCAGAAATGAAAGCAACAAAAAACAGGACACATGTATAACTAGTATAACTCTTCTGAGGGTAAAAAAGCTAACAAAGGCCCATTGGGCATGCAATTAAGTTAAAAGTATTCCCCGTCCCATCTACATTAGCAAGAATAAATCATAAAAGCTTAATAGATACTACACCTTTTTCCTTAGGAACTTCAGGCTCTGGGACATTATTCAGCTCATTGCAGTTTTCAAATTTCAGATTGGCATATATTATTTCATCTGTCATAGCTGGTAAAGCTGGAGAAGCATCAGAACAAAAAAGAAGAAAAAGGAACTAGCATTTGCAGCTAGTAAGCTAGGAAGAAAATCTACCCCTTTGCAGAGTCTCCTTATACTAACAGACACAAATGAAACAGCACAGACATCAAAATACATCTGAGCTTCCTCAGTTTGGATACTGCCAAGCAAAAGTTCCTCTCACTGATTGCTATATTCTCTTTCTTCCTCTTTACCTCACTTCTACCCCCTCTGACTGTCATATATTTCTTTCTGCTACTACTGAAGAAAACACAGACACCTCTTTATAATTCTTCTGTTTTTATTATAACTTTGTTTTTACTAGAACTTTATTTTAGGAAGATAGCATTTAATTCCATATTACTTCAGGTTCAGCCTTGAAGCAAAGAATTGAATAACATGTTTTAAACCTTTTGGCTGTCCATTAATTTGGGCAGCTGTATTCAGCAGCAGAGTTGTGATCATGCTTTATTTTCTGTATCCTACCAGAATGTGCCAATAGTAAACCAGAATGTGAACTTGTATCTTAAAGCTAGCAAGACGCATTGTTGTCAAAAAGAACTAAGCACTTCTGTTTGATGTTGGAGCCTCATTTTAGATGTTTCAGACTTGAAAATACTGAACTAGAAGGACCTACTGACAAGGGCCACATCTTAGAAGATTATTTTTGCTCACTAATCTGACACATTTTTTTTTCCATATTTGGAATACATTTCTTCACTTCTCATTTCTTCTCCAGATCAATGACATGAGGAAAAGCATACAGTAACACTCAGATTTTGAGTCTGCACAGTGAAGTGATTCTTCAGGAAAATATGTTTCATAAATCTCCCTCACAGGGATGGACACAGCTGTAGAAACTACCTTTCTGTGAGGTGAACTAACAATCCTACAGGGGAAAAAAAGTAACAGGGGGACCTACTTAGCCAAGGGGGGAGTTCACATTACATTTTATGAGAAATTAGCCAGATGCTCCATTGTTTTGTGCCTCCCCTGGGTCCACTGGTCACTACACTTCTCTGGAGAACAGTGATTCTTTGCTGTCCTGGTAGGGCAGTGTTTTGCTGTATTATTTCCAGGGTGATTGTGGAGTCTCTGAATATCTCTGAATATTCTCTGAAGATATTCAAGGCCCATCTGGATGCCTACCTGGGCAACCTGCTCTAGGGAACCTGCTTTGGCAGGGGGGTTGGACCCAATGATCTCTTGAGGTCCCTTCCAACCCCTACAATTCTGTGATTCTGTGAGTCTGTGATTTCTATTACCCAAAGACTGTCCTAGGGCAAAGTTTGTAACAGCTGTCATAACCAAGACCATAAGACAATGCCTTCTAGAGCAACAGCAAAACATGATACTGAAATGTCAGTGACTCTGACTAAAGCAGAAAGGCAGATAGGTACACACTTTCATGAAAACAGGAACAGGAGAATAGATTGCTCATGGTGTTTTAACCCCTGTTCATTACGTTGTTTAACGCTGTTGTAGTTGTGAAACCTTGCATGCGCATGTTGAAAACAGGATGACTGGAGTTGCTAGTACAGTTTGTACGATTTAACAAAAATGAAGAACGCACATATGTTACCACTTGATTGAATAACAGTAATGGGCATGATGCTTATGTACACTAGTCTATCCTGTGTTAGGAGTGCAACTTCTGGACCCGCACAACTGAGATTTTAGTCTTTCATTTCTCCTTTTACATACTATGAAAATTAACCTAAAAATTATTCTTTTTATCAATGCTAAAATCAAAATGACCAGTCTAAAACAAGCAAAAAAAAGTAGATCTTTTGAATATTCTGTCAGCTGTGTAGTTGGAACATCCAAAAACTATATTTTAAGATAAAATATTGAAAAAGCAGCCAAGGTTCCTGGAAACCAAACTCTGCTTGTGTTGCAAATGTACTTATGCTAGATTAGCTAATTAAATGGTACTGATCTGATATAGAGAACACATCTGGAACAATTATTGTAGCAAATATTGTCTCAAACTTTAATGAGATACTTCAGTGAGAACACCAACAACTTTGCTATTCATAAGGAAAAATACAGAAAATCAACCTGATCTGTTTTTCGTTGGTGGTGGTGTTTTTTTTTGTTGTTTTGTTTTGTTTTGTTTTGTTTTGTTTTTGGCATTCCCACCCTCCTCCTCCCCTCACGTGTGCTTCTTTAGGGAAGCTTGTCATTGTAAATGACAATGCACTTGTCATTGTCCTTGGTAAAACATGCATGTTTTTAAAGACCTAAAATGATCCATTAGCTTTGTGCTAATCCATTTAGCACAAATGGTCCATTAGCTCCAAAGGCTCTTATCAATAATATATAAATATCTGAAGGGAGGTTGCAAGGAGGATGGAGCCAGGCTCTTCTCAGTGGTTTCCAGTGACACGTCAGGAGACAATAGACATAAACTGAAATGCAAGAGGCTCCACTGGACATCAGGAAACCCTTCTTTACTGTGCAGTTGATTCAGCACTGGTGTAGGTTGCCCACAGATATTGTGTAGTCTCCTGCCTTGGAGATAAACAAAAGCTGTCAGGGTGGTCCTGCGCAAGTTCCTCTAAGTGTACCTTCTTGAGTAGGGAGGCTGGACCAGAAGACCTCCAGAGGTCCCTTCTAACCTCAGCCATTCTGTGTGATTCTGTTTCAGTCCTTTCTTCACAGGCTGGTCCAGTGTTTTCTGAACGCTGTTGAATATGAAGAACTTCCTGTTTTTCTCAGAGCAAGTTTCTCAGAGCACACTTCCTAGTGTGTAGGTATTTATAACTTGACGTATGTTGTTGGAAACCTCTTTTCTGCATTTCAGCTCAAAGAACAAAATAACTGCAGAACTGGTATTTGACCCACGTTTCACAGCGGAAGGATAGGATAAATTTCTGGCTGTCCTAGCCCTGAGGCATTTAAGTTGAGAAACTGATTCAGTATGCTATGCTTCTCAGGCAAACAATGAGTTTCTGCAGCACTTAACAGCCTTTCTGTGGGAAAGGAGTTCTGTTGTAATTCCCTTTTCACTTATTAAATATATATATAAACATATTTGACAGAGACAAAGATCCCGGACAACATTATTTAGAACACCTTATTTTAATTAACAATTTTTATTTCCAGGGACAAGCTGTTACTATTAATGGCAGATTGCTATTCACAAAACACATTCGTCTCCTTGTGTGTGAATAAGTTCACACACTTATTCATAGCTACCTGACTGGAGCAACAGTAGGGAGTCCACGTACAGCAGTACATCCAGCAGAAGGTCATGTTGACACACCAGTGGCTTCTGGACAGATGTTCAGAAAGTCCCTCCTGAACCCTGAGTTTCATCAGATGTATACAAAATCCTGTAGCCTTTGTTGGAATCAGCTCCCACTGTTCTGAAGGGGTCTGAGTGTTACACATGTTACAGGTGCTGGTATGTGCTGGTGGCCTTGCACAGATTTGGCAGGTGTTCTAGGTTGACCAGGTCTTGCACCTTCAGCAGAACTCCTGGACTCCACAGTTTATCAGTCCTTGGGAGGTTTTTGCATAGTACCTCTCAGCACCTACTCTTTTCCTTGTCTTGCTGTTTTCTGGTAGCTTTTTCTTCATTGGCAACAACTAGTACCTATACGATCCCTTCATACAAACTCCCACAGAAGTCCTCCACTCTTTCATTAAATATATATAGAGAGAGAGAGAATAAAAAATTGTCATATCCAAGAATAATGTAGTAGGTTACTGTGGTGGTTTTACTCGGGTGGGCAGCTGAGCTCCACCTCAGCCACTCTCTCACTCCCCCTTCTCAAAGGGAAAAGGGGAGAAAATATGACACAAAGGGCTCAAAGTTTGAGATAAGGATGGGGAGTTTGCTCAACAATTATTGTGACAGGCAAAACAGACTGAGAGTAGGGAGATAGTAAGATTTATTGCCTATTACTAACAAGCTAGAAAAGTGAGAAACAAAGGAAAGAAACCAAAAATGCCTTCCCCCCATTCGCCCTCTTCCACCTCCTCCCCCCGAGTGGCGCAGGGGAACGGGGGAATGGGGGCTGTGGTTATTCTATAGTGCTTTGTCTCCACCGCTCCTTCTCAGTTACTCTGCCCCTGCTCCACGTGGGGTCCCTCCCACGGCATGTCATCGCCTCTGTCTTCAACACTGATGATGGGCTTTGGGACCCAGGGTACCCTGAGCTGGAGGACCATGACGGTTGGAATGACAAACTCCCAACCGACCCTGAATGTGTGCGGGATTTGCTGCTCCACCTGGATCCATAAAAGTCCATGGGTCTTACACCCATCGTACAACCTTGGTACAGAAAGAAAGCAGAGAAAGCAATTCACAGATAGGTAAGAATGCCAAGTAGACAGAAGTGAGCTACCCACTGAAAAGAATGTTTAGACAAACCAGTTCCACCAGAAAAGGAAGTATTATTACAGAGTATTATTATTAAGCAAGTATTGCTTTATTATCTTTCAAAATGCCTGAGAAGGAAATGGGACATGAAATTGTCTTCTGCAGGCACTTTTGAAGAGGAGGAAGTAACGACCAAATTGAGTTTCTTCTCCAGGACTGGGATGGTTTTCATCTGTGAGCCACAAAAACAAGCAGCTGTGCAAAGGGAAATAAGCATCAGGTGCTGGGGCTGGGGCCCCTTGTGTATGCGGCTCCTGTGCTCCAGTACTTGACATATGATACTACAGCCGTGGATGGGGAAATTTCCAAGCATAACAAGGAACATTTCTCCATGGCTTATTCTCCAGGCTGTCAATAGAGGGTTTGAATTTAAGAAGCTCCTGGGAGAAATCACCTTCTGCAAGACAGGGGCACACCAAAGAAAGAAGTCAGTTGTCTCACTTCCCCAAAAAAGGAATATTAATAAATCAGCCATAATGATTGCATGTGGGAGTGTCACCATTAAGTAAGAAGAAACTCTTGTTCCACATCACCAAGGAAAGGCAAGACTCTTGCCAAAACCACCACTATGGTCTAATGGTCCAATAAAAGCCATTGCAATGCCATTCTGTGCCCCAGACATGCCTTGCAAGTGTTAGGCAGCAAAGTGGGAAGAAGGAGGCTGGGGGACAGCAACTACTTCACACCAACAGGAGGGAGTACCCATCAGTGAAGTGTTTTCACCGTATCACAGTATCACAGATTTCTAGGTTGGAAGAGACCTCAAGATCATCGAGTCCAACCTTCGACCTAACACTAAGTACTCCACTAAACCATATCGCTAAGCTCTACATCTAAACGTCTTTTAAAGACCTCCAGGGATGGTGACTCCAACACCTCCTTGGGCAGCCCGTTCCAATGCTTAATAACCCTTTCGGTAAAGAAGTACTTCCTAACATCCAACCTAAAACTCCCCTGTCGCAACTTTCGCCCATTCCCCCTCGTCCTGTCACCAGGCACGTAGGAGAACAGACCAATCCCCACCTCTTTACAGCCTCCTTTAAGGTAACTGTAGAGAGCGATAAGGTCGCCCCTGAGCCTCCTCTTCTCCAGGCTGAACAAGCCCAGCTCCCTCAGCCGCTCCTCGTAAGACTTGTTCTCCAGACCCCTCACCAGCTTGGTCGCCCTTCTCTGGACTCGCTCGAGCATGTCCATGTCCTTCCTGTAGCGAGGGGCCCAAAACTGAACACAGTACTCGAGGTGCGGCCTCACCAGAGCCGAGTACAGGGGCACAATCACTTCCCTAGACCTGCTGGCCACACTGCTTCTTATACAGGCCAAGATGCTGTTGGCCTTCTTGGCCACCTGGGCACACTGCTGGCTCATATTCAGCCGACTATCAACCAATACTCCCAGGTCCTTCTCGGCCAGCCACTTTGTTTAAACAGTGACACTGGCACAGTCTAGTGGGGAGGAGTCTGCAAAGGGATTGCTCAGTGTCCAAGGTTGGGTTCTGGTATTTGAGCACTTGAGTCCCAGGGCAGAAGCAAACCAAGAAGCTCTTGAGCTCCTGCAGCCTGTTCTGCCAGCCAGACAGTCCTTTCTGGAGTCCCCAAGCTGCAGACCACTTGCACTAAACAGCAAGGAGATGTGCTGCACCTGTGGGGGCACAAAGGCTACAGAAAATGTGGGCCCTCTCCTGAAGGAAGCAAAAGACAAGGTTACCTGATATATGGAGAAGCCTGTGGTACTCAATGACTTTTTTGGTTCAGTATTCACCAGTAAGAGCTCTAGCCATGTTGCTCAAATTACAGAAGGCAAAGGCAGGGAGTAGGATAATGAAAAAACACCCACTGTAGGAGAAGATCAAGTCTGAGACCATCTAAGGAACCTGAAGGTGCACAGGTCCATGGGACCTGATGAGATGCATCCATGGGCACCCAGGGAACTAACAGATGAAGATGTTAAGCCACTGTCCATCATATTTGAGAAGTTGTGGCAGTCCAGTGAAGTTCCCGCTGACTGGAAAATGGGAAACATAACACCCATTTTTAAAAAAGTGAAAAAGGAAGACCTGGAGAACTAAAGGCCAGGCAGCCTCATCTCTGTGCCTAGCAAGAACATGGACCAGATGCACATGGAAAACAAAGAAATGACTGGTGAAAGCCAACATGGCTTCACTAAGGACAAATCATGTCTGAGAAATTTGGTGGCCTTCTATGATGGGGTTACAGCATCGGTGGATACAGGAACAGCAACTGATGTCAGCTATCTGGACTTATGCAAAGCATGTGACATTGTCCTGTGCAATATCCTTGTCTCTAAATTGGAGAGGCATGGACTGGATGGATGGACCACTCAGTGGATAAGGAATTGGCTGGATGGTCAAATTCGAAGAGTTGTGGTTAACAGCTTGATGTCCAGGTGGAGACCAGTGACTACAGGTGTTGTTCCTCCATATCCAGTATTGGAACTGCCAGTATTTAACATCTTTGTTGGTAACATGGGCAGTGGGATTGAATCAAACTTCGGTAAGTTTGCAGATGACAGCAATCTGAGTGATGTGGTTGACATGCTGTAGGGAAGGGATGATATCCAGGGGGACCTTGACAGGCTTGAGAGGTGGGCCTGTGTGAACTTCCTGAAGTTCTACAAGGCCAAGTGCAAGGTCCTGCATCTAGGTCAGGGCAATCCCAAGCACAATACAGGCTGGTCAGAGAATGAATTGAGAGCAGCTCTGAGGAGAAGGACCTGGGGTTGCTGATTGACAAAAAGCTCAGCACAAGCCAGCAATGTGCACTAGCAGCCCATAAAGCCAATTGTATCCTGGGCTGCATCAAAAGAATTGTGGCCAGCAGGTTGAGGGTCATGATTTTCCCCCTCTACTCTACCTTCATGAGACCCCACCTGAAGTACTGCTTTCAGCTCTGGAGTCCCCGACATAAGAAGGACATGGACCCGTTGGAGCAAGTCTAGAGGAAGGCCACTACGATGATTAAAAGGCTGGAGCACCTCTCCAATGAAGAGAGGCTGAGAGAGCTGGGGTTTTTCAGACTAGAGAAGAGAAGACTCCAGAGAGACCATAGAGCAGCCTTCCAGCAATTAATGGGGACCTACAGGAAAGCTGGAGAGGGACTTTTTGTCAGGGAGTGTAGTGATAGGACAGGGAGTAATGGCTTTAGACTAAAAGACAGTAGATTTAGATTAGATATTAGGAATAAATTCTTCACTCAGAGGGTGGTGAGGCACTGGAACAGGTTGCTCAAAGAAGCTGTGGATGCCCCCTCCCTGGAAGTGTTTAAGGCCAGGTTAGATGGGGCTTTGAGCAACCTGGCCTAGTGGCAGGTGTCCCTGCCCATGGCAGGGGGCTTGGAACTAAATGATCTTTAAGGTCCCTTCCAATCCAAACTATTCCATGTTTCTACATTTCTGTGGGAAATGTGGACAGGAAACATCTTACCAGGCCAAAGATGGATGTTCTCCTTTTGAGTACAGTCAAGTTTGCCAGCCCTCCCTGGACCCTACCTAGAGAGTGTTGTAACAAGACTGATTTTTGCTTTTTGCTGCTTTTTTTTTTTTTTTTTCCTGTCTGCTGGAGTATCTTCATAGGCTGACCTAGGCTGCACAGTTGGACACTGCAAAAAACTCTTCAAAGGGAGACTGGAGTACAGACCATGTTGGGAAGGCAGGCAGGAACCTGTCTGTTGGGTGACTGACCCTGATGGGCAGGACCTCCCTCCAGCAGTGGTTTTGTGGTTCTGAAAGCAGCTGAAATAATATCTGGACCTAGAAGGATGGTCACAGATTATGAGAGACGCTGAAGATGAATGCTTCTGGAAGAGCAAAAGGTCTTGGATGACCCTCCTGTGCAGTCGTAAGGAGCCCCGTGTTAGATAAGGACCCTGCTGCTGGCCAGAGCTGAGCCGATAAGCGATGTTTTTTGCGCCTCTGTGAGAACATATTTAAGACAGCGAAAAAATAAAAACACTGTCACATAGCAGCTGGGAGAGAGAGAGGAGTGAAAAACAGCCTTGCAGGCACCAAAGTCAGTGAAGAAGGAGGGAGAGAGGTGCTCCAGGCACTGGAGCAGAAGTCCCCTGCGGCCTGTGGTGAGGACCATGGTGAAGCAGGCTGTCCCACTGCAGCCCATGGAGTACCGTAGTGGAGCAGATCTCCATGCTGCAGCCCGTGGAAGAGCCCCCAGTGGAGCAGGTGGACCTGCACTGATGGAGGCTGCGGCCTGTGGAGGACCCCTGCCGGAGCAGATTCCAGGCTGGACCTGTAGCCCATGGAGAGGATCCCACGCAGGAGCAGTGGGTCTGGCAGGAGCTGCTGCCCATGGGGAGTCCAGGTTGGAGCAGTTTGCTCCTGAGGGATGGACCCCATGGTACAGACCCATATCTGGAGCAGTTCTTGAAGAGCTGCTGCCTGTGGGCAGCCCCTGCATGACCAGTTCAGGAAGGACGGCATCCTGTGAGAGGGACCTCACGTGGAGCAGGGGCACAGAGTGAGTGAGAAGGAGCAGTGGAGATGAAGTGCTATAGACTGACCACAACCCCCATTCCCTCATTCCCCCGCACCGCCTGGAGGAAGGAGGTGTGTGGTGGTTTTACCTTGCTAGGCAGCTGAATTCCACTACAACCGCTCTCTCACTCCCCCTCCTCAGAAGAGGAGGGGAAGAAGTAAAGGAAAGAACAACTCACGGGTTGAGATAAGGATAATTTAATTAAAGGGAAAATAATTATTAAGGAAAGATTATTATTAATTAAACAATTTAACTAAAAGGAAAAAAGGAAAAGGGAAAAAGGGAGGGGAAAATGGAAAAACAAACAAACAAACCAAAAACCAACAAAACAAAACAACAAAAAAAGTAAAGGCTGTGTGAAAGTACAGAAGAAAGAAATTACTCTCTGTTTCCCACAAATGAGCTATGCTTGACCATGTCTTTGAAGCAGGGTCTCAATGCACGTAGCGGTGTTCGGGAGGACAGATGTTTTCGCAACAGAGCCCACCCCTCCCCCCTTCTTCCTTTTTCCACCTTTTATTGCTGAGTGTGACATCATATAGTATGGAATATCCCTTTGGTTGGTTTAGGTCAGCTGTCCTGGTGATGTTCCTTTCTCACTTTTTGCCCACCCCCAGCCTGCTGACTCTGGGAGGGTTAGAGAGAGTCCTGATGCTGTGCCAGCACTGCTCAGCAGCAGACACAACACTGGTGTGATACCAGTGCTGTTCTAGCTGCAAGTGTAGAGCACAGCACTGGCTGCTGCAGGGAAAGTTAACATCCCAGCCATACCCAATACAAGGTGGAAGAGGGCAGATGGGGGGGAAGGCATTTTTGGTTTCATGGAACCATAGAGTCATAGAATATCCCGAGTTGGAAGGGACCCACAAGGATCATCCAGTCCAACTCCTGGAACCACACAAGTCTACCCAAAAATTCAGACCATATGACTAAGAGCACAGTCCAAATGCTTCTTAAACTCTGACAGGCTTGGTGCAGTGACTACTTCCCTGGGGAGCCTGTTCCAATGCAAGAGAACCCTCTCAGTGAAGAACCTCTTCCTGATATCCAGCCTGAACCTCCCCTGCTGCAGCTTGACTTCATTCCCTCGGGTCCTATCACTGGTCACTAAAGAGAATAGATCGGTGCCTGCCCCTCCACTCTCCCTCGTGAGGAAGCTGTAGACTACAATGAGATCTCCCCTCAGCCTCCGCTTTTCCAGCCTGAACAGGCCCAGTGACCTCAGCTGCTCCTCATATGTCTTCCCCTCTAGGCTCTTCACCATCTTTGTAGCTCTCCTCTGGACACTCTCCAACAGTTTCACATCCTTTTGTACTGTGGTGCCCAGAACTGCACACAGTACTCGAGGTGAGGCTGCACCAGCGCAGAGTAGAGCAGGACAATCACTTCTCTTGACTGACTAGCGATGCCGTGCTTGATGCACCCCAGGATACGGCTGGCCCTCCTGGCTGCCAGGGCACACTGCTGTTTCTTTCCGTTGTTTCTCACTTTTCTAGCTTGTTAGTAATAGGCAATAAATCTTACTATCTCCCTACTCTGAGTCAGTTTTGCCCATCACGATAATTGTTGAGCAATCTCCCCATCCTTATCTCAACCCCTGAGCTCTTTGTGTCATATTTTCTCCCCCTTCCCCTTTGAGGAAGGGGAGTCAGAGAGCAGCCGTGGTAGAACTTGGCTGCCCACCTGAGTAAAACCACCACAGGCTCTCATTTACCCTAGTCATACAGGTCTATGCAGTTGTTAATGCTTAAAATGTCAAGAATGTCGTGAATCTCATAGCCACACATCACGACTCCTTTGTATGCAGGTGAAACCTTCATAGAAAGAGCAAGGCAGCAAGGCAAGAAAATCCTGAAATGCAGTCTGTGTTGCTTCACGGTGTGGTCTCCATGAAAGGGTGCAGGGAGTTCCGACATTGTAGAAGTGTCATTGTACGCAGATGTTCCTGGGCAGAGCGTAGGGAGTATTAAACCTTAACACTGTAAAAGATCTCTCGAAGGCTTTGTCGTTGGGAAAAAGCTACAAAATTGAGGTAACTGGCAGGCAGAAATTAGCTATTTGAGTGTAGAAGTCACTAGACTTGAGGTCAGAGTGTTATTGTTCCCAGAATCGCTGTAGTTCCCAGATCTCCTTCAGAGGGTGAAGGAGAAGGAATTGGACTTCCAAGATAAGCATTTTCTTTTTCCGTGTGTCCTGCTTATAATTGCCTGTAGGACTGAGATCAATAAAGTTTTCTGTTTTAGGACGACGAAACAACTGGGCATCTCTGAAGGAAATGTAGCATCCCTGGATGCTCTCAGTGTCACCTGCTGCCATCTTCTGGTCGTCGTGTCGCAAACAGCTCACAGCGGTTCGCGTGGGACAAGGTTTTCCCCCGAGTTGTAACCGTGAGCAATGCCGTCCACTTCATATTTCAGAACACCCGTAATGCTCTCTGCCTTTCTTTGAGGGCTCTGCATGCAGACTTTCAAGCTTCTTTTTTTTTCTTTTTTTTTTTTTTCCTTTTTTTTTCGTTTATTTCTTTTCCCCTCCATAATGATTAGTAAAACGGGAAGTCTTAACCCCCGTGCCCCAGATTGGAAGGGGGTTCATTTTCCCAGAGCAGATGGTCAGGTCCCAGCTCTCTTATATGAAGAAGTAGCACTGTCTTCCTACTGTCTCCCTGTTGTGCTTTTTACTTACTCTGAAGCTACTTTTTGACAAACAAGTGCGCTCTGTTCTGTGAGAGCTGGGGCAAAAGCGCAGTTTCAGACTTTTATCTTCCCAACAGCAAGAAACTCACAATAACCTTAATAGACAAGAGACCTTGACGGCAATTCAAGAACAGCATTTTGATTTCTGCTGTTGCATATGAAAACTCCTACAACATTGAGTCTTTTACCTGAGCTGTTTGAATTGTGTGACCTTGGGAATCCTGACTATGAATTTTAAACATAGATCTCTATTTTTCAATATGCTAAAGAAATCCAGGAAAACCAAATCCAATGGATCTGTAAAATACTGCCATCCAAACACTTCTTATGCTAAGAGGTTCCTGTTGTTCGAGAGAAGACCATGTAGTCAGAGACCTCAATTCATGGAGCCCTTGCAAGCAGCAATGCCACAAAAGCAGCATACTTCATTGATACTAATTTGGATCCATGACTGCTTACAGAGATGGAAGCTTTAAAAATCACATGGCATTGATGCTATGAACTCAGGGAGACTGGAAATCAACAAGAATTTGCTATCAATACCAGTAGACAAATATAAAATTGAACGCATTCCTGCCAGTGGTACGGGCATCTGAAAACACTGTTTCTGAAGTGACCTCATGCATGAAGGAGAGTCGACTTCCCATCATCCCAGAGAGTGGTCCTAAAACTCCACAACTACAGCAAATGCAATATTCTCAGAACACAAACAAACAAACAAACAAACAACGAAAAAAAAGGCAAAGCTCTTGGTCCATGAGATATTGCTTCTCTACTAAGCAGCATGATTTAGCTCCTCCACACCTCTGCTAGAGGTGACCTGGAGGGAAGGAAAGCAACTCCAGCTGCCACCCTTCTTTGGCAGGCACTGCCTCTGCGTTTCATCAGGCTGCCAGGTACACTGACAAAGCTATCCCGAAATCCCTTGATTTGTGGGAGAGTAAATAGCGCATAAATAAAAGGCAGGGAAACAGGAGAGATTGGGATTCACTTTAATTGGCATCTCTCTGGCTACTCAGAGACTGACGTTTCTTCAACTAGGGGAGGAATATGGGGCCAAAGGGAAGACCTGCCTTTACTGTTTGAGTTGGAAGTGTGAAGCCCACTTTGGGCAATGTGAGCAGGGGGACTACCTAAAAAGTGATTAAATGACACCTTGGTATGAGTTTCTTAGTTTAATAAAAATGAAAAAAATAATAATAACATCAACTACAACAACAACAACAAGTGCCACCTGGCAAGCTCCCTGTCTTGCTACAAAAAGCCAAGAAGGCTGGACTTGCAGAAATCACAAAGAAAGGTCTCTGAAAATTTTCAGTCTTGAAGGAAGGCACTTGAAGAGACCTCGGGATCCACATCCAGGCAGAGCATGTTGCCTGCATTGCCTCTGGAGTGAAGTATAGCAGACACAGTGCCCCAGCCAACAATATCCTGCAGGTGTTCTTGAGATGTTCTCGAGGCATTTCTCCCTCACAGCCCTGCCCAGACGAACCTGTCCCAGGCAGCCACACCCCAGGGACCTGTTTCTTGCTTAGCCACAGCAGGCGTCGGGCTGGATTGGCATTCCTTCCGTCTGGGTCACTCTCCACCTTGACCTACCCAACAGGGAAGGAGAGGGAAGGGGAAGAGAACGAGGAACCGGAAGATGCAACAAAAGTACGTGGAAGCCTAGGGAAAATGCGGGCTTTGGTTGGAGGGAAATGCCGAGAGCATTGGGACTGTTGAGCCTGGAGGAGGTGCAGTGATGTCACCCTGAGAGGTTGTGGAGTCTCCAGCTGCGGAGTTCTTCCAAACCCAACCGGACCCAGGCCAGGGCAACCTGCTGTAGCTGACCCTGCTTGAGCAGAGGGTGGTCTGGATGAGCTCAGAAGGCTCCTTGTGACTTCAGAGGCCCTGTGGCATGGCCCCGTGATCCTGAGACATGGGGAAGGGCGAGGAGAGGGAGGTTCTCTGCCCAGGAGTGGAAATGAGGGTTTGGGCTGGAGGCGGGAGGCAGCCTTTGATGCAGAGAGGTCACAGGGCAGGGCCAGGCCAGAGAGCAGGGAGGAGGCTCATCCTGGCAAGGCCAGGTGTGGGGACAGCCTCTTCCATAGCAATGGGAGGAGCAGGAGCAGGGTGGTCCCTGAGCCCCCTGCTGGGTGAGGTCACAGGCAGGGGGGTGAGGTCACAGGGGGATTCCTGCCTACTGGTCCCCTCCAGGCGATAAAGGACCAGAGCCTGCGCAGGAGAGGGCCTGGTCCGGAGCCCATCTCCAGAGTGGTGGGCACTGGGCAGCGCACGTGGGGCCACCCTGCTACACGCAGCGCTTGGAGAGGCCGGCAAGGACGGGCACAGGCACGGGCAGGGGCAGGCAGGACCTGCGGACGGAAACCAACCGCGAGGGCCAACAAGGACAGCAAGAGCAGGGGCAAGGCAGTCAGGACGCAGGGAGATCCGCCCGCGCAGCCTGGAGACACCTCAGGATTGAGCCGCGAGCAGCATGTCTGGAGCAGAGGAGGTCTGTGTGGTGCCTGAGCAGGAGCGGGAGCCTGAAGCCACGTGCTCTGGGGGCCCCCCCACAGGCAGGGGAGCAAAGGCCAAGAAGAGCCGCTCCTCCCGCTCCTCCCGGGCTGGGCTGCTCTTCCCTGTGAGCCGCATAGACAGGCAGCTGCGCAGAGGCCACTTCGCTGAGCGCCTTGGAGCCAGGGCCCCCGTCTTTCTGGCTGCTGTGCTGCAGTGGGTGACGCACAAGACCATGGACATGGCTGGGAGGATTTCCAAGAAGAGCAACCAACAGCGCATTTCCCCGGGCCACTTGCAGATGGCTGTGCGGAACAGCTCTGCGCTCAGGCAGCTCCTGCTAGGCAAGCCCAGGCACCACAGCAGGGCTGTCCCCCACAGCCAGCGCGTGGCCTCACCCTCCAAAAAGAAGGCGGCCAAGGACAGGAGGAGAAGGCGCAGGCAACGGGCTGCACCTGCCCGTGCCACCGCTGCTGTCACTGCCAAGTGAAAACAGAAAATCCTGTCCCAGACCAGCATGGCAAGGGCTGTCCCGTTCGCCCGGCTCTTGACAAATCCACCGCTCTGGTCTACTGGCCCAATAAAAGCCCTTGAAATGCCGTGTTGTGCCTGGGGCGTGCCTTGTGGATGCTAGGCAGTGAAGTGGGGAGAGGGAGGATGGGGGACAGCAAGGAGCGGACACCCCGCCAGTGGACTGCTTTGTTAAACAGTGACACCTGGCAGCGTCGCAGCGGGGAAGAATCTGTGGAGGAATTGCTCAGGGTCCCAATCTGCCTTTCAGCATTTGGCCAGCAGCTGAGCTTCCAGGGCCTTCTCACTGCACTGCCTTCCCTGTCCGGGAAAGAATGGTTCCTGCACAGGAGACTAAGCATGACAGCAGAGAGAGGGAGAGCACGTGGGGCAAAGAGGGCTCACGTGGGTGATCAAAGTGGCACCTGACAGTGACCAGAGAGCAGCAGGTTCTCCCTCAGCCCCTTGTCCATGTGACAGGGTTGTCCAAGCATGGTCTCTCCACCGCATCCCTCATTCCCTTCAAGGGCGGACCAGGGGATGCTCCTGACAATGCAATGCAGCTCTTGGGCCCAAGAAAAGGCACTTCTCTTCCACAGCATTGCTCCATTCTCCCTCCCTTCTCTTTCTGCCAGGGGGAAGGGCCACCTGCCCATGGGGTCTATAAGAGGGCCTTTGGGACCAGGCTTCTTGTGGGAGCTTCTTCTCAGAGGAGCTCCCACGTGGGGGTACGACCTGTTTGCATCGTCTCAGAAAATCTCCTCCTGGCTGGTCAGATGGAGAGGTGCGTGTAACAGGCCTGGCAGTTGTTGCTCTTCTTCTGGTGGTGCCTTGCCTGACA